>NW_027362764.1:675709724-676154724 GCF_046119375.1 Phyllobates terribilis | reverse complement strand
AGGACCACAGAAGGATGCTGGTATTTTGCAGAGATGAAATAGCGCAAGAGAGAAAGCAAATGAAAAAAAGAAAAGAGAATGAATGTGTGCACTTGTGAAAGGTAATGGAAAAAAGGCATAGAAGAGAGTGCCCCCTGCTGGTGGAAGGAAGGAAAAAACAAAAGCCTACAGCACCTGGTATTCCCAGGTGGTCTCCCATCCTAGTACTAACCAGGCCCAACCCTGCTTAGCTTCCAAGATCAGACAAGATCAGGCGTGTTCAGGGTGGTGTGGCTGTAGGCAGAGACTAGCCTTTCACTTGCTGCTTTTCTACTTTGACGTCTGGCTGCCGGCTGCCCTTTCCAGTGCTCAGCAAGACCAGGTCCTTTTGTGCTTTCCCTTCTCTTCAATTTTCTTGCTGGCTTCCTTAAAAGGTCTTGTAGACAGAAGGCCCCACTCAGAGCCGCTGAGCTCACTGATCGGCTGCAGCGCTGTCGACGGAACGTCAGCTTCACGGCCAATGCCACAGGCCGGGAGCAGAGGCGAGACTCACCGGTAGACCCGGGTAGGGTGAGTAGAGCGCGGTTAGTTGCTTTCTAATAGCCTGCAGCCGGGGATTAACTTTTAATGAAAGGGAACAATCCCTTTGACTGTCTGCAGCGCGCCACACCTAGGAAGCGCACACACAAGCCAGCATGCACACGTGCTCGCACGTGACAACACTCCCTATCTGCCCCTACAACCTCTCCGTCACCATGCGTCAGACTCTCCTGCCTGTTTTATGATTTCAGGGCCCTAGCAGGAATCACCCCCCCCTCCCCAATTCCTTCCGCACCTTCCTTGCCTTCCTTGCACTGAGGTTAGCTCTTTGTCAGCCGTCTGGCTTGGTTACACAAGCTTCTTTGCAGAGAAACATGTTACTTCTGCTGGCACTCGCTAGACGGCCGGCATCCAAAACCTTCCCTGGGCACCTGCCGAAAGCCTGGCCCCTTCACGGCCCCGGGTGCTTTTAACGCCATCATTTCCACACGGCGAGCTGCGGAGTCAATAAGCACTCCTAGCCGTGACAAGGAGCTCGGTGTCAGGCCTGCGTGAAGGGCGGCGGGGTAGCGTACTTAGCTGCCAACTGGCTCAGAGGCCTTGGGACTTCCATCATCTAAGTTACTTAAGGTCGGTGTCCGGCAAGGTGCCGTTCCATGCTAGCCGAGCTGGGCTGTAGGGCAAAACGTTATCAAAATGGTCTACAGCACCCGGTGATCCCAGGAGGTCTCCCATCCAAGTACTGTCTGAGCCCAGCCCTGCTTTGCTTCCGAGATCAGATGAGATCGGGCGTATCCAAGCTGGAATGGCCAGTAGACGCTGCTCAATCCATCGCCCGGCCAGCCTTTCTCAGGATCGCTTGGTGGCGAGCAATCTGGCCGTGACGGGGCGGGCTCCGAAGGGTCCTTGCAAAGTCTGTGCCGTCCCTACAGGTGTGGTTTGTATAGCAGTGATTCACCCGCCGCATCAGGTGTCTTCAAAAATGTCTCGGCGCAGGGTCTCCTGCAGGCTAAACCCTTCATCACGGTAATGTGACAGAAAGAGCAAGCTGGACCCGTAACTTGGGGGCGGAGCGAGACGTCCAGGGGTGAATGAAGGAAGAGGGTGAGATGGTTGCCAGTGACTTTCAGCTGCTCTTCAGGGGGGAGGGTCGTGTTGCCTGCAAAGGTCTTCTGCTTGGGGTTACCGGTGGTTGCCTCCAGCCACCCGGGAGACGCTGGTCCTGGTGAAAAGGAGCCTAGTATTAAAAGTAAATAAGCAACAATGCTGGAGGCCCACGGTGATCAGAAGGATGCTGGTATTTTGCAGAGATGAAATAGCGCAAGAGAGAAAGCAAATGAAAAAAAGAAAAGAGAATGAATGTGTGCACTTGTGAAAGGGAATGGAAAAAAGGCATAGAAGAGAGTGCCCCCTGCTGGTGGAAGGAAGAAAAAAGCAAAAGCCTACAGCACCTGGCATTCCCAGGCGGTCTCGGTTAAATGGTTAATTATGGAAATTCATTTGGAATGTTAATCGATAATCATTTTTCTGAGTTCTATGCCTCAGCCATCGTGTCTAGTTGACATGCGCTATTTGTGTGTGTATTTTTGGTTCACTACCATATGTAGAACAGGTGTCCATACGACTGGCTATAAAAGCCCATGGTACAGAAAGGGGGGGCTCTCTTGCTCTGCCCACCCCACAAGACACAGAATCTTCATGCTGAGAAGCAGATGACATGTAGGCCTGGACACATGCTGGACAAAGACATGATTTACCAGCCAGGATCCAAGGAAAGATGGGTGAATCTCAACAATTAAGCTAATTATGGACAAATGGACAATAACTTTATAACTAATTATTGTATGTACCTGCTCCAATCTGATTCTTTTTAATGGACAATCCAAGAGTAAATAGATACATTTTTTTATAAGAATATCGTGATATTGATACTTTGAGAAGTCCTCAGTAGAAACAAATAATACAGGAAGAGTATTATTTTACAATGGTGAGCCAGCCAGTCCTGTTTTTTTGTTTTTTAAATTAAGTAAGTGAATTTCTTCCGTGAACAAGGGGGAAGTCCTGACGAGCTGAACAGCTGTTGTTCACGTGTCAGTAAATTCACTAGTTTGTCACGAGAAGCAGAAAGGACCTACAGACTGAGGAAAGACAGGAAGCAGAGGTACTAACAAGGAACAGAATCACACAGGAAAAGAATCAGACGAACTGAAGACAGGACGTGCTGATAAAGAGAAGCCAAGGAATCTTAAGGTAAGCAAAATATGGATATAATTTCTTCTTTTGCTAAACAAAGTAATATTAATTTCAAAGTTAATGTAGGAGATGACATAGAAGTTTTGTGGCTCAGTTTATACAAAGAATGTGAATTGCAGAATTTACAGTTAACTTCTAAATTGGTAAATAGAGACAAACAGAAATTGAGAAATATTCTACATTTGGTAGATTTTTTTCATAGTCTTGTGTTAGAGATTTCTAAGCAGGAAAATAGTGTAGAAGTGTCAGATGGTGATACTGATTCTGACTGTAATGTGGAAAATGAACAAGAAGTAAGACACGTGTCTGTAACTGAAGGTGACCTTGGGTCTGACCAAGAGACGGACATACAGAAACCTGACATGGGAGGAGACATGACTGACATACGAGAAACCGACATACTAGGTGATGTGGGAGGAGACGTGAGTGACGTAGGAGGAACGGACGTACAAGAGCCACTAAAAATATCAGAGAATTCTGGAATTACCCAGGCTCAACTCCAAATTAAAATGATGAAAAATTAGCTGAAATTATACAAAATCATGCCAAAATATGATGTCAAAATCCATGCCTGTAGAAATTCAGAGACATTTGAGAGCTTCTCTGATAAGTTTGATTTATCAAATGAGGAGAGGAATCAATTATTTAAAATATGGATTCCTGTGACATTGTCCAGACGTTTACATTTAATGCCCTGAGAAAATGACTCTCCTAATGGATGGGAAAATGATTCGGACAGATTAAGATATTTGATTTATTGTGTGACAAAGGATTTTCCCAACATAGAAGATCTGCAGAAACTAAGGATTGGTAGGAAGGAATGTACATATACATTCATGTCCATATTTGAACGGTTGTACAAAGCTCTCATCAAAAATTGAAAAGTACAACATATGATAACAACTTTTGTACAAAAATTCAAATTCCTAAATTCAGTTTCCCAAGTTATGGCATCACAAAAAAATTAATTATTTGAATGTGCGCAGATGCTGGATTTTGTTAGAAAACATGAGAATCGTGAAAAGAAAATAAATCAAGCTAAATTTATAAAACCAGGAAAGGTAAAATCTTACCAAAAGCCAATATCAAACTCTCCTAGACTGAGTCATCCCCATAGTGAACTCTATCAAATACGCAGAAGATTTCATATATGTTATAAGCCATATCAGCCATTGCAAAGATCCATCTCTCCACAGAATGAGTTAATTCTCAGTCAGAACTGTGATTCTCTAAAAAGGAAAATGGCTGAAACTGATGGACAGAGACAGGTGAGACGACCAACTCACAGTGACGTCATGGAATGTGGACAGAAGAACAGGCAGTTCTCTGAGGTTTTGAAGGATAGAAAAATGTCTTTCCTAAATAGGGCGCTCCTGGAGATATTTGAGAGAGACAGAAGATTTGGTTTAGGGAGTGGCTAAGGAAAAACTGTAATTACAATGTTGTATCAAAATGTAATACAATGTCTCAATATTTATTTATAATCTTATACAGTAAAATTGTAGTTACATAGTTTCTAATAGTTCATATATGCATATATATATATATATATATATATATATATACACTTGTCTAAGTAGAGATTGCGTATAATTGTATTTATATATACGTTTATAAAATATATATATATATATTAATTAATAAATTAGAACTTCATATATATATAAATTTAAGTAGCAATATTTTGAATTACATTAGAACCAACCAATATATGTATAAGATATTTAAATAATTCTGTTTCTGTTGATATTTAATTTTATTTTCTTATATTTCCTTAGAGTTTTCATTCCAAAGCAGGTTTTGATCAAAGAACTCTAAAATGGATTTATTTCTTTATTCACACAGGAAGTGAAAAAATTGCATGATTTTATGTGTATAACATTTTAAAATAATAACAATATATCTAGTTGAACTATAATATATATGTAATACTTATTAATTCTTTTGTGTTGCTAATATTTTCTGTGCATGAAGTGTTCGTGCAAATTAAAGTCGCTTTACAGCATGACGTGTGACAGCTGCGGCCTTTGAACTTTGAGCTAATAGTATAGGATCCCACTCATTCTATTTTCAACTGATGTAACTTAAGACCGGACAGCCAGTGAAAAAAGAATCTAAGACAAGAGTTTTTTCAAGTGTCTGTGTTATGTTCTGCAACCAAAGCTAAGGAAAGAGAGGAGATCTGTCCCTACTATAAGACTCAGCTATATCCCTACGATGTAACAGGGAACCTGATCCTGCGATCAGACCTGCTAAAGTCCTAATCTAGTCTGTACGGAGACCTATAGATGTGAGGAGGGAATCCCTACAAGTACTAAGGACTGGGAGGAATATGGGACACCTCCTAACAGAAATAGTAGCAGACAGACGAACAAACAAAATAGATAGAACATAGAGGTCCGTAGACCAAGCAAACTAACAGAGTTAGATACAGAGCACAGGCTAGCTAGAAAGTAGATATACAATGAAGTCCAGCAAAGCCAGAAGGGCGGAGCAGGATTAAATAGGCCAACAAGGTCATGTGACCAGCAAAGGAAAAAAAACCTAACAGCAAGGTTCTAACAGTCTGAAATTCCAGTGACTTACTCTCATATTATATAATATGTACTTGGGGAATATTCAAAGAAATATAAAGATATTCAAATGATATGGCAATGCGCATTAATAAATTGGGATACAACAATTTTGGGTTAAATATATATATATATATATATAAATCTTCATATGTGGAATGTTTGAGTTGAACAGATCTGTGAATGTCAGAGTGAAGGTGACAGATGAGTAAATCAGCAGCTGCTAAGTGTGATTGATGTGACAGAGGCCTCGTATGTTTGTATGTTTGAAAAAAAAAAATGTTTCTTTATGTGAAGGTACAAAAATATATTTAATTCTGAGGAAATTATAATACATAATTAGGTATTATCTACATATATATATTTTTATATTTCTTTAATAATTATTATTTCTTGATTTAACTAATAGTGGATAAGGGCAACCACACATCAAAATGGTTTACAAAGCAAATTTATATTTAGAAAAATTTTCCACATGATAATATTCTTGAATAACTATAATATTATTTTTAATGGTTACCTAAATAGGTACACACCTCTCTTTAGTCAAATCTATGCTACTCATCGCTATGAAATTTATGCACAATATTTCTAGAAGAATAATTATTTTTAATTTGGTTCTGATATATACATAAATTTTATAAAATAATATTTTTGGTATTAAGGGGGAAAATGTGTTTTTGATCCTGATTACATAATCACTTTTGATCAATACTTATTTTCCACACATTTTAATAAAGAAGAAATAATAATAAGGTACTATGGTATAATTAAGAAGGGTATTACAAGCAAAGTTGCATAATTTAACATTTTTTGGTCGTACAAGGTTATGACAAATATGAAATCATCCCGATAATGGAGATATAAGGGTATTTTTTATGGAGAATATAATTACTCTGCATTTGTCATTAAAATTTAAAGGCCTTATTTTTATTTTTATTCTTATTTTTACTCTTAATTTTATTTTTCATTTTTAAAATTTTATTCTTACTTTACACTTCTTATTTTTCTATTTTTTCATTTTTTAATTCTCATTTGATTTTATTTGAGTTCAATATCTCAATTGAGAAAACACATTAATATTTAATAAAGTAATGTCTAATACAAGAGTATTGCTTCATTAAATATATTGCTAAGGAAAAAAATGTTTACATTTTCTGAGTAAACACAACAATTCATTCATTCATTTATTCATTCATTCATTCATTCATTCATACATTCATATATTTATTCATTTTGGTTCAGGAGTATACATTCTTTGATATTATTGGTTTAATAAAGATATAAAAACTTGTTTTTTCAAAATACACTGACACCTATGGGTTGGAAAAGGTAATTACACCTATGACATAAAAATGTTCTATCATATGGAGAACTTGATTGATAATGAATTATTATCTATTATTGTTTATTATTCCAAACATAATTTATTTTAATATTTTGATAATAATTAGATGGATATTACTGATTGCTATGGTGCGCTGTGATATTATAGGTTAGGAAAAACTGCCAGATTTGGTATCAGATTAGGGAATGAAGACTTCAATCAAGACATCGCAATTATGAATTCTATCTTAATAAAGACTTTTAATTTTTAGAAATCAAAGAGATTCTCAAAAGTTACAAGAAGAAGCAACTGATATCCGGACGTCTCAGAAGGTAACAGGTGTGAATGCTGAGTGTTATAATAGACTGTGTCCATTACATACAATACAATTCACACCACTGATCACCAGGACGGCAGAGGACGATGATCCTATATGTACTGTGTTGTGTTCAAGTTTCATCACGTTCCAGTGGTTTCTTATTAGAGATGAGCGGTGTTCGACTAGAACTGTTCGCCAATCTCAAATTCGAGCTGTTTTGGGCGGTGTTCGAGTTGTTCGACGAACCCGAACGATTTGCAAAAAATTCGGCTGTTCGAGGTTATGTTCGATAACTGTTCGTGCACCAAAAGCGTGTCCTGCATGTCTGGCGCTATTTAGAGCACCAATCATGCAGGGATTGTCTGCCACTCACTGTAATGCCACAGCCATGGTGGTTGTGGCATTAGAGTGATTGCCCAAATCGATGGGAACTGTGCTCACAGTGAAACATGAAAAGCCGGCAATTCAGCAGCAGTACACCTTTACCCGACAATTTAGAACCGAAAGAATAGAGCATCACACATAGATTAGATAGATAGAAACATGTCAGTCACATATATAAGAAGTACAGTGACAGTGCTGATTACTGTACTTGTCATTTAGTGTAAAGGATTTATAAATAAAAATATTAGTGTTTTCATGCACCGTCTCTTTAAAAAAGCCGGCCGGCAATTCAGCAGCGGTACCCGACAATTTAGAATAGAAGGAATAGAGAATCACACATAGATTAGATAGATAGAAACATGTCAGTCACATATATAAGAAGTACAGTGACAGTGTTGATTACTGTACTTGCCATTTAGTGTAAAGGATTTATTAAAAAAAATAATAGTGTTTTCATGCACCGTCTCTTTAAAAAAGCCGGCCGGCAATTCAGCATCTGTACCCGACAATTTAGAATGGAAGCAATAGAGCATCACACATAGATTAGATAGATAGAAACATGTCAGTCACATATATATGAAGTACAGTGACAGTGTTGATTACTGTACTTGTCATTTAGTGTTAAAATAAAGGATTTATTTAAAAAAAAATTGGCGTGGGATCCCCCATAATTTTAGTCTCTAGCGGAGGTTAAGCAGACGGCTGGGGCAGATGTTTGAAGCCTGGGAAGGGGTAGTACCCACGGAGCTTCCCAGGCTACTAATATCAGCCCCCAGCTGAATGCCTAGCCTTTACTAGCTATTAAAATGGGGGACCCCCCAAAAAATTGACGTGGGGTCCCCCCTATTTTAATAGCTAGCAAAGGCTAGGCAGACAGCTGGGGGCTGATATTAATAGCCCAGGAAGGGTGCCATGAATATTGGCCCCCTCCCAGGCTAGAAACACCAGCCATCAGCCGCCCCAGAAATGGCACATCCATAGGATGCGCCAATTCTGGCACTTAGCCTCGCTCTTCCCACTGCCCTGTAGCGGTGGCAGTGGGGTAATAGGGCTGGGGTTGATGTCAGCTTATAATGCCAGCTGACATCAAGCCCAGGTTAGTAATGGAGAGGCGTCTATAAGACAGCCCCATTACTAACCCCATAGTCAAAGTTAAAAAAAAACACAAACACCCAGAATAAAGTCCTTTAATTGAAATAAAGACACAATTCTTTATTGTTCTAAATTAAACCATACTTACAATCACGCCCTTTCCAGCTGAAGCCAACGATCCCCTGCAATAAAAGAAAAATAATAAAGCAACATAATCCTTACCTTCCCATGGTTCCCACGACAGCTTCAGCTCTGCTACATCGAGATGACAGGCTGGACCGCAGCAGAAAGCTGCCATCCAGCCTGTCATCCTGCAGACACTGAGAAGCGCAGGCTTGCTTGCGCTGCTCAGCGTCTCTCTGTGACGGCATCCAGATGAGCCGAGTTCATGTCCAATGAACTCGGTTCACCTCATGCACGTCACTGACAGCGTGGGAAAATTCTCACGCTGTAGCGGTGAGTGCAGGAGAATTCTCCCACGCTGTCAGTGATGTGCATAAGGTGAGCTCATGTCCAATGAACTCAGCTCACCTCCTGCACGTCACTGACAGCGTAGGAGAATTTCCCTGCACTCAGCGCTTCAGCGTGAGAATTCTCCCACGCTGAAGCGCTGAGTGCAGGAGAATTTTCCCACGCTGTCAGTGACGTGCATAAGGTGAGCTCATGTCCAATGAACTCAGCTCACCTCCTGCACGTCACTGACAGCGTGGGAGAATTCTCCTGCACTCAGCGCTTCAGTGTGAGAATTCTCCCACGCTGAAGCGCTGAGTGCTTGAGAATTTTCCCACGCTGTCAGTGACGTGCATGAGGTGAGCCGAGATCATTGGACATTAACTCGGCTCATCTGGATGCCCTCACAGAGAGACACTGTGGAGCGCAAGCAAGCCTGCGCTTCTCAGTGTCTGCGGGATGACAGGCTGGATGGCAGCGTTCTGCTGCGGTCCAGCCTGTCATCTCGATGTAGCAGAGCTGAAGCTGTCATGGGAACCATGGAAAGGTAAGGATGATGTTGCTTTATTATTTTTCTTTTATTTCAGGAGATCGTTGGCTTCAGCTGGAATGGGCGTGATGGTAAGTATGGTTTAATTTAGAACAATAAAGAATTGTGTGTTTATTTCAATTAAAGGACTTTTTTCTGGGTGTTGTGTTTTTTTTAAATACTTTACTAGAAATTCATGGTGGTCATGTCTAATATTGGCGTGACCCCATGAATTTCGGGCTTAGGGCCAGTTGATAATGCCAAGCTGGCCCTAACCCCTTTATTACCCAGTGAGCCACCGCATCAGGGCCCTGGATGAGTTGGGTACAGCGTCAGAAGATGGCGCTTCTATGAACGCGCCATTTTCCGGGGTGGCTGCGGACTGCAATTTGCAGCGGGGGTGGCCCAGAAAGCTTGGGCCTCCCTGCGCTGCGGATTCCAGCCCACAGCTGCCTAGTTGTACCTGGCTGGACACAAAAACACTGTCACTGTACTTATTATAAATGTGACTGACATGTTTCTATCTATCTAATCTATGTGTGATGCTCTATCTTTCTGTTCTAAATTGTCGGGTACCGCTGCTGAATTGCCGGCCGGCTTTTTTAAAGAGACAGTGCATGAAAACACTATTATTTTTTTAAATAAATCCTTTACACTAAATGACAAGTACAGTAAGCAACACTGTCACTGTAATTATTATATATGTGACTGACATGTTTCTATCTATCTAATCTATGTGTGAAGCTCTATTCTTTCTGTTCTAAATTGTCGGGTACAGATGCTGAATTGCCGGCTGGCTTTTTTAAAGAGACGGTGCATGAAAACACTAATATTTTTTTTAATAAATCCTTTACACTAAATGACAAGTGCAGTAACCAACACTGTCACTGTACTTCATATATATGTGACTGACATGTTTCTATCTATCTAATCTATGTGTGATGCTCTATTCCTTCTTGTCTAAATTGTCGGGTACCGGTGTATGCCGCTGCTGAATTTGTCGGCCGGCTTTTTTAAAGAGAGTGTCTTCTGAGCAGTTTGTCAGCTTTTGGACACCTTTGCAGGTGTTTTCTATGTGTTTCTATGTGTTTTTGTTTGCCTGCCATTGGTTTTAACGGTGTTCGACGGTGTTCTAAGGTGTTCGACGAACAGTTCGACGAACAGTTCCTCGAACATCCTGGTGTTCGACGAACCGAACCGAACCCGAACACTACAGGGGTGGCTCAACACTATTTCTTATCACCTGCAACGCTTCAATGAAAGCTGGTGAACAGGTAATACCTGGCATATGTGTCCTGTATATAAAGGACTGAGTACTGGTTATGGTGCTATATAAAGCAGAAAAGTGTCAAGTTAACCCTTGCTTTACTGACCAAAGACGTCACATCTGTTCCAAAAGTGACACGAGACCAGTGCGGACACACGGAAGATTCCAAAGACGATCCAACGTAAGTCCAGGTGACACTGCACAGATATTAAAGCTACATTTCATCCATGGACTTTGTTTTCTTATCAACTGACACACATGATCTTTCTAATAAAGAGTACAGTTTATGGACTGAACAATAATGAGCACAATTATGGACTGTACAATATCTACATGCTGTAATTTATTTCAAAGGAGTTTTCATCTAAAGACTGTGTTATAAAAGAACCAAGAAGAAGACGAGACGACGACCCGATGACAGCAGATGATGACGATTGAACCCGCGATTGCTTCAATTTAGATATAGGGAAGTATAATTATACATATTAAATGAATATTAGTCACGGCTTACCATAACATGAATTCACATCATTATATAACAATAATCCGATATTGATACTATTATTACTATTATTATTATTATGGAAATTTAATGATATTGCCAAGGAAGAAGGAAAGAAAAAATGATTGATGAATGTATCTTCTTTTGAGATTTTTCAGTTAAAGTCCTTTTATTCTCAAAAAGGGGGAAATGTTCAATGGTTAATTATGGAAATTCATTTGGAATGTTAATCGATAATCATTTTTCTGAGTTCTATGCCTCAGCCATCGTGTCTAGTTGACATGCGCTATTTGTGTGTGTATTTTTGGTTCACTACCATATGTAGAACAGGTGTCCATACGACTGGCTATAAAAGCCCATGGTACAGAAAGGGGGGGCTCTCTTGCTCTGCCCACCCCAAAAGACACAGAATCTTCATGCTGAGAAGCAGATGACATGTAGGCCTGGACACATGCTGGACAAAGACATGATTTACCAGCCAGGATCCAAGGAAAGATGGGTGAATCTCAACAATTAAACAATTAAGCTAATTATTGACAAATGGACAATTACTTTGTAACTAATTATTGTATGTACCTGCTGCAATCTGATTCTTTTTAATGGACAATCCAAGAATAAATAGATACATTTTTTCATAAGAATATCGTGATATTGATACTTTGAGAAGTCGTCAGTAGAAAAAAATAACACAGGAAGAGTATTATTTTACAGTCTCCCATCCAAGTACTAACCAGGCCCGACCCTGCTTAGCTTCCAAGATAAGATGAGATTGGGCGTGTTCAGGGTGGTGTGGCCGTAGGCAGAGACATGCCTCTCACTTGCTGCTTTTCTACTTTGACGTCTGGCTGCCGGCTGCCCTTTCCAGTGCTCAGCAAGACCAGGTCCTTTTGTGCTTTCCCTTCTCTTCAATTTTTTTGCTGGCTTCCTTAAAAGGTCTTGTAGACACAACGCCTTACTCAGAGCCGCTGAGCTCACTGATCGGCTGCAGCGCTGTAGACGGAACGTCAGCTTCAGGGCCAATGCCACAGGCCGGGAGCAGAGGCGAGACTCACCGGTAGACCCGGGTAGGGTGAGTAGAGCGCGGTTAGTTGCTTTCTAATAGCCTGCAGCCGGGGATTAACTTTTAATGAAAGGGAACAATCCCTTTGACTGTCTGCAGCACGCCACACCTAGGAAGCGCACTCTCACACACAAGCCAGCATGCACACGTGCTCGCACGTGACAACACCCCCTATTTGCCTCTACAACCTCTCCGTCACCATGCGTCAGACTCTCCTGCCTGTTTTATGATTTCAGGGCCCTAGCAGGAATCACCCCCCCCCTCCCTAATTCCTTCCGCACCTTCCTTGCACTGAGGTTAGCTCTTTGTCAGCCATCTGGCTTGGTTACAAAAGATTCTTTGCAGAGAAACATGTTACTTCTGCTGGCCCTCGCTAGGCGGCCGGCATCCAAAACCTTCCCTTGGCACCTTCTGAAAGCCTGGCCCCTTCATGGCCCCGGGTGCTTTTAACGCCATCATTTCCACACGGCGAGCTGCGGAGTCAATAAGCACTCCTAGCCGTGACAAGGAGCTCGGTGTCAGGCCTGCGTGAAGGCGGCGGGGTAGCGTACTTAGCTGCCAACTGGCTCAGAGGCCTTGGGGCTTCCATCATCTAAGTTACTTAAGGTCGGTGTCCGGCAAGGCGCCGTTCCATGCTAGCCGAGCTGGGCAGTAGGTAGAAACGTCATCAAAATGGTCTACAGCACCCGGTGTTCCCAGGAGGTCTCCCATCCAAGTACTGTCCGAGCCCAGCCCTGCTTTGCTTCCGAGATCATATGAGATCGGGCGTATCCAAGATGGTATGGCCAGTAGAAGCTGCTTGATCCATCGCCCGGCCAGCTTTTCTCAGGATCGCTTGGTGGCGAGCAATCTGGCCGTGACGGGGCGGGCTCCGAAGGGTCCATGCAAAGTCTGTGCCATCCCTACAGGTGTGGTTTGTTTAGCAGTGATTCACCCGCCGCATCAGGTGTCTTCAAAAATGGCTCGGCGCAGGGTCTCCTGCAGGCTAAACCCTTCATCGCGGTAATGTGACAGAAAGAGCAAGCTGGACCCGTAACTTGGGGGCGGAGCGAGACGTCCAGGGGTGAATGAAGGAAGAGGGTGAGAAGGTTGCCAGTGACTTTGAGCTGCTCTTCAGGGGGGAGGGTCGTGTTGCCTGCACAGGTCTTCTGCTTGGGTTTACCGGTGGTTGCCTCCAGCCACGCGGGAGACGCTGGTCCTGGTGAAAAGGAGCCTAGCATTAAAAGTAAATAAGCAACAATGCTGGAGGCCCACGGTGATCAGAAGGATGCTGGTATTTTGCAGAGATGAAATAGCGCAAGAGAGAAAGCAAATGAAAAAAAGAAAAGAGAATGAATGTGTGCACTTGTGAAAGGGAATGGAAAAAAGGCATAGAAGAGAGTGCCCCCTGCTGGTGGAAGGAAGGAAAAAGCAAAAGCCTACAGCACCTGGCATTCCCAGGCGGTCTCTGTTAAATGGTTAATTATGGAAATTCATTTGGAATGTTAATCGATAATCATTTTTCTGAGTTCTATGCCTCAGCCATCGTGTCTAGTTGACATGCGCTATTTGTGTGTGTATTTTTGGTTCACTACCATATGTAGAACAGGTGTCCATACGACTGGCTATAAAAGCCCATGGTACAGAAAGGGGGGGCTCTCTTGCTCTGCCCACCCCACAAGACACAGAATCTTCATGCTGAGAAGCAGATGACATGTAGGCCTGGACACATGCTGGACAAAGACATGATTTACCAGCCAGGATCCAAGGAAAGATGGGTGAATCTCAACAATTAAGCTAATTATGGACAAATGGACTATTACTTTATAACTAATTATTGTATGTACCTGCTGCAATCTGATTCTTTTTAATGGACAATCCAAGAATAAATAGATACATTTTTTTATAAGAATATCGTGATATTGATACTTTGAGAAGTCCTCAGTAGAAAAAAATAATACAGGAAGAGTATTATTTTACAATGGTGAGCCAGCCAGTCCTGTTTTTTTGTTTTTTAAATTAAGTAAGTGAATTTCTTCCGTGAACAAGCGGGGAGTCCTGACGAGCTGAACAGCTGTTGTTCACGTGTCAGTAAATTCACTAGTTTGTCACGAGAAGCAGAAAGGACCTACAGACTGAGGAAAGACAGGAAGCAGAGGTACTAACAAGGAACAGAATCACACAGGAAAAGAATCAGACGAACTGAAGACAGGACGTGCTGATAAAGAGAAGCCAAGGAATCTTAAGGTAAGCAAAATATGGATATAATTTCTTCTTTTGCTAAACAAAGTAATATTAATTTCAAAGTTAATGTAGGAGATGACATAGAAGTTTTGTGGCTCAGTTTATACAAAGAATGTGAATTGCAGAATTTACAGTTAACTTCTAAATTGGTAAATAGAGACAAACAGAAATTGAGAAATATTCTACATTTGGTAGATTTTTTTCATAGTCTTGTGTTAGAGATTTCTAAGCAGGAAAATAGTGTAGAAGTGTCAGACGGTGATACTGATTCAGACTGTAATGTGGAAAATGAACAAGAAGTAAGACACGTGTCTGTAACTGAAGGTGACCTTGGGTCTGACCAAGAGATGGACATACAGAAACCTGATATGGGAGGAGACATGACTGACATACGAGAAACCGACATACTAGGTGATGTGGAAGGAGACGTGAGTGACGTAGGAGGAACGGACGTACAAGAGCCACTAAAAATATCAGAGAATTCTGGAATTACCCAGGCTCAACTCCAAATTAAAATGAGGAAAAATTTGCTGAAATTATACAAAATCATGCCAAAATATGATGTCAAAATCCATGCCTGTAGAAATTCAGAGACATTTGAGAGCTTCTCTGATAAGTTTGATTTATCCAATGAGGAGAGGAATCAATTATTTAAAATATGGATTCCTGTGACATTGTCCAGACGTTTACATTTAATGCCCTGTGAAAATGACTCTCCTAATGGATGGGAAAATGATTCGGACAGATTAAGATATTTGTTTTATTGTGTCACAAAGGATTTTCCCAACATAGAAGATCTGCAGAAACTAAGGATTGGTAGGAAGGAATGTACATATACATTCATATCCATATTTGAACGGTTGTACAAAGCTCTCATCAAAAATGGAAAAGTACAACATATGATAACAACTTTTGTACAAAAATTCAAATTCCTAAATTCAGTTTCCCAAGTTATGGCATCACAAAAAAATTCATTATTTGAATGTGCGCAGATGCTGGATTTTGTTAGAAAACATGAGAATCGTGAAAAGAAAATAAATCAAGCTAAATTTATAAAACCAGGAAAGGTAAAATCTTACCAAAAGCCAATATCAAACTCTCCTAGACTGAGTCATCCCCATAGTGAACTCTATCAAATACGCAGAAGATTACATATATGTTATAAGCCATATCAGCCAGTGCAAAGATCCATCTCTCCACAGAATGAGTTAATTCTCAGTCAGAACTGTGATTCTCTAAAAAGGAAAATGGCTGAAACTGATGAACAGAGACAGGTGAGACGACCAACTCACAGTGACGTCACGGAATGTGGACAGAAGAGCAGGCAGTTCTCTGAGGTTTTGAAGGATAGAAAAATGTCTTTCCTAAATAGGGCGTTCCTGGAGATATTTGAGAGAGACAGAAGATTTGGTTTAGGGAGTGGCTAAGGAAAAACTGTAATTATAATGTTGTATCAAAATGTAATAAAATGTCTCAATATTTATTTATAATCTTATACAGTAAAATTGTAGTTACATAGTTTCTAATAGTTCATATATATATATATATATATATATATATACACTTGTCTAAGTAGAGATTGCGTATAATTGTATTTATATATACGTTTATAAGATATATATATATATTAATTAATAAATTAGAACTACATATCTATAAATTTAAGTAGCAATATTTTGAATTACATTAGAACCAACCAATATATGTATAAGATATTTAAATAATTCTGTTTCTGTATGAATTTGTTATTTAATTTTATTTTCTTATATTTCCTTAGAGTTTTCATTCCAAAGCAGGATTTGATCAAAGAACTCTAAAATGAATTTATTTCTTTAGTCACACAGGAAGTGAAAAAATTGCATGATTTCATGTGTATAACGTTTTAAAATAATAACAATATATCTAGTTGAACTATAATATATATGTAATACTTATTAATTCTTTTGTGTTGCTAATATTTTCTGTGCATGAAGTGTTCGTGCAAATTAAAGTAGCTTTACAGCATGACGTGTGACAGCTGCGGCCTTTGAACTTTGAGCTAATAGTATAGGATCCCATTCATTCTATTTTCAACTGATGTAACTTAAGACCGGGCAGCCAGTGAAAAAAGAATCTAAGACAAGAGTTTTTTCAAGTGTCTGAAATTCCAGTGACTTACTCTCATATTATATAATATGTACTTGGGGAATAGTCAAAGAAATATAAAGATATTCAATTGATATGGCAATGCGCATTAATAAATTGGGATACAACAATTTTGGGTTAAATATATATATATATATATCTAAAACTTCATATGTGGAATGTTTGAGTTGAACAGATCTGTGAATGTCAGAGTGAAGGTGACAGATGAGCAAATCAGCAGCTGCTAAGTGTGATTGATGTGACAGAGGCCTCGTATGTTTGTATGTTTGAAAAAAAAAAAAATGTTTCTTTATGTGAAGCTACAAAAATATATTTAATTCTGAGGAAATTATAATACATAATTAGGTATTATCTCCATATATATATTTCTATATTTCTTTAATAATTATTATTTCTTGATTTAACTAATAGTGGATAAGGGCAACCACACATCAAAATGGTTTACAAAGCAAATTTATATTTAGAATAATTTTCCACATGATAATATTCTTGAATAACTATAATATTATTTTTAATGGTTACCTAAATAGGTACACACCTCTCTTTAGTCAAATCTATGCTACTCATCGATATGAAATTTATGCACAATATTTCTAGAAGAATAATTATTTTTAATTTGGTTCTGATATATACATAAATTTTATAAAATAATATTTTTGGTATTAAGGGGGAAAATGTGTTTTTGATCCTGATTGCATAATCACTTTTGATCAATACTTATTTTCCACACATTTTAATAAAGAAGAAATAATAATAAGGTACTATGGTATAATTAAGAAGGGTATTACATGCAAAGTTGCATAATTTAATATTTTTTGGTGGTACAAGGTTATGACAAATATGAAATTATCCAAATAATGGAGATATAAGGGTATTTTTTATGGAGAATATAATTACTCTGCATTTGTTATTAAAATTTAAAGGCCTTATTTTTATTTTTATTCTTATTTTTACTCTTAATTTTATTTTTCATTTTTAAAATTTTATTCTTACTTTATACTTCTTATTTTTCTATTTTTTCATTTTTTAATTCTCATTTGATTTTATTTGAGTTCAATATCTCAATTGAGAAAACACATTAATATTTAATAAAGTAATGTCTAATACAAGAGTATTGCTTCATTAAATATATATTGCTAAGGAAAAAAATGTTTACATTTTCTGAGTAAACACAACAATTCATTCATTCATTTATTCATTCATTCATTCATTCATTCATTCATACATTCATATATTTATTCATTTTGGTTCAGGAGTATACATTCTTTGATATTATTGGTTTAATAAAGATATAAAAACTTGTTTTTTCAAAATACACTGACACCTATGGGTTGGAAAAGGTAATTACACCTATGACATAAAAATGTTCTATCATATGGAGAACTTGATTGATAATGAATTATTATCTATTATTGTTTATTATTCCAAACATAATTTATTTTAATATTTTGATAATAATTAGATGGATATTACTGATTGCTATGGTACGCTGTGATATTATAGGTTATGAAAAACTGCCAGATTTGGTATCAGATTAGGGAATGAAGACTTCAATCAAGACATCGCAATTATGAATTCTATCTTAATAAAGACTTTTAATTTTTATAAATCAAAGAGATTCTCAAAAGTTACAAGAAGAAGCAACTGATATCCGGACGTCTCAGAAGGTAACAGGTGTGAATGCTGAGTGTTATAATAGACTGTGTCCATTACATACAATACAATTCACACCACTGATCACCAGGACGGCAGAGGACGATGATCCTATATGTACTGTGTTGTGTTCAAGTTTCATCACGTTCCAGTGGTTTCTTATTAGAGATGAGCGGTGTTCGACTAGAACTGTTCGCCAATCTCAAATTCGAGCTGTTTTGGGCGGTGTTCGAGTTGTTCGACGAACCCGAACGATTTGCAAAAAATTCGGCTGTTCGAGGTTATGTTCGATAACTGTTCGTGCACCAAAAGCGTGTCCTGCATGTCTGGCGCTATTTAGAGCACCAATCATGCAGGGATTGTCTGCCACTCACTGTAATGCCACAGCCATGGTGGTTGTGGCATTAGAGTGATTGCCCAAATCGATGGGAACTGTGCTCACAGTGAAACATGAAAAGCCGGCAATTCAGCAGCGGTACACCGGTACCCGACAATTTAGAACCGAAAGAATAGAGCATCACACATAGATTAGATAGATAGAAACATGTCAGTCACATATATAAGAAGTACAGTGACAGTGCTGATTACTGTACTTGTCATTTAGTGTAAAGGATTTATAAATAAAAATATTAGTGTTTTCATGCACCGTCTCTTTAAAAAAGCCGGCCGGCAATTCAGCAGCGGTACCCGACAATTTAGAATAGAAGGAATAGAGAATCACACATAGATTAGATAGATAGAAACATGTCAGTCACATATATAAGAAGTACAGTGACAGTGTTGATTACTGTACTTGCCATTTAGTGTAAAGGATTTATTAAAAAAAATAATAGTGTTTTCATGCACCGTCTCTTTAAAAAAGCCGGCCGGCAATTCAGCATCTGTACCCGACAATTTAGAATGGAAGCAATAGAGCATCACACATAGATTAGATAGATAGAAACATGTCAGTCACATATATATGAAGTACAGTGACAGTGTTGATTACTGTACTTGTCATTTAGTGTTAAAATAAAGGATTTATTTAAAAAAAAATTGGCGTAGGATCCCCCATAATTTTAGTCTCTAGCGGAGGTTAAGCAGACGGCTGGGGCAGATGTTTGAAGCCTGGGAAGGGGTAGTACCCACGGAGCTTCCCAGGCTATTAATATCAGCCCCCAGCTGAATGCCTAGCCTTTACTAGCTATTAAAATGGGGGACCCCCCAAAAAATTGACGTGGGGTCCCCCTTATTTTAATAACTAGCAAAGGCTAGGCAGACAGCTGGGGGCTGATATTAATAGCCCAGGAAGGGTGCCATGAATATTGGCCCCCTCCCAGGCTAGAAACACCAGCCATCAGCCGCCCCAGAAATGGCACATCCATAGGATGCGCCAATTCTGGCACTTAGCCTCGCTCTTCCCACTGCCCTGTAGCGGTGGCAGTGGGGTAATAGGGCTGGGGTTGATGTCAGCTTATAATGCCAGCTGACATCAAGCCCAGGATGGTAATGGAGAGGCGTCTATAAGACACCCCCATTACTAACCCCATAGTCAAAGTTAAAAAAAAACACAAACACCCAGAATAAAGTCCTTTAATTGAAATAAAGACACAATTCTTTATTGTTCTAAATTAAACCATACTTACAATCACGCCCATTCCAGCTGAAGCCAACGATCCCCTGCAATAAAAGAAAAATAATAAAGCAACATAATCCTTACCTTCCCATGGTTCCCACGACAGCTTCAGCTCTGCTACATCGAGATGACAGGCTGGACCGCAGCAGAAAGCTGCCATCCAGCCTGTCATCCTGCAGGCACTGAGAAGCGCAGGCTTGCTTGTGCTGCTCAGCGTCTCTCTGTGACGGCATCCAGATGAGCCGAGTTCATGTCCAATGAACTCGGTTCACCTCATGCACGTCACTGACAGCGTGGGTAATTCTCACGCTGAAGCGGTGAGTGCAGGAGAATTCTCCCACGCTGTCAGTGATGTGCATAAGGTGAGCTCATGTCCAATGAACTCAGCTCACCTCCTGCACGTCACTGACAGCGTGGGAGAATTCTCCTGCACTCAGCGCTTCAGTGTGAGAATTCTCCCACGCTGAAGCGCTGAGTGCATGAGAATTTTCCCACGCTGTCAGTGACGTGAATGAGGTGAGCCGAGTTCATTGGACATTAACTCGGCTCATCTGGATGCCCTCACAGAGAGACACTGTGGAGCGCAAGCAAGCCTGCGCTTCTCAGTGTCTGCGGGATGACAGGCTGGATGGCAGCGTTCTGCTGCGGTCCAGCCTGTCATCTCGATGTAGCAGAGCTGAAGCTGTCATGGGAACCATGGAAAGGTAAGGATGATGTTGCTTTATTATTTTTCTTTTATTTGGGGAGATCGTTGGCTTCAGCTGGAATGGGCGTGATGGTAAGTATGGTTTAATTTAGAACAATAAAGAATTGTGTGTTTATTTCAATTAAAGGACTTTTTTCTGGGTGTTGTGTTTTTTTTAAATACTTTACTAGAAATTCATGGTGGTCATGTTTAATATTGGCGTGACCCCATGAATTTCGGGCTTAGGGCCAGCTGATAATGCCAAGCTGGCCCTAACCCCTTTATTACCCAGTGAGCCACCGCATCAGGGCCCTGGATGAGTTGGGTACAGCGCCAGAAGATGGCGCTTCTATGAACGCGCCATTTTTTCTATGAACACTAAATGACAAGTACAGTAACCAACACTGTCACTGTACTTATTATAAATGTGACTGACATGTTTCTATCTATCTAATCTATGTGTGATGCTCTATCTTTCTGTTCTAAATTGTCGGGTACCGCTGCTGAATTGCCGGCCGGCTTTTTTAAAGAGACAGTGCATGAAAACACTATTATTTTTTTAAATAAATCCTTTACACTAAATGACAAGTACAGTAAGCAACACTGTCACTGTACTTATTATATATGTGACTGACATGTTTCTATCTATCTAATCTATGTGTGAAGCTCTATTCTTTCTGTTCTAAATTGTCGGGTACAGATGCTGAATTGCCGGCTGTCTTTTTTAAAGAGACGGTGCATGAAAACACTATTATTTTTTTTAATAAATCCTTTACACTAAATGACAAGTGCAGTAACCAACACTGTCACTGTACTTCATATATATGTGACTGACATGTTTCTATCTATCTAATCTATGTGTGATGCTCTATTCCTTCTTGTCTAAATTGTCGGGTACCGGTGTATGCCGCTGCTGAATTTGCCGGCCGGCTTTTTTAAAGAGAGTGTCTTCTGAGCAGTTTGTCAGCTTTTGGACACCTTTGCAGGTGTTTTCTATGTGTTTCTATGTGTTTTTGTTTGCCTGCCATTGGTTTTAACGGTGTTCGACGGTGTTCTAAGGTGTCCGACGAACAGTTCGACGAACAGTTCCTCGAACATCCCGGTGTTCGACGAACCGAACCGAACCCGAACACTACAGGGGTGGCTCAACACTTTTTCTTATCACCTGCAACGCTTCAATGAAAGCTGGTGAACAGGTAATACCTGGCATATGTGTCCTGTATATAAAGGACTGAGTACTGGTTATGGTGCTATATAAAGCAGGAAAGTGTCAAGTTAACCCTTGCTTTACTGACCAAAGACGTCACATCTGTTCCAAAAGTGACACGAGACCAGTGCGGACACACGGAAGATTCCAAAGACGATCCAACGTAAGTCCAGGTGACACTGCACAGATATTAAAGCTACATTTCATCCATGGACTTTGTTTTCTTATCAACTGACACACATGATCTTTCTAATAAAGAGTACAGTTTATGGACTGAACAATAATGAACACAATTATGGACTGTACAATATCTACATGCTGTAATTTATTTCAAAGGAGTTTTCATCTAAAGACTGTGTTATAAAAGAACCAAGAAGAAGACGAGACGACGACCCGATGACAGCAGATGATGACGATTGAACCCGCGATTGCTTCAATTTAGATATAGGGAAGTATAATTATACATATTAAATGAATATTAGTCATGGCTTACCATAACATGAATTCACATCATTATATAACAATAATCCGATATTGATACTATTATTACTATTACTATTATTATGGAAATTTAATGATATTGCCAAGGAAGAAGGAAAGAAAAAATGATTGATGAATGTATCTTCTTTTGAGATTTTTCAGTTAAAGTCCTTTTATTCTCAAAAAGGGGGAAATGTTCAATGGTTAATTATGGAAATTCATTTGGAATGTTAATCGATAATCATTTTTCTGAGTTCTATGCCTCAGCCATCGTGTCTAGTTGACATGCGCTATTTGTGTGTGTATTTTTGGTTCACTACCATATGTAGAACAGGTGTCCATACGACTGGCTATAAAAGCCCATGGTACAGAAATGGGGGGCTCTCTTGCTCTGCCCACCCCAAAAGACACAGAATCTTCATGCTGAGAAGCAGATGACATGTAGGCCTGGACACATGCTGGACAAAGACATGATTTACCAGCCAGGATCCAATTAAAGTTGGGTGAATCTCAACAATTAAACAATTAAGCTAATTATTGACAAATGGACAATTACTTTATAACTAATTATTGTATGTACCTGCTGCAATCTGATTCTTTTTAATGGACAATCCAAGAATAAATAGATACATTTTTTCATAAGAATATCGTGATATTGATACTTTGAGAAGTCCTCAGTAGAAAAAAATAACACAGGAAGAGTATTATTTTACAGTCTCCCATCCAAGTACTAACCAGGCCCAACCCTGCTTAGCTTCCAAGATCAGATGAGATCGGGCGTGTTCAGGGTGGTGTGGCCGTAGGCAGAGACATGCCTCTCACTTGCTGCTTTTCTACTTTGACGTCTGGATGCCGGCTGCCCTTTCCAGTGCTCAGCAAGACCAGGTCCTTTTGTGCTTTCCCTTCTCTTCAATTTTTTTGCTGGCTTCCTTAAAAGGTCTTGTAGACACAACGCCTTACTCAGAGCCGCTGAGCTCACTGATCGGCTGCAGCGCTGTAGACGGAACGTCAGCTTCACGGCCAATGCCACAGGCCGGGAGCAGAGGCGAGACTCACCGGTAGACCCGGGTAGGGTGAGTAGAGCGCGGTTAGTTGCTTTCTAATAGCCTGCAGCCGGGGATTAACTTTTAATGAAAGGGAACAATCCCTTTGACTGTCTGCAGCGCGCCACACCTAGGAAGCGCACTCTCACACACAAGCCAGCATGCACACGTGCTCGCACGTGACAACACCCCCTATCTGCCTCTACAACCTCTCTGTCACCATGCGTCAGACTCTCCTGCCTGTTTTATGATTTCAGGGCCCTAGCAGGAATCACCCCCCCCCTCCCTAATTCCTTCCGCACCTTCCTTGCACTGAGGTTAGCTCTTTGTCAGCCGTCTGGCTTGGTTACAAAAGATTCTTTACAGAGAAACATGTTACTTCTGCTGGCCCTCGCTAGGCGGCCGGCATCCAAAACCTTCCCTGGGCACCTTCTGAAAGCCTGACCCCTTCACGGCCCCGGGTGCTTTTAACGCCATCATTTCCACACGGCGAGCTGCGGAGTCAATAAGCACTCCGAGCCGTGACAAGGAGCTCGGTGTCAGGCCTGCGTGAAGGCGGCGGGGTAGCGTACTAAGCTGCCAACTGGCTCAGAGGCCTTGGGGCTTCCATCATCTAAGTTACTTAAGGTCGGTGTCCGGCAAGGCACCGTTCCATGCTAGCCGAGCAGGGCAGTAGGTGGAAACGTCATCAAAATGGTCTACAGCACCCGGTGTTCCCAGGAGGTCTCCCATCCAAGTACTGTCCGAGCCCAGCCCTGCTTTGCTTCCGAGATCATATGAGATCGGGCGTATCCAAGGTGGTATGGCCAGTAGAAGCTGCTTGATCCATCGCCCGGCCAGCTTTTCTCAGAATCGCTTGGTGGCGAGCAATCTGGCCGTGACGGGGCGGGCTCCGAAGGGTCCATGCAAAGTCTGTGCCATCCCTACATTTGTGGTTTGTTTAGCAGTGATTCACCCGCCGCATCAGGTGTCTTCAAAAATGGCTCGGCGCAGGGTCTCCTGCAGGCTAAACCCTTCATCGCGGTAATGTGACAGAAAGAGCAAGCTGGACCCGTAACTTGGGGGCGGAGCGAGACGTCCAGGGGTGAATGAAGGAAGAGGGTGAGATGGTTGCCAGTGACTTTGAGCTGCTCTTCAGGGGGGAGGGTCGTGTTGCCTGCAAAGGTCTTCTGCTTGGGTTTACCGGTGGTTGCCTCCAGCCACGCGGGAGACGCTGGTCCTGGTGAAAAGGAGCCTAGCATTAAAAGTAAATAAGCAACAATGCTGGAGGCCCACGGTGATCAGAAGGATGCTGGTATTTTGCAGAGATGAAATAGCGCAAGAGAGAGAGCAAATGAAAAAAAGAAAAGAGAATGAATGTGTGCACTTGTGAAAGGGAATGGAAAAAAGGCATAGAAGAGAGTGCCCCCTGCTGGTGGAAGGAAGGAAGGAAAAAGCAAAAGCCTACAGCACCTGGCATTCCCAGGCGGTCTCTGTTAAATGGTTAATTATGGAAATTCATTTGGAATGTTAATCGATAATCATTTTTCTGAGTTCTATGCCTCAGCCATCGTGTCTAGTTGACATGCGCTATTTGTGTGTGTATTTTTGGTTCACTACCATATGTAGAACAGGTGTCCATACGACTGGCTATAAAAGCCCATGTTACAGAAAGGGTGGGCTCTCTTGCTCTGCCCACCCCACAAGACACAGAATCTTCATGCTGAGAAGCAGATGACATGTAGGCCTGGACACATGCTGGACAAAGACATGATTTACCAGCCAGGATCCAAGGAAAGATGGGTGAATCTCAACAATTAAGCTAATTATGGACAAATGGACAATTACTTTATAACTAATTATTGTATGTACCTGCTGCAATCTGATTCTTTTTAATGGACAATCCAAGAATAAATAGATACATTTTTTTATAAGAATATCGTGATATTGATACTTTGAGAAATCCTCAGTAGAAAAAAATAATACAGGAAGAGTATTATTTTATAATGATGAGCCAGCCAGTCCTGTTTTTTTGTTTTTTAAATTAAGTAAGTGAATTTCTTCCGTGAACAAGGGGGGAGTCCTGACGAGCTGAACAGCTGTTGTTCACGTGTCAGTAAATTCACTAGTTTGTCACGAGAAGCAGAAAGGACCTACAGACTGAGGAAAGACAGGAAGCAGAGGTACTAACAAGGAACAGAATCACACAGGAAAAGAATCAGACAAACTGAAGACAGGACGTGCTGATAAAGAGAAGCCAAGGAATCTTAAGGTAAGCAAAATATGGATATAATTTCTTCTTTTGTTAAACAAAGTAATATTAATTTCAAAGTTAATGTAGGAGATGACATAGAAGTTTTGTGGCTCAGTTTATACAAAGAATGTGAATTGCAGAATTTACAGTTAACTTCTAAATTGGTAAATAGAGACAAACAGAAATTGAGAAATATTCTACATTTGGTAGATTTTTTTCATAGTCTTGTGTTAGAGATTTCTAAGCAGGAAAATAGTGTAGAAGTGTCAGACGGTGATACTGATTCTGACTGTAATGTGGAAAATGAACAAGAAGTAAGACACGTGTATGTAACTGAAGTTGACCTTGGGTCTGACCAAGAGACGGACATACAGAAACCTGACATGGGAGGAGACATGACTGACATACGAGAAACCGACATACTAGGTGATGTGGGAGGAGACGTGAGTGACGTAGGAGGAACGGACGTACAAGAGCCACTAAAAATATCAGAGAATTCTGGAATTACCCAGGCTCAACTCCAAATTAAAATGAGGAAAAATTTGCTGAAATTATACAAAATCATGCCAAAATATGATGTCAAAATCCATGCCTGTAGAAATTCAGAGACATTTGAGAGCTTCTCTGATAAGTTTGATTTATCCAATGAGGAGAGGAATCAATTATTTAAAATATGGATTCCTGTGACATTGTCCAGACGTTTACATTTAATGCCCTGTGAAAATGACTCTCCTAATGGATGGGAAAATGATTCGGACAGATTAAGATATTTGATTTATTGTGTCACAAAGGATTTTCCCAACATAGAAGATCTGCAGAAACTCAGGATTGGTAGGAAGGAATGTACATATACATTCATGTCCATATTTGAGCGGTTGTACAAAGCTCTCATCAAAAATGGAAAAGTACAACATATGATAACAACGTTTGTACAAAAATTCAAATTCCTAAATTCAGTTTCCCAAGTTATGGCATCACAAAAAAATTCATTATTTGAATGTGCGCAGATGCTGGATTTTGTTAGAAAACATGAGAATCGTGAAAAGAAAATAAATCAAGCTAAATTTATAAAACCAGGAAAGGTAAAATCTTACCAAAAGCCAATATCAAACTCTCCTAGACTGAGTCATCCCCATAGTGAACTCTATCAAATACGCCGAAGATTTCATATATGTTATGAGCCATATTAGCCAGTGCAAAGATCCATCTCTCCACAGAATGAGTTAATTCTCAGTCAGAACTGTGATTCTCTAAAAAGGAAAATGGCTGAAACTGATGGACAGAGACAGGTGAGACGACCAACTCACAGTGACGTCATGGAATGTGGACAGAAGAACAGGCAGTTCTCTGAGGTTTTGAAGGATAGAAAAATGTCTTTCCTAAATAGGGTGTTCCTGGAGATATTTGAGAGAGACAGAAGATTTGATTTAGGGAGTGGCTAAGGAAAAACTGCAATTATAATGTTGTATCAAAATGTAATACAATGTCTCAATATTTATTTATAATCTTATACAGTAAAATTGTAGTTACATAGTTTCTAATAGTTCATATATATATATATATATATATATATATATATATATATATATATATATACACTTGTCTAAGTAGAGATTGTGCATAATTGTTTTTATATATACGTTTATAAAATATATATATATATATTAATTAATAAATTAGAACTTCATATATATAAATTTAAGTAGCAATATTTTGAATTACATTAGAACCAACCAATATATGTATAAGATATTTAAATAATTCTGTTTCTGTATGAATTTGATATTTAATTTTATTTTCTTATATTTTCTTAGAGTTTTCATTCCAAAGCAGGATTTGATCAAAGAACTCTAAAATGGATTTATTTCTTTATTCACACATGATGTGTGACAGCTGCGGCCTTTGAACTTTGAGCTAATAGTATAGGATCCCATTCATTCTATTTTCAACTGATGTAACTTAAGACCGGGCAGCCAGTGAAAAAAGAATCTAAGACAAGAGTTTTTTCAAGTGTCTGAAATTCCAGTGACTTACTCTCATATTATATAATATGTACTTGGGGAATATTCAAAGAAATATAAAGATATTCAATTGATATGGCAATGCGCATTAATAAATTGGGATACAACAATTTTGGGTTAAATATATATATATATATATATATATATATATATATAAAACTTCATATGTGGAATGTTTGAGTTGAACAGATCTGTGAATGTCAGAGTGAAGGTGACAGATGAGTAAATCAGCAGCTGCTAAGGTGATTGATGTGACAGAGGCCTCGTATGTTTGTTTGTTTGAAAAAAAAAAATGTTTCTTTATGTGAAGGTACAAAAATATATTTAATTCTGAGGAAATTATAATATATAATTAGGTATTATCTACATATATATTTCTATATTTCTTTAATAATTATTATTTCTTGATTTAACTAATAGTGGATAAGGGCAACCACACATCAAAATGGTTTACAAAGCAAATTTATATTTAGAATAATTTTCCACATGATAATATTCTTGAATAACTATAATATTATTTTTAATGGTTACCTAAATAGGTACACACCTCTCTTTATTCAAATCTATGCTACTCATGGATATGAAATTTATGCACAATATTTCTAGAAGAATAATTATTTTTAATTTGGTTCTGATATATACATAAATTTTATAAAATAATATTTTTGGTATTAAGGGGGAAAATGTGTTTTTGATCCTGATTACATAATCACTTTTGATCAATACTTATTTTCCACACATTTTAATAAAGAAGAAATAATAATAAGGTACTATGGTATAATTAAGAAGGGTATTACATGCAAAGTTGCATAATTTAATATTTTTTGGTGGTACAAGGTTATGACAAATATGAAATCATCCAGATAATGGAGATATAAGGGTATTTTTTATGGAGAATATAATTACTCTGCATTTGTCATTAAAATTTAAAGGCCTTATTTTTATTTTTATTCTTATTTTTACTCTTAATTTTATTTTTCATTTTTAAAATTTTATTCTTACTTTATAGTTCTTATTTTTCTATTTTTTCATTTTTTAATTCTCATTTGATTTTATTTGAGTTCAATATCTCAATTGAGAAAACACATTAATATTTAATAAAGTAATGTCTAATACAAGAGTATTGCTTCATTAAATATATATTGCTAAGGAAAAAAATGTTTACATTTTCTGAGTAAACACAACAATTCATTCATTCATTTATTCATTCATTCATTCATTCATACATTCATATATTTATTCATTTTGGTTCAGGAGTATACATTCTTTGATATTATTGGTTTAATAAAGATATAAAAACTTGTTTTTTCAAAATACACTGACACCTATGGGTTGGAAAAGGTAATTACACCTATGACATAAAAATGTTCTATCATATGGAGAACTTGATTGATAATGAATTATTATCTATTATTGTTTATTATTCCAAACATAATTTATTTTAATATTTTGATAATAATTAGATGGATATTACTGATTGCTATGGTACGCTGTGATATTATAGGTTATGAAAAACTGCCAGATTTGGTATCAGATTAGGGAATGAAGACTTCAATCAAGACATCGCAATTATGAATTCTATCTTAATAAAGACTTTTAATTTTTATAAATCAAAGAGATTCTCAAAAGTTACAAGAAGAAGCAAGTGATATCCGGACGTCTCAGAAGGTAACAGGTGTGAATGCTGAGTGTTATAATAGACTGTGTCCATTACATACAATACAATTCACACCACTGATCACCAGGACGGCAGAGGACGATGATCCTATATGTACTGTGTTGTGTTCAAGTTTCATCACGTTCCAGTGGTTTCTTATCACCTGCAACGCTTCAATGAAAGCTGGTGAACAGGTAATACTTGGCATATGTGTCCTGTATATAAAGGACTGAGTACTGGTTATGGTGCTATATAAAGCAGGAAAGTGTCAAGTTAACCCTTGCTTTACTGACCAAAGACGTCACATCTGTTCCAAAATTGACACGAGACCAGTGCGGACACACGGAAGATTCCAAAGACGATCCAACGTAAGTCCAGGTGACACTGCACAGATATTAAAGCAATATTTCATCCATGGACTTTGTTTTCTTATCAACTGACACACATGATCTTTCTAATAAAGAGTACAGTTTATGGACTGAACAATAATGAACACAATTATGGACTGTACAATATCTACATGCTGTAATTTATTTCAAAGGAGTTTTCATCTAAAGACTGTGTTATAAAAGAACCAAGAAGAAGACGAGACGACGACCCGATGACAACAGATGATGACTATTGAACCCGCGATTGCTTCAATTTAGATATAGGGAAGTATAATTATACATATTAAATGAATATTAGTCACGGCTTACCATAACATGAATTCACATCATTATATAGCAATAATCCGATATTGATACTATTATTACTATTATTATTATTATGGAAATTTAATGATATTGCCAAGGAAGAAGGAAAGAAAAAATGATTGATGAATGTATCTTCTTTTGAGAAATTTCAGTTAAAGTCCTTTTATTCTCAAAAAAGGGGGAAATGCTAAATGGTTAATTATGGATATTCATTTGGAATGTTAATCGATAATCATTTTTCTGAGTTCTATGCCTCAGCCATCGTGTCTAGTTGACATGCGCTATTTGTGTGTGTATTTTTGGTTCACTACCATATGTAGAACAGGTGTCCATACGACTGGCTATAAAAGCCCATGGTACAGAATGGGGGGGCTCTCTTGCTCTGCCCACCCCACAAGACACAGAATCTTCATACTGAGAAGCAGATGACATGTAGGCCTGGACACATGCTGGACAAAGACATGATTTACCAGCCAGGATCCAAGGAAAGATTGGTGAATCTCAACAATTTAGCTAATTATGGACAAATGGACAATTACTTTATTACTAATTATTGTATGTACCTGCTGCAATCTGATTCTTTTTAATGGACAATCCAAGAATAAATAGATACATTTTTTATAAGAATATCGTGATATTGATACTTTGAGAAGTCCTCAGTAGAAAAAAATAATATAGGAAGAGTATTATTTTACAATGGTGAGCCAGCCAGTCCTGTTTTTTTGCTTTTTAAATTAAGTAAGTGAATTTCTTCCGTGAACAAGGGGGGAGTCCTGACGAGCTGAACAGCTGTTGTTCACTTGTCAGTAAATTCACTAGTTTTTCACGAGAAGCAGAAAGGACCTACAGACTGAGGAAAGACAGGAAGCAGAGGTACTAACAAGGAACAGAATCACACAGGAAAAGAATCAGACGAACTGAAGACAGGACGTGCTGATAAAGAGAAGCCAATGAATCTTAAGGTAAGCAAAATATGGATATAATTTTTTCTTTTGCTAAACAAAGTAATATTAATTTCAAAGTTAATGTAGGAGATGACATAGAAGTTTTGTGGCTCAGTTTATACAAAGAATGTGAATTGCAGAATTTACAGTCAACTTCTAAATTGGTAAATAGAGACAAACAGAAATTGAGAAATATTCTACATTTGGTAGATTTTTTTCATAGTCTTGTGTTAGAGATTTCTAAGCAGGAAAATAGTGTAGAAGTGTCAGACGGTGATACTGATTCTGACTGTAATGTGGAAAATGAACAAGAAGTAAGACACGTGTCTATAACTGAAGGTGACCTTGGGTCTGACCAAGAGACGGACATACAGAAACCTGACATGGGAGGAGACATGACTGACATACGAGAAACCGACATACTAGGTGATGTGGGAGGAGACGTGAGTGACGTAGGAGGAACGGACGTACAAGAGCCACTAAAAATATCAGAGAATTCTGGAATTACCCAGGCTCAACTCCAAATTAAAATGAGGAAAAATTTGCTGAAATTATACAAAATCATGCCAAAATATGATGTCAAAATCCATGCCTGTAGAAATTCAGAGACATTTGATAAATTCTCTGATAAGTTTGATTTATCCAATGAGGAGAGGAATCAATTATTTTAAATATGGATTCCTGTGACATTGTCCAGACGTTTACATTTAATGCCCTGTGAAAATGACTCTCCTAATGGATGGGAAAATGATTCGGACAGATTAAGATATTTGATTTATTGTGTCACAAAGGATTTTCCCAACATAGAAGATCTGCAGAAACTAAGGATTGGTAGGAAGGAATGTACATATACATTCATGTCCATATTTGAACGGTTGTACAAAGCTCTCATCAAAAATGGAAAAGTACAACATATGATAACAACTTTTGTACAAAAATTCAAATTCCTAAATTCAGTTTCCCAAGTTATGGCATCACTAAAAAAATTAATTATTTGAATGTGCGCAGATGCTGGATTCTGTTAGAAAACATGAGAATCGTGAAAAGAAAATAAATCAAGCTAAATTTATAAAACCAGGAAAGGTAAAATCTTACCAAAAGCCAATATCAAACTCTCCTAGACTGAGTCATCCCCATAGTGAACTCTATCAAATACGCAGAAGATTTCATATATGTTATAAGTCATATCAGCCAGTGCAAAGATCCATCTCTCCACAGAATGAGTTAATTCTCAGTCAGAACTGTGATTCTCTAAAAAGGAAAATGGCTGAAACTGATGGACAGAGACAGGTGAGACGACCAACTCACAGTGACGTCATGGAATGTGGACAGAAGAACAGGCAGTTCTCTGAGGTTTTGAAGGATAGAAAAATGTCTTTCCTAAATAGGGTGTTCCTGGAGATATTTGAGAGAGACAGAAGATTTGATTTAGGGAGTGGCTAAGGAAAAACTGCAATTATAATGTTGTATCAAAATGTAATACAATGTCTCAATATTTATTTATAATCTTATACAGTAAAATTGTAGTTACATAGTTTCTAATAGTTCATATATATATATATATATATATATATATATACACTTGTCTAAGTAGAGATTGCGCATAATTGTATTTATATATACGTTTATAAAATATATATATATATATATTAATTAATAAATTAGAACTTCATATATATAAATTTAAGTAGCAATATTTTGAATTACATTAGAACCAACCAATATATGTATGAGATATTTAAATAATTCTGTTTCTGTATGAATTTGATATTTAATTTTATTTTCTTATATTTTCTTAGAGTTTTCATTCCAAAGCAGGATTTGATCAAAGAACTCTAAAATGGATTTATTTCTTTATTCACACATGATGTGTGACAGCTGCGGCCTTTGAACTTTGAGCTAATAGTATAGGATCCCATTCATTCTATTTTCAACTGATGTAACTTAAGACCGGGCAGCCAGTGAAAAAAGAATCTAAGACAAGAGTTTTTTCAAGTGTCTGAAATTCCAGTGACTTACTCTCATATTATATAATATGTACTTGGGGAATATTCAAAGAAATATAAAGATATTCAATTGATATGGCAATGCGCATTAATAAATTGGGATACAACAATTTTGGGTTAAATATATATATATATATATATATATATATTTATAAAACTTCATATGTGGAATGTTTGAGTTGAACAGATCTGTGAATGTCAGAGTGAAGGTGACAGATGAGTAAATCAGCAGCTGCTAAGGTGATTGATGTGACAGAGGCCTCATATGTTTGTTTGTTTGAAAAAAAAAAATGTTTCTTTATGTGAAGGTACAAAAATATATTTAATTCTGAGGAAATTATAATATATAATTAGGTATTATCTACATATATATTTCTATATTTCTTTAATAATTATTATTTCTTGATTTAACTAATAGTGGATAAGGGCAACCACACATCAAAATGGTTTACAAAGCAAATTTATATTTAGAATAATTTTCCACATGATAATATTCTTGAATAACTATAATATTATTTTTAATGGTTACCTAAATAGGTACACACCTCTCTTTATTCAAATCTATGCTACTCATGGATATGAAATTTATGCACAATATTTCTAGAAGAATAATTATTTTTAATTTGGTTCTGATATATACATAAATTTTATAAAATAATATTTTTGGTATTAAGGGGGAAAATGTGTTTTTGATCCTGATTACATAATCACTTTTGATCAATACTTATTTTCCACACATTTTAATAAAGAAGAAATAATAATAAGGTACTATGGTATAATTAAGAAGGGTATTACATGCAAAGTTGCATAATTTAATATTTTTTGGTGGTACAAGGTTATGACAAATATGAAATCATCCAGATAATGGAGATATAAGGGTATTTTTTATGGAGAATATAATTACTCTGCATTTGTCATTAAAATTTAAAGGCCTTATTTTTATTTTTATTCTTATTTTTACTCTTAATTTTATTTTTCATTTTTAAAATTTTATTCTTACTTTATAGTTCTTATTTTTCTATTTTTTCATTTTTTAATTCTCATTTGATTTTATTTGAGTTCAATATCTCAATTGAGAAAACACATTAATATTTAATAAAGTAATGTCTAATACAAGAGTATTGCTTCATTAAATATATATTGCTAAGGAAAAAAATGTTTACATTTTCTGAGTAAACACAACAATTCATTCATTCATTTATTCATTCATTCATTCATTCATACATTCATATATTTATTCATTTTGGTTCAGGAGTATACATTCTTTGATATTATTGGTTTAATAAAGATATAAAAACTTGTTTTTTCAAAATACACTGACACCTATGGGTTGGAAAAGGTAATTACACCTATGACATAAAAATGTTCTATCATATGGAGAACTTGATTGATAATGAATTATTATCTATTATTGTTTATTATTCCAAACATAATTTATTTTAATATTTTGATAATAATTAGATGGATATTACTGATTGCTATGGTACGCTGTGATATTATAGGTTATGAAAAACTGCCAGATTTGGTATCAGATTAGGGAATGAAGACTTCAATCAAGACATCGCAATTATGAATTCTATCTTAATAAAGACTTTTAATTTTTATAAATCAAAGAGATTCTCAAAAGTTACAAGAAGAACCAACTGATATCCGGACGTCTCAGAAGGTAACAGGTGTGAATGCTGAGTGTTATAATAGACTGTGTCCATTACATACAATACAATTCACACCACTGATCACCAGGACGGCAGAGGACGATGATCCTATATGTACTGTGTTGTGTTCAAGTTTCATCACGTTCCAGTGGTTTCTTATCACCTGCAACGCTTCAATGAAAGCTGGTGAACAGGTAATACTTGGCATATGTGTCCTGTATATAAAGGACTGAGTACTGGTTATGGTGCTATATAAAGCAGGAAAGTGTCAAGTTAACCCTTGCTTTACTGACCAAAGACGTCACATCTGTTCCAAAATTGACACGAGACCAGTGCGGACACACGGAAGATTCCAAAGACGATCCAACGTAAGTCCAGGTGACACTGCACAGACATTAAAGCAATATTTCATCCATGGACTTTGTTTTCTTATCAACTGACACACATGATCTTTCTAATAAAGAGTACAGTTTATGGACTGAACAATAATGAACACAAGTATGGACTGTACAATATCTACATGCTGTAATTTATTTCAAAGGAGTTTTCATCTAAAGACTGTGTTATAAAAGAACCAAGAAGAAGACGAGACGACGACCCGATGACAACAGATGATGACGATTGAACCCGCGATTGCTTCAATTTAGATATAGGGAAGTATAATTATACATATTAAATGAATATTAGTCACGGCTTACCATAACATGAATTCACATCATTATATAGCAATAATCCGATATTGATACTATTATTACTATTATTATTATTATGGAAATTTAATGATATTGCCAAGGAAGAAGGAAAGAAAAAATGATTGATGAATGTATCTTCTTTTGAGAAATTTCAGTTAAAGTCCTTTTATTCTCAAAAAAGGGGGAAATGTTAAATGGTTAATTATGGATATTCATTTGGAATGTTAATCGATAATCATTTTTCTGAGTTCTATGCCTCAGCCATCGTGTCTAGTTGACATGCGCTATTTGTGTGTGTATTTTTGGTTCACTACCATATGTAGAACAGGTGTCCATACGACTGGCTATAAAAGCCCATGGTACAGAATGGGGGGGCTCTCTTGCTCTGCCCACCCCACAAGACACAGAATCTTCATACTGAGAAGCAGATGACATGTAGGCCTGGACACATGCTGGACAAAGACATGATTTACCAGCCAGGATCCAAGGAAAGATTGGTGAATCTCAACAATTTAGCTAATTATGGACAAATGGACAATTACTTTATTACTAATTATTGTATGTACCTGCTGCAATCTGATTCTTTTTAATGGACAATCCAAGAATAAATAGATACATTTTTTATAAGAATATCGTGATATTGATACTTTGAGAAGTCCTCAGTAGAAAAAAATAATATAGGAAGAGTATTATTTTACAATGGTGAGCCAGCCAGTCCTGTTTTTTTGCTTTTTAAATTAAGTAAGTGAATTTCTTCCGTGAACAAGGGGGGAGTCCTGACGAGCTGAACAGCTGTTGTTCACTTGTCAGTAAATTCACTAGTTTTTCACGAGAAGCAGAAAGGACCTACAGACTGAGGAAAGACAGGAAGCAGAGGTACTAACAAGGAACAGAATCACACAGGAAAAGAATCAGACGAACTGAAGACAGGACGTGCTGATAAAGAGAAGCCAATGAATCTTAAGGTAAGCAAAATATGGATATAATTTTTTCTTTTGCTAAACAAAGTAATATTAATTTCAAAGTTAATGTAGGAGATGACATAGAAGTTTTGTGGCTCAGTTTATACAAAGAATGTGAATTGCAGAATTTACAGTCAACTTCTAAATTGGTAAATAGAGACAAACAGAAATTGAGAAATATTCTACATTTGGTAGATTTTTTTCATAGTCTTGTGTTAGAGATTTCTAAGCATGAAAATAGTGTAGAAGTGTCAGACGGTGATACTGATTCTGACTGTAATGTGGAAAATGAACAAGAAGTAAGACACGTGTCTATAACTGAAGGTGACCTTGGGTCTGACCAAGAGACGGACATACAGAAACCTGACATGGGAGGAGACATGACTGACATACGAGAAACCGACATACTAGGTGATGTGGGAGGAGACGTGAGTGACGTAGGAGGAACGGACGTACAAGAGCCACTAAAAATATCAGAGAATTCTGGAATTACCCAGGCTCAACTCCAAATTAAAATGAGGAAAAATTTGCTGAAATTATACAAAATCATGCCAAAATATGATGTCAAAATCCATGCCTGTAGAAATTCAGAGACATTTGATAAATTCTCTGATAAGTTTGATTTATCCAATGAGGAGAGGAATCAATTATTTTAAATATGGATTCCTGTGACATTGTCCAGACGTTTACATTTAATACCCTGTGAAAATGACTCTCCTAATGGATGGGAAAATGATTCGGACAGATTAAGATATTTGATTTATTGTGTCACAAAGGATTTTCCCAACATAGAAGATCTGCAGAAACTAAGGATTGGTAGGAAGGAATGTACATATACATTCATGTCCATATTTGAACGGTTGTACAAAGCTCTCATCAAAAATGGAAAAGTACAACATATGATAACAACTTTTGTACAAAAATTCAAATTCCTAAATTCAGTTTCCCAAGTTATGGCATCACTAAAAAAATTAATTATTTGAATGTGCGCAGATGCTGGATTCTGTTAGAAAACATGAGAATCGTGAAAAGAAAATAAATCAAGCTAAATTTATAAAACCAGGAAAGGTAAAATCTTACCAAAAGCCAATATCAAACTCTCCTAGACTGAGTCATCCCCATAGTGAACTCTATCAAATACGCAGAAGATTTCATATATGTTATAAGTCATATCAGCCAGTGCAAAGATCCATCTCTCCACAGAATGAGTTAATTCTCAGTCAGAACTGTGATTCTCTAAAAAGGAAAATGGCTGAAACTGATGGACAGAGACAGGTGAGACGACCAACTCACAGTGACGTCATGGAATGTGGACAGAAGAACAGGCAGTTCTCTGAGGTTTTGAAGGATAGAAAAATGTCTTTCCTAAATAGGGCGTTCCTGGAGATATTTGAGAGAGACAGAAGATTTGGTTTAGGGAGTGGCTAAGGAAAAACTGTAATTATAATGTTGTATCAAAATGTAATACAATGTCTCAATATTTATTTATAATCTTATACAGTAAATTGTAGTTACATAGTTTCTAATAGTTCATATATATATATATATATATATACACTTGTCTAAGTAGAGATTGCGTATAATTGTATTTATATATACATTTATAAAATATATATATATATATTAATTAATAAATTAGAACTTCATATATATAAATTTAAGTAGCAATATTTTGAATTACATTAGAACCAACCAATATATGTATAAGATATTTAAATAATTCTGTTTCTGTATGAATTTGATATTTAATTTTATTTTCTTATATTTCCTTAGAGTTTTCATTCCAAAGCAGGATTTGATCAGAGAACTCTAAAATGGATTTATTTCTTTATTCACACAGGAAGTGAAAAAATTGCATGATTTTATGTGTATAACATTTTAAAATAATAACAATATATCTAGTTGAACTATAATATATATGTAATACTTATTAATTCTTTTGTGTTGCTAATATTTTCTGTGCATGAAGTGTTCGTGCAAATTAAAGTAGCTTTACAGCATGACGTGTGACAGCTGCGGCCTTTGAACTTTGAGCTAATAGTATAGGATCCCATTCATTCTATTTTCAACTGATGTAACTTAAGACCGGGCAGCCAGTGAAAAAAGAATCTATGACAAGAGTTTTTTCAAGTGTCTGAAATTCCAGTGACTTACTCTCATATTATATAATATGTACTTGGGGAATATTCAAAGAAATATAAAGATATTCAATTGATATGGCAATGCGCGTTAATAAATTGGGATACAACAATTTTGGGTTAAATATATATATATATATCTAAAACTTCATATGTGGAATGTTTGAGTTGAACAGATCTGTGAATGTCAGAGTGAAGGTGACAGATGAGTAAATCAGCAGCTGCTAAGTGTGATTGATGTGACAGAGGCCTCGTATGTTTGTATGTTTGAAAAAAAAAAATGTTTCTTTATGTGAAGGTACAAAAATATATTTATTCTGAGGAAATTATAATACATAATTAGGTATTACAGTGCCTACAAGTAGTATTCAACCCCCTGCAGATTTAGGTGGTTGACACATGCGGAATTAACTTGGCATTGTGACATTTGTACTGTAGATCAGCCTGGAAGTGGGAAATGCACTGCAGCAACTTTTTTTTGTTTTTTTGGTTTTTTAAAACGTTAAAAGTTAATTCAGAGTGTCATTTATTATTCAAACCCACAAACCACAAGAATTCTGTTTGGTCCCCCTAAAGTATTAAGAAGTAGTTCAGGCACCAAGAATAATGAGCTTCACATGTGTGGATTAAAGATCTCTTTTGCCAGCCTTTTCTGACTATTTAAGACCCTCCCCAAACTTGTGAACAGCACTCAGACATGGTCAACATGGGAAAGACAAAAGAGCATTCCAAGGCCATCAGAGACAAGATCGTGGAGGGTCACAAGGCTGGCAAGGGGTGCAAAACCCTTTCCAAGGAGTTGGGCCTACCTGTCTCCACTGTTGGGAGCATCATCCGTAAGTGGAAGGCTTATGGAACTACTGTTAGTCTTCCACGGCCTGGACAGCCTTTGAAAGTGTCCTCCCGTGCCGAGGCCAGGCTTGTCCGAAGAGTCAAGGCTGTAGCGCCGGCGTCCCTGCCCTCTGCTAGGCAAGGACGCTGTTCCCCTCACCTCTCTGCTCCGTGCCCGGCGTCCTCCTCCCGCTCTGCTGGCAGCGCGCGCTCCTTCCCGGCCACTGTGCTTAGGGCGCGCGCGCTCTCCCTCCCTCTTAAAGGGGCCGCGCGCGCCGTCCTAAGGAGTCCCCGGCCAATGGCCGGAGGACTTCACCATATATAAGGCACCTCCTCCAAAATGGAGGTGCCCGAGCAATGTTGTTGCACTGTTCACTACTCTGCTTCAGCCCTCAGGTCCCGTTGCCAGTTACCTGCCAGATACCTGCCAGATTCCTGCCAGCTTGCTGTCTTATTCCTCCCTGATATTCTGCTACCTGCCTGCTAGCCTGAGGTCCGACGGTCTGCCTTACTACTCCTGTCAGGCTGTCTAAGGACCAGCTTGCCCGCTCACCTGGGAGCGCACATCAACTACCTGCCTGCTTGCCTGAGGTCCGACGGTCTGCCTTCCAACTCTTGTCAGTCTGTCTATGGACCAGCTTGCCAGCTCACCTGGGAGCGCACATCTGCTACCTGCCTGCTAGCCTACCTGGAGGCTCTGCCGTCACGTGCTGTGACCACCTGCCTGTCCAGTGACTCCTGCCCGCTCACCTGGGAGCGCTCATCTGCTGCCTGTCTGCTAGCCTACCTGGAGGCTCTGCCGTCACGTGCTGTGACCACCCGACTGTCCAGAGACTTCTGCCCGCTCACCTGGGAGCGCTCATCTGCCGCCTGTCTGTTGGTCTTCCTGGAGGCTACGCTGTCACATGCTGTGACCACCCGTTTATCCAGAGACTCTCGCCTGCTCACCTGGGAGCTCACGTCTACCATCAGCCGCCACAGGTTGTACCAACCCTTTACCCAGAGACTGCCCCGGTCACTTGCCGTGACCATCTGCCCGTTCACCCAGAGACTGCCCCGGTCACTTGCCGTGACCATCTGCCCGTTCACCCAGAGACTGCCCCGGTCACTTGCCGTGACCATCTGCCCGTTCATCCAGAGACTGCCCCGGTCACTTGCCATGACCTCCTGCCCGTTCTTCTAGAGACTGTCCCGGTCACCTGCTGTGACTGCCTGCCTGGTCGCCACCCGCTCCCTTACAAGGACCGCCCCCTTGTATAGTAGCTCAGAGGTTCCGCCTCCCAGACCCGTTACAAAGGCTAACCCAAGGACAACAAGGAAGGAGCTCCGGGAAGATCTCATGGCAGTGGGGACATTGGTTTCAGTCAATACCATAAGTAACGTACTCCACCGCAATGGTCTCCGTTCCAGACGAGCCCGTAAGGTACCTTTACTTTCAAAGCGTCATGTCAAGGCTCGTCTACAGTTTGCTCATGATCACTTGGAGGACTCTGAGACAGACTGGTTCAAGGTTCTATGGTCTGATGAGACCAAGATCGAGATCTTTGGTGCCAACCACACACGTGACGTTTGGAGAGTGGATGGCACTGCATACGACCCCAAGAATACCATCCCTACAGTCAAGCATGGTGGTGGCAGCATCATGCTGTGGGGCTGTTTCTCTGCCAAGGGGCCTGGCCATCTGGTCCGCATCCATGGGAAGATGGATAGCACGGCCTACCTGGAGATTTTGGCCAAGAACCTCCGCTCCTCCATCAAGGATCTTAAGATGGGTCGTAATTTCATCTTCCAACAAGACAACGACCCAAAGCACACAGCCAAGAAAACCAAGGCCTGGTTCAAGAGGGAAAAAGTCAAGGTGTTGGAGTGGCCTAGTCAGTCTCCTGACCTTAACCCAATTGAAAACTTGTGGAAGGAGCTCAAGAATAAAGTCCACATGAGACACAAAAGAACCTAGATAACTTGGAGAAGATCTGCATGGAGGAGTGGGCCAAGATAACTCCACAGACGTGTGCCGGCCTGATCAGGTCTTATAAAAGACGATTATTAGCTGTAATTGCAAACAAGGGTTATTCCACAAAATATTAAACATAGGGGTTGAATAATAATTGACCCAGACTTTTATGTTTAAAATTTAATAAAATTCAACTGAGCAACATAACTTTTTGGTTTGTAAGATTTATGCTTCTGTTCATAAAACCTACTCTCGTTTGCAGTTTGAAGGCTCTAACTTATGTGCATCTAATCAAACCAGCTAAATCTGCAGGGGGTTGAATACTACTTGTAGGCACTGTATCTACATACATATATTTCTATATTTCTTTAATAATTATTATTTCTTGATTTAACTAATAGTGGATAAGGGCAACCACACATCAAAATGGTTTACAAAGCAAATTTATATTTAGAATAATTTTCCACATGATAATATTCTTGAATAACTATAATATTATTTTTAATGGTTACCTAAATAGGTACACACCTCTCTTTAGTCAAATCTATGCTACTCATCGATATGAAAATTATGCACAATATTTCTAGAAGAATAATTATTTTTAATTTGGTTCTGATATATACATAAATTTTATAAAATAATATTTTTGGTATTAAGGGGGAAAATGTGTTTTTGATCCTGATTACATAATCACTTTTGATCAATACTTATTTTCCACACATTTTAATAAAGAAGAAATAATAATAAGGTACTATGGTATAATTAAGAAGGGTATTACATGCAAAGTTGCATAATTTAATATTTTTTGGTGGTACAAGGTTATGACAAATATGAAATCATCCAGATAATGGAGATATAAGGGTATTTTTTATGGAGAATATAATTACTCTGCATTTGTCATTAAAATTTAAAGGTCTTATTTTTATTTTTATTCTTATTTTTACTCTTAATTTTATTTTTCATTTTTAAAATTTTATTCTTACTTTATATTTCTTATTTTTCTATTTTTTCATTTTTTAATTCTCATTTGATTTTATTTCAGTTCAATATCTCAATTGAGAAAACACATTAATATTTAATAAAGTATTGTCTAATACAAGAGTATTGCTTCATTAAATATATATTGCTAAGGAAAAAAATGTTTACATTTTCTGAGTAAACACAACAATTCATTCATTCATTTATTCATTCATTCATTCATTCATACATTCATATATTTATTCATTTTGGTTCAGGAGTATACATTCTTTGATATTATTGGTTTAATAAAGATATAAAAACTTGTTTTTTCAAAATACACTGACACCTATGGGTTGGAAAAGGTAATTACACCTATGACATAAAAATGTTCTATCATATGGAGAACTTGATTGATAATGAATTATTATCTATTATTGTTTATTATTCCAAACATAATTTATTTTAATATTTTGATAATAATTAGATGGATATTACTGATTGCTATGGTACGCTGTGATATTATAGGTTAGGAAAAACTGCCAGATTTGGTATCAGATTAGGGAATGAAGACTTCAATCAAGACATCGAAATTATGAATTCTATCTTAATAAAGACTTTTAATTTTTATAAATCAAAGAGATTCTCAAAAGTTACAAGAAGAAGCAAGTGATATCCGGACGTCTCAGAAGGTAACAGGTGTGAATGCTGAGTGTTATAATAGACTGTGTCCATTACATACAATACAATTCACACCACTGATCACCAGGACGGCAGAGGACGATGATCCTATATGTACTGTTTTGTGTTTAAGCTTCATCACGTTCTAGTGGTTTCTTATCACCTGCAACGCTTCAATGAAAGCTGGTGAACAGGTAATACCTGGCATATGTGTCCTGTATATAAAGGACTGAGTACTGGTTATGGTGCTATATAAAGCAGGAAAGTGTCAAGTTAACCCTTGCTTTACTGACCAAAGACGTCACATCTGTTCCAAAAGTGACACGAGACCAGTGCGGACACACGGAAGATTCCAAAGACGATCCAACGTAAGTCCAGGTGACACTGCACACATATTAAAGCTACATTTCATCCATGGACTTTGTTTTCTTATTAACTGACACACATGATCTTTCTAATAAAGAGTACAGTTTATGGACTGAACAATAATGAACACAATTATGGACTGTACAATATCTACATGCTGTAATTTATTTCAAAGAAGTTTTCATCTAAAGACTGTGTTATAAAAGAACCAAGAAGAAGACGAGACGACGACCCAATGACATCAGATGATGACGATTGAACCCGCGATTGCTTCAATTTAGATATAGGGAAGTATAATTATACATATTAAATGAATATTAGTCACGGCTTACCATAACATGAATTCACATCATTATATAACAATAATCCGATATTAATACTATTATTACTATTATTATTATTATTATGGAAATTTAATGATATTGCCAAGGAAGAAGGAAAGAAAAAATGATTGATGAATGTATCTTCTTTTGAGATTTTTCAGTTAAAGTCCTTTTATTCTCAAAAAAGGGGGAAATGTTAAATCGTTAATTATGGAAATTCATTTGGAATGTTAATCGATAATCATTTTTCTGAGTTCTATGCTTCAGCCATCGTGTCTAGTTGACATGCGCTATTTGTGTGTGTATTTTTGGTTCACTACCATATGTAGAACAGGTGTCCATACGACTGGCTATAAAAGCCCATGGTGCAGAAAGGGGGGTCTTTTTTGCTCTGCCCACCCCACAAGACACAGAATCTTCATGCAGATGACATGTAGGCCTGGACACATGCTGGACAAAAACATGATTTACCAGCCAGGATCCAAGGAAAGATGGGTGAATCTCAACAGTTAAGCTAATTATATACAAATGGACAATTACTTTATAACTAATTATTGTATGTACCTGCTGCAATCTGATTCTTTTTAATGGACAATCCAAGAATAAATAGATAAATTTTTTTATAAGAATATCGTGATATTGATACATTGAGAAGTCCTCAGTAGAAAAAATAATACAGGAAGAGTATTATTTTACAGTCTCCCATCCAAGTACTAACCAGGCCCGACCCTGCTTAGCTTCCGAGATCAGATGAAATCGGTCGTGTTCAGGGTGGTGTGGCCATAGGCAGAGACAAGCCTCTCACTTGCTGCTTTTCTACTTTGACGTCTGGCTGCCGGCTGCCCTTTCCAGTGCTCAGCAAGACCAGGTCCTTTTGTGCTTTCCCTTCTCTTCAATTTTTTTGCTGGCTTCCTTAAAAGGTCTTGTAGACAGAACGCCCCACTCAGAGCCACTGAGCTCACTGATCGGCTGCAGTGCTGTCGACGGAACGTCAGCTTCACGGCCAATGCCACAGGCCGGGAGCAGAGGCGAGACTCACCGGTAGACCCGGGTAGGGTGAGTAGAGCGCGGTTAGTTGCTTTCTAATAGCTTGCAGCCGGGGATTAATTTTTAATGAAAGGGAACAATCCCTTTGACTGTCTGCAGCGCGCCACACCTAGGAAGCGCACTCTCACACACAAGCCAGCATGCACACGTGCTCGCACGTGACAACACCCCCTATCTGCCCCTACAACCTCTCCGTCACCATGCATCAGACTCTCCTGCCTGTTTTATGATTTCAGGACCCTAGCAGGAATCACCCCCCCCTCCCCAATTCCTTCCGCACCTTCCTTGCCTTCCTTGCACTGAGGTTAGCTCTTTGTCAGCCGTCTAGCTTGGTTACACAAGCTTCTTTGCAGAGAAACATGTTATTTCTCCTGGCCCTCGCTAGGCGGCCGGCATCCAAAACCTTCCCTGGGCACCTGCTGAAAGCCTGGCCCCTTCACGGCCCCGGGTGCTTTTAACGCCATCATTTCCACACGGCGAGCTGCGGAGTCAATAAGCACTCCTAGCCGTGGCAAGGAGCTCGGTGTCAGGCCTGCGTGAAGGCGGCGGGGTAGCGTACTTTGCTGCCAACTGGCTCTGAGGTCTTGGGGCTTCCATCATCTAAGTTACTTAAGGTCGGTGTCCGGCAAGGTGCCGTTCCATGATAGTCGAGCTGGGCAGTAGGGCAAAACTTCATCAAAATGGTCTACAGCACTCAGTGTTCCCAGGAGGTCTCCAATCCAAGTACTGTCCGAGCCCAGCCCTGCTTTGCTTCCAAGATCAGACGAGATCGGGCGTATCAAATGTGGTATGGCCAGTAGACGCTGCTCTATCCATCGCCCGGCCAGCCTTTCTCAGGATCGCTTGGTGGCGAGCAATCTGGCCGTGACGGGGCGGGCTCCTAAGGGTCCATGCAAAAGCTGTGCCATCCCTACAGGTGTGGTTTGTTTAGCAGTGATTCACCCGCCGCATCAGGTGTCTTCAAAAATGGCTCGGCGCAGGGTCTCCTGCAGGCTAAACCCTTCATCGCGGTAATGTGACAGAAAGAGCAAGCTGGACCCGTAACTTGGGGGCGGAGCGAGACGTCCAGTGGTGAATGAAGGAAGAGGGTGAGATGGTTGCCAGTGACTTTGAGCTGCTCTTCAGGGTGGAGGGTCGTGTTGCCTTGACCTTACAGACTGAGATCATTGTTTGTCAGTGAGTCTGATATTTGGCCCATACAGTTTTGTTATTGTATTCTCAGTATTATATTTTGCTGTATATCATGTCACTACGATGAACACTAAGTCGAATACTTTTATTACATAAATTGTATGGGAGTTCTACTGTCTTGGGATTATTGCTCACTATTCTGCCCTGCTATTTTGGGACGATACACCCTGTAATCCTTATTGTTTTAGCTGTCTTCTCCCCGTAACCTTCTATATGATGCGTTTTATATTATAACGTAGTTTTGTGAATAAATTATCTTATTTTTGCATATATCTCTAATGTGTCTTGGGTATTTGTTATTTCATTACTTATTGGATCGTTTCCACTGATACCTATTAGACGTTGGTTTGGGTTTTTAATGATGAAGACGATGATGAGACTCAAATACCTGATTGGAGCGACAACTTGACTTTTCGGTCAGGGCAGGAAGAGGTTGGCTTTGAGGACGACGGGTGTGATAACACACAGGGTGATGATGACAAGGTTGGAGATCCCACTTACTGTCAACCCACAGTCAGCCAGTCGATGAGGTCACCCGGGCCTTTGCCTGGCCTTTGGGATGTCGCGGTGGTCGGCTCCCTGGCCCGTACCCTGGGGTCACTCTTTAAAAGGGTGGATAATTGTTAATTTTATAAGAGTTTGTGACACCACCTGTGGTATCTGGTGAGAAGCACCAGCGCTGCAGCAGTCCACTGGGGCCCGTGATAAGGCAGCTCGATGGTATAGCTCCCCACAGGTGGAGCTAGGTCTCAGGGCAGCGTATGCAGGTGGAATGCAGGACAGGCGAGACCCAGCTGGGTCAGAGCAAGAACGGAAACGGACACGGTAGTCACTTCAGTACCTTTTACTGGAGGAAATTCAGGCACATCCTGGAACACTGTAGGGTGAAGGGTGCATATCAGGATCCTCCCCAATTAGCGGGTGTAGGGCCTCCTGTTTCTTGCCTCTGCGCAGTAAGTTTCTGACCTGCCTGGAGCTAGGCCTAACTTTGTCTCTGTCCTGCGCTGGCTGACCTTGTGGTAGGGCCTTCTATTGAAGTTCACGCTCCCAGTATGCGGGGCCTAAGCGTCTCCTGGCTCTGTTACGTATCAGCACCTTAGCGATCCTGGGACTTGTAGTTCTCCAGGGATTCCGGTTATGCCTTACTGGGTCATAGAGATCCCGGTAAGCTCGGATCCGGTGTCCGGTAAATGCTTCGGGGTGAGCTGGTTAAGCTCCTCTGCCCCTTATGTACTAACTCGCCACTCGCCTTCGGCCTACTCGGGCCCTCAATAGGCTATACACACTAACGGCAGCTTGCCGCGCTTCACCGATCTTATGACGCCGGCACACCTTAAGCTCTATCTGGGCTCCCTGAATCTAGCTAGCAGGAGCCTCGTGCTCCACTGCTGAACTATTAACTGAGTTCTCTAGACTAGACTGAGCTCCACTGCAGACTGACCTCTCTTAGGCTTCTCTACTGCAGGAACTCTTCAGAGGAACGGAACTGCCTAGCTCCACCTTCCCTATTTATATCCCTAACGGGCTCCCTCTGCTGGTCTGAGGTGGAAGGTGGAGATGTGTGAATGTTTATGGGGGCCTCTTGTGGAGGATTCCATCAATACACTCTTCTAGGATCTGTGATACCAAGCGCAGCGGGGCGTCACAGATGCTATTGACGACGAGGTTAGGTTGCGCCTTCCTGGACAGAGACGGAGTACTGGAAGCACGTCAACAACTGCATCCTCAACCACAACTCCGCCTCTGACCACAAGTTGTAGTGGCTCTTCAGGTCGCATGGGCTCTAAGCCTTGCATAGCCTGGGCATTTATTCAGATCGATAAGGATGACCCAACTCGTGTTATCTGTAATATTTGTCACCAAAAGCTAAGTAGAGGCCAAAAAATCCATAGTTTGAGTACTTCATGCATGTAGCGTCACATGGATATGAAGCATAAGTTGCAGATGGGAAGCTCACTTTGCTACAATGCGGCCTAGCAGGCTGGGCCAACCACCGTCTGCCCCATCTTGTGCATCCGCGGCCTCTTCATCCTCTGTGACTGGGGGGACAGCAGTCACACATGTTTTTGGACGCAGACCTGCCACCTCTTTACCTGCAACAGCCAGTGTGATTGGCAGGTCGTCAGTTCATTGGGAAGTGGAAACACCTGCTGGTGTTGAGAGCACTCTGACATCGAGAGCACCACCTTTGGATCAAGGCAACCTAACATGTCCGCCTGCATCTTCCTCACAGACCAGCAGTTTGCCAGGGACACCCTACTCAACCCCGTCAAAGCACAACAGCCAGCCCTCGGTCCCTCAGATGTGGACAAGTAAAAGACCATTTCCTCCTAGCCATGAGAAAGCTAAGAGGTTGAATTTCACCATCTGCAAGCTGTTGGCTACAGAAATGCTGCCTTTCCGCCTGGAGGACACAGTGGATTTTTGAGACCTTATGTCCGTCGCAGTGCCCCAGTACCAGATGCCCAGTCGGCACTACTTCTCAAAGAAAGGTGTGCCTGCGCTCCACCAGCATGTCGCACACAACATCACCGCTTCTTTGAGAAACTCTGTGTGTGACAGGGTGCATTTCACCACAGACACTTGGATGAGTAGGCATGGACAGGGGCGTTACATGTCGCTGACAGGGCACTGGGTAACTATGGTGACAGCAGGACAAGGGGCTGCTGTCCAAGTCTTGCCGTCCCGGCGAGTTGTACGTCAATCCTCTTTATCTAGAAGTTCCTCCACTGCTTCTGCCTCCTCAACCTCCTCTCGGTCCTCCACCTGCACCCAAAGCCTGTCTGGTAATGCCACCTGCTTTCTAACTGCGCACCTCCTTACTATGCTGGCAGCAGGGCTCAACGGCATCAGTGTTTACTTTGAAATGTCTGGGAAATGTGAGTCACACAGCTGAGGACTTGTGGTCAGCTCTGGAGACCCAGTTTCATGAATGGTTGTCTCCACTGGACCTGCAACCAGGGAAGGCTGTGTGCGACAATGCTGCAAACCTGGGTGCGGCCCTTCGCCGGGGGAATGTTACACACGTGCCTTGTATGGCTCACGTGTTGAACCTGGTTGTCCATAAATTTTTAGCCCACTATCCCGGACTAGATGGCCTTCTGCAGAGGGCACGGTTGCTGTGTGCTCACTTCCGCCGTTCGCATCCCGCAGCTCAACGACTTACATCTCTACAGAAGTCGTTGGGCCTGCCAGTTCACCAGCTGAAATGCGATGTGCCGACACGGTGGAATTCAACTCTGCACATGTTGCAGCGACTGTGGCAGCACCGACAAGCCCTGGTGCAATAGTTTCTGACGTATAGCCTGGGCCAACGAGATCCAGAGGTGGGGCAAATCACACAGCAGGAGTGGTCTCAGATCAGGGACCTATGAAGTTGACGCGCCCCCTGGGCCGTGGGGTACCCGGAGCCGGGCCGGTAGACGCTGGGGGTTGTAGTCACTGTGGCGGTGACCCGGTCCGTGACCCAGGGCGGTCAATCCAACGGTAATTTGTATATATGGATTTTATAATGTCCGACTACGCCACCTGTGGAGTGCGGCCAAAGGGGCCGCCGCTGCGGAACAGTCCTCTGAAGCTGGTGGTTTTGCTGCAATGGTATTATTACTCACCACAGGAAGAGTGTAGCTTCAGGGCAGTGTGGGTGGATGATGGTGGTTGTAGTGCAGGGAGTCAGTAATGAACACAGAGTCCGTGTGATGCAGTCCCAAGATCTTTACTCACAGTTGTTGCAGTCCAGATTACAGGTACCAAAGCTATCTCACCCGTCGTGCTGTGCGTACTCAGTGAGGGGCTCAGTCCACCCCCAGATAGCTCCGGAGTACTTAGCAGGACCCCCTTCTGTGTGTCCTTTCTCTGGCCTTCTCCCTGCACCTCACACCCAGTGACACTTCTATCCGGTATCCTCGGGCCTTGGCGGGCGACTTGTGTTCCGTCCCCTGGGTCCTATGTGGCTACCTTCTTAGTGAGACTGGTGTGGACTTTTGCCTGCAGTACATGAAATGCTGCAGCCTCCGGTTTCTAGTTGAGCCTTGCTGTTTCTCCTCTAGTTGAGGGACCGGTTCCCCTTATCTGGCCTGACCCCTCTACCTCCTGGTAGCAGCGGGAGTACAGGTGGCCTTCTGCACGGCCCGTAGCCCTAGGGTCCCTTCGGTTCCTGGAGCCTTCCTGCTCCCACTCCTCTCTTCTCTCCTTCAGTCCTGGGCCTCCCAGGCTAGGCCCGCCTCCGGAGCAGAGCTCATGCCGAGCCTCTGCTCCTGTCACTTTTCCTCCTCTGACTGGCTTGCTCTTTCTAAGATGGCTTCCTATTTATACTCTCCCTGTCATGTGCTCCCCTAAGCTGCTCCCCTAAGCACCCACTACATAGGATTCTCCCACCAACTAGGGACCTGGGACTGTGCTCTCCCTTAGGAGAAATCTCGCCCTAACCCCACTGCGGGTATGTGTTGGATGCAGGTGTTAGGGTCCCGAGCCATACGCCTTCCTTACCTGAGGGTGAGATACCACACCTCTGGGTGAGATGCAGTAACTCTGTGGTGAATGCACCCTCAGGGGTGCCACACACCTTTCTGCACAGTTTTGAAATGGCGACGAAGATGTTTAGTGCTGACGACAATGCCATTATCAGCATAACTATTCCGGTGATTTACATGCTGGAGCACACATTAAACAGAATTCAGAGTCAGGTGGTCGGACAAGAGGAGGTGGAGGAAGTAGAGGAGGAGTCGTATGCGGAAGGGATAACATCTCCAAGGTCCAGACGGTTGGCAGAACCAAGGAGGCAGGCATGGGAGGGTGGGGGAGAGGGATTAAACAGGGCGCATGGTAGCAGCCAAACTGTTGAGGAAGGTGCAGGAGCCGAGGACGAAGTGGAGGATGAACTGGCGATGGGCATGGAAGACTCATCAGATGAGGGAGACCTTGATCACATTTCTGTTGTGCGAGGTTGGGGGGAGAGGGCAGAGGAAAGAAGCATGATTCTTACCTCGCTACCAACACAACAAGGACTTGGTCCTCCTGCATGCGCAAGACACATGAGTGCCTTCTTGCTGCACTACCTGCAACATGACCCTCAGATTGCAGAATTCGAAGTAATCTCGACTACTGGGTTGCCACACTCTTAGATCCCCGGTACAAAAGTAAATTTGCCGAAATAATTCCTGCCATAAAAAGGGATTGACGCATGCAGGAGTATCTGCAGACGCTGTTGCAGAATCTTACATGTGCTTTTCCACAAAACACCAGTGGTGCACGAAGTGAATCTCACAGTTCTAACTTGCCAACCGCGGGACTGTCGAGTCTTCATCACTCAAACCGTAACAGTAACACAGTATCTGCTGGTAACAGCAATTTTGTGAAATCGTTTCACCACTTTTTTAGACCATCCTTTGCAAGGCCACAGGAGACAAGAAGTCTGACACATAGTCAATGCCTAGAGAGGATGGTGCAGGAGTATCTCCAAGTGAACATCGAAGCCATGACTGTGTCACTGGACCCTTGCTCATTTTGGTATTCCAATCTGGAAAAATGGCCGGAGCTCGCCACTCACGCCTTGGAGATCTTGTCATGCCCTGCAGCCAGTGTTCTCTCTCAACGTGTGTTCAGCGCTGCTGATGGTGTGCTGACAGATAAGCGCACGCGGCTGTCCACTGAGAATGTAGACAGACTCACGTTCATAAAGATGAACAAATCATGGATTCGCAAGGACTTTTCTAATCCTGTGTTATCCTTGGGAGGCTAAAAGCTTGAGGATTTGGTAATATCACCTCACCAACCGTTTTAAGCAACTGTGGGGCAATTGATGCCACTTAACCCTAGAACGCATGACCATAAAAATCTACACTTTCATATACCTGGGGCCTTTTAGGCCCGTGTGCAAATAACATTGAATAACTCAAACTCAAATGACAAACAACTATATACATGAAGAATACCTAGAGTTTCAAAATTCTAACTAAAGTAATCTTGCAGAAAATAGAAAACAATTAACAGGGCGGGACTGCGAGGCCCCAGGTATGCGTTCTAGGGTTAAGTGGTGTCTGTGCCACAATTTTGGGAAAAAATGGAAACTTTTTTTGGAGTCCCCTTGCTGTGTCTTACGTGACGTTGGCATCGTCAATTCCAGGTGGGTTGGGTCGCTCCCCCCCCCTTTTAACTGTAAGAAACTACATACACTATGGCTTGGGGTAACACAGATGATTGAGTCTGAAGAGCTGTTTACTCAGAGGTCTGCTCCAAATCTTCAGTGTCTGCTAGTCAGCGTAGAATTTTTAACTGCATCTAGCCTAGGCAATACTTTGGGCGTAGTAGCCCAGCTGCGAAGCAAGCTGCACCGCCTGTGTATCTAATAAGAATTTTTAAATGCATCTAGCCTAGGCAGACTGTGGGGACCCCCAACCAAACCCAGACGCTCAGCCCCCCTACCGCCCCCCTTTCCTTGACAATACAATAATGTAACTCTTACAACTGGTTGGGTGAGGATCGGTCACAGCTTTATTAACTCTTTATACTCATTCCATTAGAAAGACATTTTATTTCTAAAATAATTCAGCTTGTTGCAGCATGCCCTGGGTCTCCACTCCGGCAACTTGGCCAACAAGTGTAACTCTCCAACATGTCCTTTCTATTTCCAGGCCACGGAGGATCCTGCGTATTCGTATGCAGGACTCTGACCCCCACCCATCACTCTTAACGCTTGTTCCACTCCGTCCTGGAGTCCTGACAGGAATATGTCCAGTCCAATATCCATTAAGTGAACACCGTCGGGCCGTATGAGGCCTGCTTTATCTCCTTCCAGTTGTCGGTGTCGTACCACTACACCGCCTCTGTCTCTTCTAAATTTTGCCATCCGAATATTTATTACCCGCCTTGTCCGTTCGATGGCCGTGATGTCTCGCGCACCTTGCCATATCGCTATCGGCACAATCTCTGACCATACTATAGCTAGTTTTGTGAAAAATTCTCTGAAGCGCTCAGTGTCTAGTTTCATTATTGCCATTAGTTTTGCGCTCTTGTGATGACCTAGGTTGTTTCCCCCGGCCTGTATAACTAAGATGACCAGACATCTTGCCTCTCTCCCTACCTTGATTACCTCCATTAGTACCTGTGGCCATAGCAGGCCTCTAATACCTCTCCAGTTGAAATATGTGTTATGAAACTCTAATTTCCTCCCGCCTGGGTGGACTTTCGCCCTTTAATCTGCCCATTATATATACGAGTGGCCTATCACCCACACTGTTGGCTTAGCGTCACCTGTAAAAGAAACAAACCACGTTAGGATAACAAGTCCGGTCTTATGTATCTTGCCAAACACGTGGATCACCATCTCTCTATCCTCTGAACTTCCGTTTCTGACAGTCCTGCTCTTGCTGCTTCTGTGGCCGCGCCTATGCGGAATGAGTGTGTCCCGTAATCTTTGGGGTGGTTCCCTGCCGATGTTATGCATTTATTAAATATAGCTTGGAACTGGTATCTTGATAATGGCGTCCCATCAATGTGTGATAGGAACAAATTACTTTGTGATCTGATGGTTAGATATGGTTTTACTATTGTTACCCGATTCAGTGTACCGTTTGTGGGTTGTAGAAGTACCCAAGTGCCCCTGCCCGTTGGAACCATTTTCGATTTGTGTATGCATAGACGTATTGCATTATTGCCTATGACTACGTCCTGGTGTAATAAGCCTCCACTGGTGCTAATTTTGGATTGAGGGACTAATTCGCTTATGCATAGCACCCCGAAGAAGGCGATCACAAATGCAGTAGACAGTAGTGTTGCTTCAAATTGTGTCATGTTAATGGTGTTAGGGATATGATGTGAGAAATCAGTTTTAGTGACACGGGACGGGACGTCTACACTCCTGACTTGGCTGACCCCTTTTCCACCCTTTTATGGATTGTCTGATGATGAATCTTTGTCACATCTCCCCAATTCAGTAGTTGGAAGTGAAATGCTACTCCGGTCAGACACCGCTGCGCTGACGCCCCTGATATGCCCCTCATCATTAGCTGGTGGAGAAATTCTATGGTGACTTGTGATCTGGCTTGTTCACATTGGTCAACCCGTCTGCCTGCTACTAGTCGTGTCCACTCTTCCCATGCCTTACCGTATGCTTGCCACGTCGAAGGGGCAACTGACGCTCTGATTAATGGCATCAACTATTCGCCACTAGATCCCATAGGGAAGGTGGACAACTGTTGTCCCGATGGGTGGGCATTGTGGAAGAGCTCTGTGAAAATCTGCCAATTGAATTGTTATAAAGCGTTAGCAGCAGCTTTAGACCCCTCAGCATAGTGGCTAGCGCGGACCCATACATTGTGTTTTAGGCACAGGAATGCTAGCCTGGGTAGTAGGCCTAGCACTGGGAGAGACGATGATGCCATCTTATTAATGTAGTGCGCTAAGCTGGTGTTTTTTGTTATGAAGCGTATATTTTTGTAAGACAGGAGCGCGCACCATATTTCTATTGCTAAAACTATTGGGAAGAAAAATTATTTTCAGGGCTAGATGCAGCGAAAAATTATTATTAATTGAAAAGCTGGTGGAGCTTGGTATAGATGGCCTAATACAATGAGACCCACACACTGCTAGAAGGCCAAATATTTTTTCAGAGTTAGATGCAGAAAAAAATTATATTCAGTTTGCAACCTGATGGAGGTCAGTATAGATGGACTAATAGAACAAATCCCACACACTGCTAGAAGGCCAAATATTTTTTCAGAGGCAGATGCAGACAAAAAATTATTTTGAATTTGCAACCTGATGGAGGTCAGTATAGATGACTAATAGAACAAGTCCCACACACTGCTAGAAGGCCAAATATTTTTTCAGTGCTAGATGCAGAAAAAAATTATATTCAGTTTGCAACCTTATGGAGGTCAGTATAGATGGACTAATAGAACAAGTCCCACACACAGCTAGAAGCCCAAATATTTTTTCAGAGGTAGATGCAGAAAAAAATTATATTCAGTTTGCAACCTGATGGAGGTCTGTATAGATGGATTAATAGAACAAGTCCCACACACAGCTAGAAGCCCAATATTTTTTCAGAGGTAGATGCAGAAAAAAATATATTCAGTTTGCAACCTGATGGAGGTCTGTATAGATGGATTAATAGAACAAGTCCCACACACAGCTAGAAGCCCAATATTTTTTCAGAGGTAGATGCAGAAAAAAATATATTCAGTTTGCAACCTGATGGAGGTCTGTATAGATGGATTAATAGAACAAGAACCACACACAGCTAGAAGCCCAATATTTTTTCAGAGGTAGATGCAGAAAAAAATATATTCAGTTTGCAACCTGATGGAGGTCAGTATAGATGGACTAATAGAACAAGTCCCACACACTGCTAGAAGGCCAAACATTTTTTCAGAGCTAGATGCAGAAAAATATTATATTCAATTTGCAACCTGATGGAGGTCAGTATAGATGGACTAATAGAACAAGTCCCACACACAGCTAGAAGCCCAAATATTTTTTCAGAGGTAGATGCAGAAAAAAATTATATTCAGTTTGCAACCTGATGGAGGTCTGTATAGATGGATTAATAGAACAAGTCCCACACACAGATAGAAGCCCAATATTTTTTCAGAGGTAGATGCAGAAAAAAATATATTCAGTTTGCAATCTGATGGAGGTTTGTATAGATGGATTAATAGAACAAGTCCCACACACAGCTAGAGGCCCAATATTTTTTCAGAGGTAGATGCAGAAAAAAATATATTCAGTTTGCAACCTGATGGAGGTCAGTATAGATGGACTAATAGAACAAGTCCCACACACTGCTAGAAGGCCAAACATTTTTTCAGAGCTAGATGCTGAAAAATATTATATTCAATTTGCAACCTGATGGAGGTCTGTATAGATGGATTAATAGAACAAGTCCCACACACAGCTAGAAGCCCAATATTTTTTCAGAGGTAGATGCAGAAAAAAATATATTCAGTTTGCAACCTGATGGAGGTCAGTATAGATGGACTAATAGAACAAGTCCCACACACTGCTAGAAGGCCAAACATTTTTTCCAGAGCTAGATGCAGAAAAATATTATATTCAATTTGCAACCTGATGGAGGTCAGTATAGATGGACTAATAGAACAAGTCCCACACACAGCTAGAAGCCCAAATATTTTTTCAGAGGTAGATGCAGAAAAAAATTATATTCAGTTTGCAACCTGATGGAGGTCAGTATAGATGGACTAATAGAACAAGTTCCACACACTGCTAGAAGGCCAAACATTTTTTCAGAGCTAGATGCAGAAAAATATTATATTCAATTTGCAACCTGATGGAGGTCAGTATAGATGGACTAATAGAACAAGTCCCACACACAGCTAGAAGGCCAAATATTTTTTCAGATGTAGATGCAGAAAAAAATTATATTCAGTTTGCAACCTTATGGAGGTCAGTATAGATGGACTAATAGAACAAGTCCCACACACAGCTAGAAGCCCAAATATTTTTTCAGAGGTAGATGCAGAAATAAATTATATTCAGTTTGCAACCTGATGGAGGTCTGTATAGATGGATTAATAGAACAAGTCCCACACACAGCTAGAAGCCCAATATTTTTTCAGAGGTAGATGCAGAAAAAAATATATTCAGTTTGAAACCTGATGGAGGTCTGTATAGATGGATTAATAGAACAAGTCCCACACACAGCTAGAAGCCCAATATTTTTTCAGAGGTAGATGCAGAAAAAAATATATTCAGTTTGCAACCTGATGGAGGTCAGTATAGATGGACTAATACAACAAGTCCCACACACAGCTAGAAGCCCAATATTTTTTCAGAGGTAGATACAGAAAAAAATATATTCAGTTTGCAAATTGATGGAGGTCTGTATAGATGGATTAATAGAACAAGTCCCACACACAGCTAAAAGCCCAATATTTTTTCAGAGGTAGATGTAGAAAAAAATATATTCAGTTTGCAACCTGATGGAGGTCTGTATAGATGGATTAATAGAACAAGTACCACACACAGCTAGAAGCCCAATATTTTTTCAGAGCTAGATGCAGAAAAAAATTATATTCAATTTGCAACCTGATGGAGGTCAGTATAGATGGACTAATAGAATGATGCTATGCCCAAAAGATTTTACTTCACTAGGTGCAGTAAAAAAATTGGTATTCTATACACAGGTGGTATATCTTGCAACACAGATAGGCTACTCCACTGACTAACACACTCTGCAATAGGCCAAAAAGGATTAGCTTTGCTAGATTCAGCCAAATGCTGTGAAAAAAACTTGCACAGCACTGGCACAGACCTGCCTGGCAAAAACTGATAGGAACTGATGTAACCTAGTCCTGAAAAGGACTCCAATTACAATTAGTCTTTACTCCCACAATCTATCTATTTAAGAGCACAGACCTGCCTGATAAAAGTCATAGGAAATGCTGTAACCTAGTACTTAAAAGGACTGCAATCACAACTATTCCCTACTCCCAAGCTTTCTGTAGATTTGTGCGAAAATTGGCTTGAAATTAACAAGGTATAGCGCACACAGCAACAGCGGTGCCGTCTAACACGCAGCTGCAGCAGTGAGAAAATGGTGGCGACGGGGAAAATGGCTTGGTCTTATAGGGCAAGGACATGTGACATACACTGCCAATGACACATGCCCTTGCTTGTGTGAAAAAAAGCACTTCGCTCCGTGTGTGCGCTGCTGATAGGCTGACAGATTGCACCTCCTCACTGCAAATGCGGGAAAGAGAAAAAAAAATGGAGATCTTCATTGTTCCTGCAGAGATCCATCCCCTGCCCCTCCCCCCACCCCGCTGTACACTCAAACTGCGTATTAACATTAATTTTCATCATTACTGAGAAAAAATCCAGTTATGATTTTGGTGCACGAACAGTTATCGAACATAACCTCGAACAGCCGAATTTTTCTCAAATTGTTCGAGTTCGCCGAACGGCTCGAACACCGCCCAAAACAGCTCGAATTTGAGATTGGCGAACAGTTCGAGTAGAACAACGCTCATCTCTAGACACAACGCCCCACTCAGAGCCGCTGAGCTCACTGATCGGCTGCAGCGCTGTCGACGGAACGTCAGCTTCACGGCCAATACCACAGGCCGGGATCAGAGGCGAGACTCACCGGTAGACCCAGGTAGGGTGAGCAGTGCGCGGTTAGTTGCTTTCTAATAGCCTGCAGCCGGGGATTAACTTTTAATGAAAGGGAACAATCCCTTTGACTGTCTGCAGCGCGCCACACCTAGGAAGTGCACTCTCACACACAAGCCAGCATGCACACGTGCTCGCACGTGACAACACCCCCTATCTCCCCCTACAACCTCTCCGTCACCATGCGTCAGAATCTCCAGCCTTTTTTATGATTTCAGGGCCCTAGCAGGAATCACCCCCCCCTCCCCAATTCCTTCCTTGCCTTCCTTGCACTGAGGTTAGCTCTTTGTCAGCCATCTGGCTTGGTTACACAAGCTTCTTTGCAGAGAAACATGTTACTTCTGCTGGCCCTCGCTAGGCGGCCAGCATCCAAAACCTTCCCTGGGCACCTGCTGAAAGCCTGGCCCCTTCACGGCCCGGGGTGCTTTTAACGCCATCATTTCCACACGGCGAGCTGCGGAGTCAATAAGCACTCCTAGCCGTGGCAAGTAGCTCGGTGTCAGGCCTGCGTGAAGGCGGCGGGCTAGCGTACTTAGCTGCCAACTGGCTCAGAGGCCTTGAGGCTTCCATCATCTAAGTTACTTAAGGTCGGTGTCCGGCAAGGCACCGTTCCATGCTAGCCGAGCTGGGCAGTAGGGCAAAACGTCATCAAAATGGTCTACAGCACCCGGTGTTCCCAGGAGGTATCCCATCCAAGTACTGTCCGAGCCCATCCCTGCTTTGCTTCCGAGATCAGACGAGATCAGGCATATCCAAGGTGGTATGGCCAGTAGATGCTGTTCGATTCATCGCCCGGCCAGCCTTTCTCAGGATCGCTTGGTGGCGAGCAATCTGGCCGTGACGGGGCGGGCTCCGAAGGGTCCATGCAAAGGCTGTGCCGTCCCTACAGGTGTGGTTTGTTTAGCAGTGATTCACCCGCCGCATCAGGTGTCTTCAAAAATGTCTCGGCGCAGGGTCTGCTGCAGGTTAAACCCTTCATCATGGTAATGTGACAGAAAGAGCAAGCTGGACCCGTAACTTGGGGGCGGAGCGAGACATCCAGGGGTGAATGAACGAAGAGGGTGAGATGGTTGCCAGTGACTTTGAGCTGCTCTTCAGGGTTGAGGGTCATGTTGCCTGCAAATGTCTTCTGCTTGGGGTTACCGGTGGTTGCCTCCAGCCACGCGGGAGACGCTGGTCCTGGTGAAAAGGAGCCTAGTATTAAAAGTAAAGAAGCAACAATACTGGAGGCCCACGGTGATCAGAAGGATGCTGGTATTTTGCAGAGATGAAATAGCGCAAGAGAGAAAGCAAATGAAAAAATGAAAAGAGAATGAATGTGTGCACTTGTGAAAGGGAATGGAAAAAAGGCATTGAAGAGAGTGCCCCCTGCTGGTGGGAGGAAGGAAAAAGCAAAAGCCTACAGCACATGGTATTCCCAGGCAGTCTCCCATCCAAGTACTAACCAGGCCCAACCCTGCTTAGCTTCCAAGATCAGGCAAGATTGGGCACGTTCAGGGTACTGTGGCCGTAGGCACAGACAAGCATCTCACTTGCTGCCTTTCTACTTTGACGTCTGGCTGCCGGCTACCCTTTCCAGTTCTCAGCAAGACCAGGTCCTTTTGTGCTTTCCCTTCTCTTCAATTTTTTTGCTGGCTTCCTTAAAAGGTCTTGTAGACAGAACGCCCCACTCAGAGCCGCTGAGCTCACTGATCGGCTGCAGCGCTCTCGACGGAACGTCAGCTTCACGGCCAATGCCACAGGCCGGTAGCAGAGGCGAGACTCACCGGTAGACCCGGGTAGGGTGAGTAGAGCGCGGTTAGTTGCTTTCTAATAGCCTGCAGCCGGGGATTAACTTTTAATGAAAGGGAACAATCCCTTTGACTGTCTGCAGCGCGCCACACCTAGGAAGCGCACTCTCACACATAAGCCAGCATGCACACGTGCTCGCACGTGACAACACCGCCAATCTGCCCCTACAAACTCTCCGTCACCATGCGTCAGACTCTCCTGCCTGTTTTATGATTTCAGGGCCCTAGCAGGAATCACCCCCCCTCCCCAATTCCTTCCGCACCTTCCTTTCCTTCCTTGCACTGAGGTTAGCTCTTTGTCAGCCGTCTGACTTGGTTACACAAGCTTCTTTGCAGAGAAACATGTTACTTCTGCAGGCCCTCGCTAGGCGGCCGGCATCCAAAACCTTCCCTTGGCACCTGCTGAAAGCCTGGCCCCTTCACAGCCCCGGGCGCTTTTAACGCCATCATTTCCACACTGCGAGCTGCGGAGTCAATAAGCACTCCTAGCCGTGGCAAAGAGCTCAGTGTCAGCCCTGCGTGAAGGCGGCAGGTTAGCGTACTTAGCTGCCAACTGGCTCAGAGGCCTTGGGGCTTCCATCATCTAAGTTACTTAAGGTCGGTGTCCGGCAAGGCGCCGTTCCATGCTAGCCGAGCTGGGCAGTAGGGCAAAACGTCATCAAAATGGTCTACAGCACCCGGTGTTCCCAGGAGGTCTCCCAATCAAGTACTGTCCAAGCCCAGCCCTGCTTTGCTTCCAAGATCAGATGAGATCGGGCGTATCCAAGGTGATATGGCCAGTAGACGTTGCTCGATCCATCGCCCGGCCAGCCTTTCTCAGGATCGCTTGGTGGCGAGCAATCTGGCCGTGACGGGGCGGGCTCCGAAGGGTCCATGCAAAGGCTGTGCCGTCCCTACAGGGGTGGTTTGTTTAGCAGTGATTCACCCGCAGCATTAGGTGTCTTCAAAAATGTCTCGGCTCAGGGTCTCCTGCAGGCTAAACCCTTCATCGCGGTAATGTGACAGAAAGAGCAAGCTGGACCCGTTACGTGGGGGTGGAGCGATACGTCCAGGGGTGAATGAAGGAAGAGGGTGAATGGTTGCCAGTGACTTTGAGCTGCTCTTCAGGGGGGAGGGTCGTGTTGCCTGCAAAGGTGTTCTGCTTGGGGTTACCGGTGGTTGCCTCCAGCCACCCGGGAGACGCTGGTCCTGGTGAAAAGGAGCCTAGTATTAAAAGTAAAGAAGCAACAATGCTGGAGGCCCACGGTGATCAGAAGGATGCTGGTATTTTGCAGAGATGAAATAGCGCAAGAGAGAAAGCAAATGAAAAAAAGAAAAGAGAATGAATGTGTGCACTTGTGAAAGGGAATGGAAAAAAGGCATAGAAGAGAGTGCCCCCTGCTGGTGGAAGGAAGGAAAAAGCAAAAGCCTATAGCAGCTGGTATTCCCAGGTGGTCTCCCATCCAAGTAATACCCAGGCCCAACCCTGCTTAGCTTCCAAAATCAGACGAGATCAGGCGTGTTAAGGGTGGTGTGGCCGTAGGCAGAGACAAGCCACTCACTTGCTGCTTTTCTACTTTGACGTCTGGCTGCCGGCTGCCCTTTCCAGTGCTCAGCAAGACCAGGTCCTTTTGTGCTTTCGCTTTTCTTCAATTTTTTTGCTGGCTTCCTTAAAAGGTCTTGTAGACTCAACGCCCCACTCAGAGCGGCTGAGCTCACTGATCGGCTGCAGCACTGTCGACGGAACGTCAGCTTCACGGCCAATGCCACAGGCCGGGAGCAGAGGCGAGACTCACCAGTAGACCCGGGTAGGGTGAATAGAGCGCGGTTAGTTGCTTTCTAATAGGCTGCAGCCGGGGATTAACTTTTAATGAAAGGGAACAATCCCTTTGACTGTCTGCAGCACGCCACACCTAGGAAGCGCACTCTCACACACAAGCCAGCATGCACACGTGCTCGCACGTGACAACACCCCCTATCTGCCCCTACAACCTCTCCGTCACCATGCGTCAGACTCTCTTGCCTGTTTTATGATTTCAGGGCCCTAGCAGGAATCACCCCCCCCCCTCCCCAATTCCTTCCGCACCTTCCTTGCCTTCCTTGCACTGAGGTTAGCTCTTTGGCAGCCATCTGGCTTGGTTACACAAGCTTCTTTGCAGAGAACCATGTTACTTCTGCTGGCCCTCGCTAGGCGGTCGGCATCCAAAACCTTCCCTGGGCACGTGCTGAAAGCCTGGCCCCTTCACGGCCCCGGGTGCTTTTAACGCCATCATTTCCACGCGGTGAGCTGCGGAGTCAATAAGCACTCCTAGCCGTGACAAGGAGCTCGGTGTCAGGCCTGCGTGAAGGCGGCGGGGTAGCGTACTTAGCTGCCAACTGGCTCAGAGGCCTTGGGGCTTCCATCATCTAAGTTACTTAAGGTCGGTGTCCGGCAAGGCGCCGTTCCATGCTAGCCGAGCTGGGCAGTAGGGCAAAACGTCATCAAAATGGTCTACAGCACCCGGTGTTCCCAGGAGGTCTCCCATCCATGTACTGTCTTAGCCCAGCCCTGCTTTGCTTCCGAGATCAGACGAGATCAGGCGTATCCAAGGTGGTATGGCCAGTAGATGCTGTTTGATCCATCGCCCGGCCAGTCTTTCTCAGGAACGCTTGGTGGCGAGCAATCTGGCCGTGACGGGGCGGGCTCCGAAGGGTCCATGCAAAGGCTGTGCCGTCCCTACAGGTGTGGTTTGTTTAGCAGTGATTCACCCGCCGCATCAGGTGTCTTCAAAAATGTCTCGCCGCTGGGTCTCCTGCAGGCTAAACCCTTCATCGCGGTAATGTGACAGAAAGAGCAAGCTGGACCCGTAACTTGGGGACGGAGCGAGACGTCCAGGGGTGAATGAAGGAAGAGGGTGAGATGGTTGCCAGTGACTTTGAGCTGCTCTTCAGGGGGGAGGGTCGTGTTGCCTGCAAAGGTCTTCTGCTTGGGGTTACCGGTGGTTGCCTCCAGCCACCCAGGAGACGCTGGTCCTGGTGAAAAGGAGCCTAGTATTAAAAGTAAATAAGCAACAATGCTGGAGGCCCACAGTGATCAGAAGGATGCTGGTATTTTGCAGAGATGAAATAGCTCAAGAGAGAAAGCAAATGAAAAAAAGAAAAGAGAATGAATGTGTGCACTTGTGAAAGGGAATGGAAAAAAGGCATAGAAGAGAGTGCCCCCTGCTGGTGGAAGGAAGGAAAAAGCAAAAGCCTACAGCACCTGGCATTCCCAGGCGGTCTCTGTTAAATGGTTAATTATGTAAATTCATTTGGAATGTTAATCGATAATCATTTTTCTGAGTTCTATGCCTCAGCCATCGTGTCTAGTTGACATACGCTATTTGTGTGTGTATTTTTGGTTCACTACCATATGTAGAACAGGTGTCCATACGACTGGCTATAAAAGCCCATGGTACAGAAAGGGGGGGCTCTCTTGCTCTGCCCACCCCACAAGACACAGAATCTTCATGCTGAGAAGCAGATGACATGTAGGCCTGGACACATGCTGGACAAAGACATGATTTACCAGCCAGGATCCAAGGCAAGATGGGTGAATCTCAACAATTAAGCTAATTATGGACAAATGGACAATTACTTTATAACTAATTATTGTATGTACCTGCTGCAATCTGATTCTTTTTAATGGACAATCCAAGAATAAATAGATACATTTTTTTATAAGAATATCGTGATATTGATACTTTGAGAAGTCCTCAGTAGAAAAAAATAATACAGGAAGAGTATTATTTTACAATGGTGAGCCAGCCAGTCCTGTTTTTTTGTTTTTTAAATTAAGTAAGTGAATTTCTTCCGTGAACAAGGGGGAAGTCCTGACGAGCTGAACAGCTGTTGTTCACGTGTCAGTAAATTCACTAGTTTGTCACGAGAAGCAGAAAGGACCTACAGACTGAGGAAAGACAGGAAGCAGAGGTACTAACAAGGAACAGAATCACACAGGAAAAGAATCAGACGAACTGAAGACAGGACGTGCTGATAAAGAGAAGCCAAGGAATCTTAAGGTAAGCAAAATATGGATATAATTTCTTGTTTTGCTAAACAAAGTAATATTAATTTCAAAGTTAATGTAGGAGATGACATAGAAGTTTTGTGGCTCAGTTTATACAAAGAATGTGAATTGCAGAATTTACAGTTAACTTCTAAATTGGTAAATAGAGACAAACAGAAATTGAGAAATATTCTACATTTGGTAGATTTTTTTCATAGTCTTGTGTTAGAGATTTCTAAGCAGGATAATAGTGTAGAAGTGTCAGACGGTGATACTGATTCTGACTGTAATGTGGAAAATGAACAAGAAGTAAGACACGTGTCTGTAACTGAAGGTGACCTTGGGTCTGACCAAGAGACGGACATACAGAAACCTGACATGGGAGGAGACATGACTGACATACGAGAAACCGATATGCTAGGTGATGTGGGAGGAGACGTGAGTGACGTAGGAGGAACGGACGTACAAGAGCCACTAAAAATATCAGAGAATTCTGGAATTACCCAGGCTCAACTCCATATTAAAATGAGGAAAAATTTGCTGAAATTATACAAAATCATGCCAAAATATGATGTCAAAATCCATGCCTGTAGAAATTCAGAGACATTTGAGAGCTTCTCTGATAAGTTTGATTTATCCAATGAGGAAAGGAATCAATTATTTAAAATATGGATTCCTGTGACATTGTCCAGACGTTTACATTTAATGCCCTGTGAAAATGACTGTCCTAATGGATGGGAAAATGATTCGGACAGATTAAGATATTTGATCTATTGTGTCACAAAGGATTTTCCCAACATAGAAGATCTGCAGAAACTAAGGATTGGTAGGAAGGAATGTACATATACATTCATGTCCATATTTGAACGGTTGTACAAAGCTCTCATCAAAAATGGAAAAGTACAACATATGATAACAACTTTTGTACAAAAATTCAAATTCCTAAATTCAGTTTCCCAAGTTATGGCATCCCAAAAAATTCATTATTTGAATGTGCGCAGATGGTGGATTTTGTTAGAAAACATGAGAATCGTGAAAAGAAAATAAATCAAGCTAAATTTATAAAACCAGGAAAGGTAAAATCTTACCAAAAGCCAATTTCAAACTCTCCTAGACTGAGTCATCCCCATAGTGAACTCTATCAAATACGCAGAAGATTTCATATATGTTATAAGCCATATCAGCCAGTGCAAAGATCCATCTCTCCACAGAATGAGTTAATTCTCAGTCAGAACTGTGATTCTCTAAAAAGGAAAATGGCTGAAACTGATGGACAGAGACAGGTGAGACGACCAACTCACAGTGACGTCATGGAATGTGGACAGAAGAACAGGCAGTTCTCTGAGGTTTTGAAGGATAGAAAAATGTCTTTCCTAAATATGGCGTTCCTGTAGATATTTGAGAGAGACAGAAGATTTGGTTTAGGGAGTGGCTAAGGAAAAACTGTAATTACAATGTTTTATCAAAATGTAATACAATGTCTCAATATTTATTTATAATCTTATACAGTAAAATTGTAGTTACATAGTTTCTAATAGTTTATATATATATATATATATATATATATATATACACTTGTCTAAGTAGAGATTGCGTATAATTGTATTTATATATACGTTTATAAAATATATATATATATATATTAATTAATAAATTAGAACTTCATATATATAAATTTAAGTAGCAATATTTTGAATTACATTAGAACCAACCAATATATGTATAAGATATTTAAATAATTCTGTTTCTGTATGAATTTGATATTTAATTTTATTTTCTTATATTTCCTTAGAGTTTTCATTCCAAAGCAGGATTTGATCAAAGAACTCTAAAATGGATTTATTTCTTTATTCACACAGGAAGTGAAAAAATTGCATGATTTTATGTGTATAACATTTTAAAATAATAACAATATATCTAGTTGAACTATAATATATATGTAATACTTATTAATTCTTTTGTGTTGCTAATATTTTCTGTGCATGAAGTGTTCGTGCAAATTAAAGTAGCTTTACAGCATGACGTGTGACAGCTGCGGCCTTTGAACTTTGAGCTAATAGTATAGGATCCCATTCATTCTATTTTCAACTGATGTAACTTAAGACCGGACAGCCAGTGAAAAAAGAATCTAAGACAAGAGTTTTTTCAAGTGTCTGAAATTCCAGTGACTTACTCTCATATTATATAATATGTACTTGGGGAATATTCAAAGAAATATAAAGATATTCAATTGATATGGCAATGCGCATTAATAAATTGGGATACAACAATTTTGGGTTAAATATATATATGTCTAAAACTTCTTATGTGGAATGTTTGAGTTGAACAGATCTGTGAATGTCAGAGTGAAGGTGACAGATGAGTAAATCAGCAGCTGCTAAGTGTGATTGATGTGACAGATGGCCTCGTATGTTTGTATGTTTGAAAAAATAAAAATGTTTCTTTATGTGAAGGTACAAAAATATATTTAATTCTAAGGAAATTATAATACATAATTAGGTATTATCTACATATATATATTTCTTTAATAATTATTATTTCTTGATTTAACTAATAGTGGATAAGGGCAACCACACATTAAAATGCTTTACAAAGCAAATTTATATTTAGAATAATTTTCCACATGATAATATTCTTGAATAACTATAATATTATTTTTAATGGTTACCTAAATAGGTACACACCTCTCTTTAGTCAAATCTATGCTACTCATCGATATGAAATTTATAATTTGGTTCTGATATATACATAAATTTTATAAAATAATATTTTTGGTATTAAGGGGGAAAATGTGTTTTTGATCCTGATTACATAATCAATTTTGATCAATACTTATTTTCCACACATTTTAATAAAGAAGAAATAATAATAAGGTACTATGGTATAATTAAGAAGGGTATTACATGCAAAGTTGCATAATTTAATATTTTTTGGTGGTACAAGGTTATGACAAATATGAAATCATCCAGATAATGGAGATATAAGGGTATTTTTTATGGAGAATATAATTACTCTGCATTTGTCATTAAAATTTAAAGGCCTTATTTTTATTTTTATTCTTATTTTTACTCTTAATTTTATTTTTCATTTTTAAAATTTTATTCTTACTTTATACTTCTTATTTTTCTATTTTTTCATTTTTTTAATTCTCATTTGATTTTATTTGAGTTCAATATCTCAATTGAGAAAACACATTAATATTTAATAAAGTAATGTCTAATACAATAGTATTGCTTCATTAAATATATATTGCTAAGGAAAAAAATGTTTACATTTTCTGAGTAAACACGACAATTCACTCATTCATTTATTCATTCATTCATTTATTCATACATTCATATATTTATTCATTTTGGTTCAGGAGTATACATTCTTTGATATTATTGGTTTAATAAAGATATAAAAACTTGTTTTTTCAAAATACACTGACACCTATGGGTTGGAAAAGGTAATTACACCTATGACATAAAAATGTTCTATCATATGGAGAACTTGATTGATAATGAATTATTATCTATTATTGTTTATTATTCCAAACATAATTTATTTTAATATTTTGATAATAATTAGATGGATATTACTGATTGCTATGGTACGCTGTGATATTATAGGTTAGGAAAAACTGCCAGATTTGGTATCAGATTAGGGAATGAAGACTTCAATCAAGACATCGCAATTATGAATTCTATCTTAATAAAGACTTTTAATTTTTATAAATCAAAGAGATTCTCAAAAGTTACAAGAAGAAGCAACTGATATCCGGACGTCTCAGAAGGTAACAGGTGTGAATGCTGAGTGTTATAATAGACTGTGTCCATTACATACAATACAATTCACACCACTGATCACCAGGACGGCAGAGGACGATGATCCTATATGTACTGTGTTGTGTTCAAGTTTCATCACGTTCCAGTGGTTTCTTATCACCTGCAACGCTTCAATGAAAGCTGGTGAACAGGTAATACCTGGCAGATGTGTCCTGTATATAAAGGACTGAGTACTGGTTATGGTGCTATATAAAGCAGGAAAGTGTCAAGTTAACCCTTGCTTTACTGACCAAAGACGTCACATCTGTTCCAAAAGTGACACGAGACCAGTGCGGACACATGGAAGATTCCAAAGACGATCCAACGTAAGTCCAGGTGACACTGCACAGATATTAAAGCTACATTTCGTCCATGGACTTTGTTTTCTTATCAACTGACACACATGATCTTTCTAATAAAGAGTACAGTTTATGGACTGAACAATAATGAACACAATTATGGACTGTACAATATCTACATGCTGTAATTTATTTCAAAGGAGTTTTCATCTAAAGACTGTGTTATAAAAGAACCAAGAAGAAGATGAGACGACGACCCGATGACATCAGATGATAACGATTGAACCCGCGATTGCTTCAATTTAGATATAGGGAAGTTTAATTATACATATTAAATGAATATTAGTCACGGCTTACCATAACATGAATTCACATCATTATATAACAATAATCCGATATTGATACTATAATTACTATTATTATTATTATGGAAATTTAATGATATTGCCAAGGAAGAAGGAAAGAAAAAATGATTGATGAATGTATCTTCTTTTGAGATTTTTCAGTTAAAGTCCTTTTATTCTCAAAAAAGGGGGAAATGTTAAATGGTTAATTATGGAAATTCATTTGGAATGTTAATCGATAATCATTTTTCTGAGTTCTATGCCTCAGCCATCGTGTCTAGTTGACATGCGCTATTTGTGTGTGTATTTTTGGTTCACTACCATATGTAGAACAGGTGTCCATGCGACTGGCTATAAAAGCCCATGGTACAGAAAGGGGGGGCTCTATTGCTCTGCCCACCCCACAAGACACAGAATCTTCATGCTGAGAAGCAGATGACATGTAGGCCTGGACACATGCTGGACAAAGACATAATTTACCAGCCAGGATCCAAGGAAAGATGGGTGAATCTCAACAATTAAGGTAATTATGGACAAATGGACAATTACTTTATAACTAATTATTGTATGTACCTGCTGCAATCTGATTCTTTTTAATGGACAATCCAAGAATAAATAGATACATTTTTTTATAAGAATATCGTGATATTGATACTTTAAGACGTCCTCAGTAGAAAAAAATAATACAGGAAGAGTATTATTTTACAATGGTGAGCCAGCCAGTCCTGTTTTTTTGTTTTTTAAATTAAGTAAGTGAATTTCTTCCGTGAACAAGGGGGGAGTCCTGTCGAGCTGAACAGCTGTTGTTCACGTGTCAGTAAATTCACTAGTTTGTCACGAGAAGCAGAAAGGACCTACAGACTGAGGAAAGACAGGAAGCAGAGGTACTAACAAGGAACAGAATCACACAGGAAAAGAATCAGACGAACTGAAGACAGGACGTGCTGATAAAGAGAAGCCAAGAAATCTTAAGGTAAGCAAAATATGGATATAATTTCTTCTTTTGCTAAACAAAGTAATATTAATTTCAAAGTTAATGTAGGAGATGACAAAGAAGTTTTGTGGCTCAGTTTATACAAAGAATGTGAATTGCAGAATTTACAGTTAACTTCTAAATTGGTAAAAAGAGACAAACAGAAATTGAGAAATATTCTACATTTGGTAGATTTTTTTCATAGTCTTGTGTTAGAGATTTCTAAGCAGGAAAATAGTGTAGAAGTGTCAGACGGTGATACTGATTCTGACTGTAATGTGGAAAATGAACAAGAAGTAAGACACGTGTCTGTAACTGAAGGTGACCTTGGGTCTGACCAAGAGACGGACATACAGAAACCTGACATGGGAGGAGACATGACTGACATACGAGAAACCGACATACTAGGTGATGTGGGAGGAGACGTGAGTGACGTAGGAGGAACGGACGTACAAGAGCCACTAAAAATATCAGAGAATTCTGGAATTACCCAGGCTCAACTCCAAATTAAAATGAGGAAAAATTTGCTGAAATTATACAAAATCATGCCAAAATATGATGTCAAAATCCATGCCTGTAGAAATTCAGAGACATTTGAGAGCTTCTCTGATAAGTTTGATTTATCCAATGAGGAGAGGAATCAATTATTTAAAATATGGATTCCTGTGACATTGTCCAGACGTTTACATTTAATGCCCTGTGAAAATGACTCTCCTAATGGATGGGAAAATGATTCGGACAGATTAAGATATTTGATTTATTGTGTCACAAAGGATTTTCCCAACATAGAAGATCTGCAGAAACTAAGGATTGGTAGGAATGAATGTACATATACATTCATGTCCATATTTGAACGGTTGTACAAAGCTCTCATCAAAAATGGAAAAGTACAACATATGATAACAACTTTTGTACAAAAATTCAAATTCCTAAATTCAGTTTCCCAAGTTATGGCATCACAAAAAAATTCATTATTTGAATGTGCGCAGATGCTGGATTTTGTTAGAAAACATGAGAATCGTGAAAAGAAAATAAATCAAGCTAAATTTATAAAACCAGGAAAGGTAAAATCTTACCAAAAGCCAATATCAAACTCTCCTAGACTGAGTCATCCCCATAGTGAACTCTATCAAATACGCAGAAGATTTCATATATGTTATAAGCCATATCAGCCAGTGCAAAGATCCATCTCTCCACAGAATGAGTTAATTCTCAGTCAGAACTGTGATTCTCTAAAAAGGAAAATGGCTGAAACTGATGGACAGAGACAGGTGAGACGACCAACTCACAGTGACGTCATGGAATGTGGACAGAAGAACAGGCAGTTCTCTGAGGTTTTGAAGGATAGAAAAATGTCTTTCCTAAATAGGGCGTTCCTGGAGATATTTGAGAGAGACAGAAGATTTGGTTTAGGGAGTGGCTAAGGAAAAACTGTAATTATAATGTTGTATCAAAATGTAATACAATGTCTCAATATTTATTTATAATCTTATACAGTAAAATTGTAGTTACATAGTTTCTAATAGTTCATATATACATATATATATATATATATATATATATATATACACTTGTCTAAGTAGAGATTGCGTATAACTGTATTTATATATACGTTTATAAAATATATATATATATATATTAATTAATAAATTAGAACTTCATATATATAAATTTAAGTAGCAATATTTTGAATTACATTAGAACCAACCAATATATGTATAAGATATTTAAATAATTCTGTTTCTGTATTAATTTGATATTTAATTTTATTTTCTTATATTTCCTTAGAGTTTTCATTCCAAAGCAGAATTTGATCAAAGACATCTAAAAATGGATTTATTTCTTTATTCACACAGGAAGTGAAAAAATTGCATGATTTTATGTGTATAACATTTTAAAATAATAACAATATATCTAGTTGAACTATAATATATATGTAATACTTATTAATTCTTTTGTGTTGCTAATATTTTCTGTGCATGAAGTGTGCGTGCAAATTAAAGTAGCTTTACAGCATGACGTGTGACATCTGCGTCCTTTGAACTTTGAGCTAATAGTATAGGATCCCATTCATTCTATTTTCAACTGATGTAACTTAAGACCGGGCAGCCAGTGAAAAAAGAATCTAAGACAAGAGTTTTTTCAAGTGTCTGAAATTCCAGTGACTTACTCTCATATTATATAATATGTACTTGGGGAATATTCAAAGAAATATAAAGATATTCAATTGATATGGCAATGCGCATTAATAAATTGGGATACAACAATTTTGGGTTAAATATATATATATATATATATATATATATATATATAAAATTTCATATGTGGAATGTTTGAGTTGAACAGATCTGTGAATGTCAGAGTGAAGGTGACAGATGAGTAAATCAGCAGCTGCTAAGTGTGATTGATGTGACAGAGGCCTCGTATGTTTGTATGTTTGAAAAAAAAAATGTTTCTTTATGTGAAGGTACAAAAATATATTTAATTCTGAGGAAATTATAATACATAATTAGGTATTACTGTATCTACATATATATTTCTATATTTCTTTAATAATTATTATTTCTTGATTTAACTAATAGTGGATAAGGGCAACCACACATCAAAATGGTTTACAAAGCAAATTTATATTTAGAATAATTTTCCACATGATAATATTCTTGAATAACTATAATATTATTTTTAATGGTTACCTAAATAGGTACACACCTCTCTTTAGTCAAATCTATGCTACTCATCGATATGAAATTTATGCACAATATTTCTAGAAGAATAATTATTTTTAATTTGGTTCTGATATATACATAAATTTTATAAAATAATATTTTTGGTATTAAGGGGGAAAATATGTTTTTGATCCTGATTACATAATCAATTTTGATCAATACTTATTTTCCATACATTTTAATAAAGAAGAAATAATAATAAGGTACTATGGTATAATTAAGAAGGGTATTACATGCAAAGTTGCATAATTTAATATTTTTTGGTGGTACAAGGTTAGGACAAATATGAAATCATCCAGATAATGGAGATATAAGGGTATTTTTTATGGAGAATATAATTACTCTGCATTTGTCATTAAAATTTAAAGGCCTTATTTTTATTTTTATTCTTATTTTTACTCTTAATTTTATTTTTCATTTTTAAAATTTTATTCTTACTTTATACTTCTTATTTTTCTATTTTTTCATTTTTTAATTCTCATTTGATTTTATTTGAGTTCAATATCTCAATTGAGAAAACACATTAATATTTAATAAAGTAATGTCTAATACAAGAGTATTGCTTAATTAAATATATATTGCTAAGGAAAAAAATGTTTACATTTTCTGAGTAAACACAACAATTCATTCATTCATTTATTCATTCATTCATTCATTCATACATTCATATATTTATTCATTTTGGTTCAGGAGTATACATTCTTTGATATTATTGGTTTAATAAAGATATAAAAACTTGTTTTTTCAAAATACACTGACACCTATGGGTTGGAAAAGGTAATTACACCTATGACATAAAAATGTTCTATCATATGGAGAACTTGATTGATAATGAATTATTATCTATTATTGTTTATTATTCCAAACATAATTTATTTTAATATTTTGATAATAATTAGATGGATATTACTGATTGCTATGGTACGCTGTGATATTATAGGTTAGGAAAAACTGCCAGATTTGTATCAGATTAGGGAATGAAGACTTCAATCAAGACATCGCAATTATGAATTCTATCTTAATAAAGACTTTTAATTTTTATAAATCAAAGAGATTCTCAAAAGTTACAAGAAGAAGCAACTGATATCTGGACGTCTCAGAAGGTAACAGGTGTGAATGCTGAGTGTTATAATAGACTGTGTCCATTACATACAATTCACACCACTGATCACCAGGACGGCAGAGGACGATGATCCTATATGTACTGTGTTGTGTTTAAGTTTCATCACGTTCCAGTGGTTTCTTATCACCTGCAACGCTTCAATGAAAGCTGGTGAACAGGTAATACCTGGCATATGTGTCCTGTATATAAAGGACTGAGTACTAGTTATGGTGCTATATAAAGCAGGAAAGTGTCAAGTTAACCCTTGCTTTACTGACCAAAGACGTCACATCTGTTCCAAAAGTGACACGAGACCAGTGCGGACACACGGAAGATTCCAAAGACGATCCAACGTAAGTCCAGGTGACACTGCACAGATATTAAAGCTACATTTGATCCATGGACTTTGTTTTCTTATCAACTGACACACATGATCTTTCTAATAAAGAGTACAGTTTATGGACTGAACAATAATGAACACAATTATGGACTGTACAATATCTACATGCTGTAATTTATTTCAAAGGAGTTTTCACCTAAAGACTGTGTTATAAAAGAACCAAGAAGAAGACGAGACGACGACCCGATGACATCAGATGATGACGATTGAACCCGCGATTGCTTCAATTTAGATATAGGGAAGTATAATTATACATATTAAATGAATATTAGTCACGGCTTACCATAACATGAATTCACATCATTATATAACAATAATCCGATATTGATACTATTATTACTATTACTATTATTATTATGGAAATTTAATGATATTGCCAAGGAAGAAGGAAAGAAAAAATGATTGATGAATGTATCTTCTTTTGAGATTTTTCAGTTAAAGTCCTTTTATTCTCAAAAAAGGGGGAAATGTTAAATGGTTAATTACGGAAATTCATTTGGAATGTTAATCGATAATCATTTTTCTGAGTTCTATGCCTCAGCCATCGTGTCTAGTTGACATGCGCTATTTGTGTGTGTATTTTTGGTTCACTACCATATGTAGAACAGGTGTGCCATACGACTGGCTATAAAAGCCCATGGTACAGAAAGGGGGGCTCTCTTGCTCTGCCCACCCCACAAGACACAGAATCTTCATGCTGAGAAGCAGATGACATGTAGGCCTGGACACATGCTGGACAAAGACATGATTTACCAGCCAGGATCCAAGGAAAGATGGGTGAATCTCAACAAGCTAATTATGGACAAATGGACAATTACTTTATAACTAATTATTGTATGTACCTGCTGCAATCTGATTCTTTTTAATGGACAATCCAAGAATAAATAGATACATTTTTTATAAGAATATCTTGATATTGATACTTTGAGAAGTCCTCAGTAGAAAAAAATAATACAGAAAGAGTATTCTTTTACAGTCTCCCATCCAAGAACTAACCAGGCCTGACCCTGCTTAGCTTTTGAGATCAGATGAGATCGAGCGTGTTCAGGGTCGTGTGGACGTAGACAGAGACAAGCCTCTCACTTGCTGCTTTTCTACTTTGACGTCTGGCTGCCGGCTGCCCTTTCCAGTGCTCAGCAAGACCAGGTCCTTTTGTGCTTTCCCTTCTCTTCAATTTTTTGGCTCGCTTCCTTAAAAGGTCTTGTAGACACAACGCCCCACTCAGAGCCGCTGAGCTCACTGATCGGCTGCAGCGCTGTCGACGGAACGTCAGCTTCACGACCAATGCCACAGGCCGGGAGCAGAGGCGGGACTCACCGGTAGACCCGGGTAGGGTGATTAGAGCGCGGTTAGTTGCTTTCTAATAGCCTGCAGCCGGGGATTAACTTTTAATGAAAGGGAACAATCCCTTTGACTGTCTGAAGCGCGCCACACCTAGGAAGCGCACTCTCACATACAAGCCAGCATGCACACGTGCTCGCATGTGACAACACCCCCTATCTGCCCCTAAAACCTCTCCGTCACCATGCGTCAAACTCTCCTGCCTGTTTTATGATTTCAGGGCCCTATCAGGAATCACCCACCCCCCCTCCCCAATTCCTTCCGCACCTTCCTTGCCTTCCTTGCACTGAGGTTAGCTCTTTGGCAGCCATCTGGCTTGGTTACACAAGCTTCTTTACAGAGATACATGTTACTTCTGCTGGCCCTCGCTAGGCGGCCGGCATCCAAAACCTTCCCTGGGCACCTGCTGAAAGCCTGGCCCCTTCACGGCCCCGGGTGCTTTTAACGCCATCTTTTCCACACGGCGAGCTGCGGAGTCAATAAGCACTCCTAGCCGTGACAAGGAGCTCGGTGTCAGGCCTGCGTGAAGGCGGCGGGGTAGCGTACTTAGCTGCCAACTGGCTCAGAGGCTTTGGGGCTTCCATCATCTAAGTTACTTAAGGTCGGTGTCCGGCAAGGCGCCGTTCCATGCTAGCCAAGCTGTGCAGTAGGGCAAAACGTTATCAAAATGGTCTACAGCACCCGGTGTTCCCAGGAGGTCTCCCATCCAAGTACTGTCTGAGCCCAGCCCTGCTTTGCTTCCGAGATCAGATGAGATTGGGCGTATCCAAGGTGGTATGGCCAGTAGACGCTGCTCGATCCATCGCCCGGCCAGCCTTTCTCAGGATCGCTTGGTGGCGAGCAATCTGGCCGTGACGGGGCGGGCTCCGAAGGGTCCATGCAAAGACTGTGATATTCCTACAGGTGTGGTTTGTTTAGCAGTGATTCACCCGCCGCATCAGGTGTCTTCAAAAATGTCTCGGCGCAGAGTCTCCTGCAGGCTAAACCCTTCATCGCGGTAATGTGACAGAAAGAGCAAGCTGGACCCGTAACTTGGGGGCGGAGCGAGACGTCCAGGGGTGAATGAAGGAAGAGGGTGAGATGGTTGCCAGTGACTTTGAGCTGCTCTTCAGGGTTGAGGGTCATGTTGCCTGCAAAGGTCTTCTGCTTGGGGTTACCTGTGGTTGCCTCCAGCCACGCGGGAGAAGCTGGTCCTGGTGAAAAGGCGCCTAGTATTAAAAGTAAAGAAGCAACAGTGCTGGAGGCCCACGGTGATCAGAAGGATGCTGGTATTTTGCAGAGATGAAATAGCGCAAGAGAGAAAGCAAATGAAAAAAAGAAAAGAGAATGAATGTGTGCACTTGTGAAAGGGAATGGAAAAAAGGCATAGAAGATAGTGCCCCCTGCTGGTGGAAGGAAGGAAAAAGCAAAAGCCTACAGCAACTGGTATTCCCAGGTGGTCTCCCATCCAAATACTAACCAGGCCCAACCCTGCTTAGCTTCCAAGATCAGACAAGATCGGGCGTGTCCAGGGTGGTGTGGCCGTAGGCATAGACAAGCCTCTCACTTGCTGCTTTTCTACTTTGACGTCTGGCTGCCGGCTGCCCTTTCCAGTGCTCAGCAAGACCAGGTACTTTTGTTCTTTCCCTTCTCTTCAAATTTTGCTGGCTTCCTTAAAAGGTCTTGTAGACACAACGCGCCACTTAGAGCCGCTGAGCTCACTGATCGGCTGCAGCGCTGTCGACAGAACGTCAGCTTCACGGCCAATGCCACAGGCCGGGAGCAGAGGCGAGACTCATCGGTAGACCCGGGTAGGGTGAGTAGAGCGCGGTTAGTTTCTTTCTAATAGCCTGCAGCCGGGGATTAACTTTTAATGAAAGGGAACAATCCCTTTGACTGTCTGCAGCACGCCACACCTAGGAAGCGCACTCTCACACACAAGCCAGCATGCACACGTGCTCGCACGTGACAACACCCCCTATCTGCCCCTACAACCTCTCCGTCACCATGCGTCAGACTCTCCTGCCTGTTTTATGATTTCAGGGCCCTAGCAGGAATCACCCCCCCCTCCCCAATTCCTTCCGCACCTTCCTTGCCTTCCTTGCACTGAGGTTAGCTCTTTGTCAGCCGTCTGGCTTGGTTACACAAGCTTCTTTGCAGAGAAACATGTTACTTCTGCTGGCCCTCGCTAGTCGGCCGGCATCCAAAACCTTCCCTGGGCACCTGCTGAAAGCTTGGCCCCTTCACGGCCCCGAGTGCTTTTAACACCATCATTTCCACATGGCGAGCTGCGGAGTCAATAAGCACTCCTAGCCATGGCAAGGAGCTCGGTGTCAGGCCTGCGTGAAGACGGCGGGGTAGCGTACTTAGCTGCCAACTGGCTCAGAGGCCTTGGGGCTTCCATCATCTAAGTTACTTAAGGTCGGTGTCCGGCAAGGCGCCATTCCATGCTAGCCGAGCTGGGCAGTAGGGCAAAACGTCATCAAAATGGTCTACTGCACCTTGTGTTCCCAGGAGGTCTCCCATCCAAGTACTGTCCGAGCCCAACCGTGCTTTGCTTCCAAGATCAGACAAGATCGGGGGTATCCAAGGTGGTATGGCCAGTAGACGCTGCTCGATCCATCGCCCGGCCAGCCTTTCTCAGGATCGCTTGGTGGCGAGCAATCTGGCCGTGACGGGGCGGGCTCCGAAGGGTCCATGCAAAGGCTGTGCCGTCCCTACAGGTGTGGTTTGTTTAGCAGTGATTCACCCGCCGCATCAGGTGTCTTCAAAAATGTCTCGGCGCAGGGTTTCTTGCAGGCTAAATCCTTCATCGCGGTAATGTGACAGAAAGAGCAAGCTGGACCCGTAACGTGGGGGCGGAGCGAGACGTCTCCGGGGTGAATGAAGGAAGAGGGTGAGATGGTTGCCAGTGACTTTGAGCTGCTCTTCAGGGGGGAGGGTCGTGTTGACTGCAAAGGTCTTCTGCTTGGGGTTACCGGTGGTTGCCTCCAGCCACGCGGGAGACGCTGGTCCTGGTGAAAAGGAGCCTAGTATTAAAAGTAAAGAAGCAACAATGCTGGAGGCCCACGGTGATCAGAAGGATGCTGGTATTTTGCAGAGATGAAATAACGCAAGAGAGAAAGCAAATGAAAAAAAGAAAAGAGAATGAATGTGTGCACTTGTGAAAGGGAATGGAAAAAAGGCATAGAAGAGAGTGCCCCCTGCTGGTGGAAGGAAGGAAAAAGCAAAAGCCTTCAGCACCTGGCATTCCCAGGCGGTCTCTGTTAAATGGTTAGTTATGGAAATTCATTTGGAATGTTAATCGATAATCATTTTTCTGAGTTCTATGCCTCAGCCATCGTGTCTAGTTGACATGCGCTATTTGTGTGTGTATTTTTGGTTCACTACCATATGTAGAACAGGTGTCCATACGACTGGCTATAAAAGCCCATGGTACAGAAAGTGGGGGCTCTCTTGATCTGCCCACCCCACAAGACACAGGATCTTCATGCTGAGAAGCAGATGACATGTAGGCCTGGACACATGCTGGACAAAGACATGATTTACCAGCCAGGATCCAAGGAAAGATGGGTGAATCTCAACAATTAAGGTAATTATGGACAAATGGACAATTACTTTATAACTAATTATTGTATGACCTGCTGCAATCTGATTCTTTTTAATGGACAATCCAAGAATAAATAGATACATTTTTTTATAAGAATATCGTGATATTGATACTTTGAGAAGTCCTCAGTAGAAAAAAATAATACAGGAAGAGTATTATTTTACAATGGTGAGCCAGCCAGTCCTGTTTTTTTGTTTTTTAAATTAAGTAAGTGAATTTCTTCCGTGAACAAGGGGGAATCCTGACGAGCTGAACAGCTGTTGTTCACGTGTCAGTAAATTCACTAGTTTGTCACGAGAAGCAGAAAGGACCTACAGACTGAGGAAAGACAGGAAGCAGAGGTACTAACAAGGAACAGAATCACACAGAAAAGAATCAGACTAACTGAAGACAGGACGTGCTGATAAAGAGAAGCCAAGGAATCTTAAGGTAAGCAAAATATGGATATAATTTCTTCTTTTGCTAAACAAAGTAATATTAATTTCAAAGTTAATGTACGAGATGACATAGAAGTTTTGTGGCTCAGTTTATACAAAGAATGTGAACTGCAGAATTTACAGTTAACTTCTAAATTGTTAAATAGAGACAAACAGAAATTGAGAAATATTCTACATTTGGTAGATTTTTTTCATAGTCTTGTGTTAGAGATTTCTAAGCAGGAAAATAGTGTAGAAGTGTCAGACAGTGATACTGATTCTGACTGTAATGTGGAAAATGAACAAGAAGTAAGACACGTGTCTGTAACTGAAGGTGACCTTGGGTCTGACCAAGAGACGGACATACAGAAACCTGACATGGGAGGAGACATGACTGACATACGAGAAACCGACATGCTAGGTGATGTGGGAGGAGACGTGAGTGACGTAGGAGGAACGGACGTACAAGAGCCACTAAAAATATCAGAGAATTCTGGAATTACCCAGGCTCAACTCCAAATTAAAATGAGGAAAAATTTGCTGAAATTATACAAAATCATGCCAAAATATGATGTCAAAATCCATGCCTGTAGAAATTCAGAGACATTTGATGAATTCTCTGATAAGTTTGATTTATCCAATGAGGAGAGGAATCAATTATTTAAAATATGGATTCCTGTGACATTGTCCAGACGTTTACATTTAATGCCCTGTGAAAATGACTCTCCTAATGGATGGGAAAATGATTCGGACAGATTAAGATATTTGATTTATTGTGTCACAAAGGATTTTCCCAACATAGAAGATCTGCAGAAACTAAGGATTGGTAGGAAGGAATGTACATATACATTCATGTCCATATTTGAACGGTTGTACAAAGCTCTCATCAAAATGGAAAAGTACAACATATGATAACAACTTTTGTACAAAAATTCAAATTCCTAAATTCAGTTTCCCAAGTTATGGCATCACAAAAAAATTCATTATTTGAATGTGCGCAGATGCTGGATTCTGTAAGAAAACATGAGAATCGTGAAAAGAAAATAAATCAAGCTAAATTTATAAAACCAGGAAAGGTAAAATCTTACCAAAAACCAATATCAAACTCTCCTAGACTGAGTCATCCCCATAGTGAACTCTATCAAATACGCAGAAGATTTCATATATGTTATAATCCATATCAGCCAGTGCAAAGATCCATCTCTCCACAGAATGAGTTAATTCTCAGTCAGAACTTTGATTCTCTAAAAAGGAAAATGGCTGAAACTGATGGACAGAGACAGGTGAGACGACCAACTCACAGTGACGTCATGGAATGTGGACAGAAGAACAGGCAGTTCTCTGAGGTTTTGAAGGATAGAAAAATGTCTTTCCTAAATAGGGAGTTCCTGGAGATATTTGAGAGAGACAGAAGATTTGGTTTAGGGAGTGGCTAAGGAAAAACTGTAATTATAATGTTGTATCAAAATGTAATACAATGTCTCAATATTTATTTATAATCTTATACAGTAAATTGTAGTTACATAGTTTCTAATAGTTCATATATATATATATATATATATATATATACACTTGTCTAAGTAGAGATTGCGCATAATTGTATTTAAATATACGTTTATAAAATATATATATATATTAATTAATAAATTAGAACTTCATATATATAAATTTAAGTAGCAATATTTTGAATTACATTAGAACCAACCAATATATGTATAAGATATTTAAATAATTCTGTTTCTGTATGAATTTGATATTTAATTTTATTTTCTTATATTTCCTTACAGTTTTCATTCCAAAGCAGGATTTGATCAGAGAACTCTAAAATGGATTTATTTCTTTATTCACACAGGAAGTGAAAAAATTGCATGATTTTATGTGTATAACATTTTAAAATAATAACAATATATCTAGTTGAACTATAATATATATGTAATACTTATTAATTCTTTTGTGTTGCTAATATTTTCTGTGCATGAAGTGTTCGTGCAAATTAAAGTAGCTTTACAGCATGACGTGTGACAGCTGCGGCCTTTGAACTTTGAGCTAATAGTATAGGATCCCATTCATTATATTTTCAACTGATGTAACTTAAGACCGGGCAGCCAGTGAAAAAAGAATCTAAGACAAGAGTTTTTTCAAGTGTCTGAAATTCCAGTGACTTACTCTCATATTATATAATATGTACTTGGGGAATATTCAAAGAAATATAAAGATATTCAATTGATATGGCAATGCGCATTAATAAATTGGGATACAACAATTTTGGGTTAAATATATATATATCTAAAACTTCATATGTGGAATGTTTGAGTTGAACAGATCTGTGAATGTCAGAGTGAAGGTGACAGATGAGTAAATCAGCAGCTGCTAAGTGTGATTGATGTGACAAAGGCCTCGTATGTTTGTATGTTTGAAAAAAAAAATGTTTCTTTATGTGAAGGTACAAAAATATATTTAATTCTGAGGAAATTATAATACATAATTAGGTATTACAGTGCCTACAAGTAGTATTCAACCCCCTGCAGATTTAGGTGGTTGACACATGCGGAATTAACTTGGCATTGTGACATTTGTACTGTAGATCAGCCTGGAAGTGGGAAATGCACTGCAGCAACTTTTTTTTCGTTTTTTTAAAACGTTAAAAGTTAATTCAGAGTGTCATTTATTATTCAACCCCTCAAACCACAAGAATTCTGTTTGGTCCCCCTAAAGTATTAAGAAGTAGTTCAGGCACCAAGAATAATGAGCTTCACATGTGTGGATTAAAGATCTCTTTTGCCAGCCTTTTCTGACTATTTAAGACCCTCCCCAAACTTGTGAACAGCACTCAGACATGGTCAACATGGGAAAGACAAAAGAGCATTCCAAGGCCATCAGAGACAAGATCGTGGAGGGTCACAAGGCTGGCAAGGGGTACAAAACCCTTTCCAAGGAGTTGGGCCTACCTGTCTCCACTGTTGGGAGCATCATCCATAAGTGGAAGGCTTATGGAACTACTGTTAGCCTTCCACGGCCTGGACAGCCTTTGAAAGTGTCCTCCCATGCCGAGGCCAGGCTTGTCCGAAGAGTCAAGGCTAACCCAAGGACAACAAGGAAGGAGCTCCGGGAATATCTCATGGCAGTGGGGACATTGGTTTCAGTCAATACCATAAGTAACGTACTCCACCGCAATGGTCTCCGTTCCAGACGAGCCCGTAAGGTACCTTTACTTTCAAAGCGTCATGTCAAGTCTCGTCTACAGTTTGCTCATGATCACTTGGAGGACTCTGAGACAGACTGGTTCAAGGTTCTATGGTCTGATGAGATCAAGATCGAGATCTTTGGTGCCAACCACACACGTGACGTTTGGAGACTGGATGGCACTGCATACGACCCCAAGAATACCATCCCTACAGTCAAGCATGGTGGTGGCAGCATCATGCTGTGGGGCTGTTTCTCTGCCAAGGGGCCTGGCCATCTGGTCCGCATCCATGGGAAGATGGATAGCACGGCCTACCTGGAGATTTTGGCCAAGAACCTCCGCTCCTCCATCAAGGATCTTAAGATGGGTCGTAATTTCATCTTCCAACAAGACAACGACCCAAAGCACACAGCCAAGAAAACCAAGGCCTGGTTCAAGAGGGAAAAAGTCAAGGTGTTGGAGTGGCCTAGTCAGTCTCCTGACCTTAACCCAATTGAAAACTTGTGGAAGGAGCTCAAGAATAAAGTCCACATGAGACACCCAAAGAACCTAGATAACTTGGAGAAGATCTGCATGGTGGAGTGGGCCAAGATAACTCCACAGACCTGTGCCGGCCTGATCAGGTCTTATAAAAGACGATTATTAGCTGTAATTGCAAACAAGGGTTATTCCACAAAAAATTAAACATAGGGGTTGAATAATAATTAACCCACACTTTTATGTTTAAAATTTAATAAAATTCAACTGAGCAACATAACTTTTTGGTTTGTAAGATTTATGCTTCTTTTCATAAAACCTACTCTCGTTTGCAGTTTGAAGGCTCTAACTTATTTGCATCTTATCAAACCAGCTAAATCTGCAGTGGGTTGAATACTACTTGTAGGCACTGTATCTACATATATATATTTATATATTTCTTTAATAATTATTATTTCTTGATTTAACTAATAGTGGATAAGGGCAACCACACATCAAAATGGTTTACAAAGCAAATTTATATTTAGAATAATTTTCCACATGATAATATTCTTGAATAACTATAATATTATTTTTAATGGTTACCTAAATAGGTACACACCTCTCTTTAGTCAAATCTATGCTACTCATCGATATGAAATTTATGCACAATATTTCTAGAAGAATAATTATTTTTAATTTGGTTCTGATATATACATGAATTTTATAAAATAATATTTTTGGTATTAAGGGGGAAAATGTGTTTTTGATCCTGATTACATAATCACTTTTGATCAATACTTATTTTCCACACATTTTAATAAAGAAGAAATAATAATAAGGTACTATGGTATAATTAAGAAGGGTATTACATGCAAAGTTGCATAATTTAATATTTTTTGGTGGTACAAGGTTATGACAAATATGAAATCATCCAGATAATGGAGATATAAGGGTATTTTTTATGGAGAATATAATTACTCAGCATTTGTCATTAAAATTTAAAGGCCTTATTTTTATTTTTATTCTTATTTTTACTCTTAATTTTATTTTTCATTTTTAAAATTTTATTCTTACTTTATACTTCTTATTTTTCTATTTTTTCATTTTTTAATTCTCATTTGATTTTATTTCAGTTCAATATCTCAATTGAGAAAACACATTAATATTTAATAAAGTAATGTCTAATACAAGAGTATTGCTTCATTAAATATATATTGCTAAGGAAAAAAATGTTTACATTTTCTGAGTAAACACAACAATTCATTCATTCATTCATACATTCATATATTTATTCATTTTGGTTCAGGAGTATACATTCTTTGATATTATTGGTTTAATAAAGATATAAAAACTTGTTTTTTCAAAATACACTGACACCTATGGGTTGGAAAAGGTAATTACACCTATGACATAAAAATGTTCTATCATATGGAGAACTTGATTGATAATGAATTATTATCTATTATTGTTTATTATTCCAAACATAATTTATTTTAATATTTTGATAATAATTAGATGGATATTACTGATTGCTATGGTACGCTGTGATATTATCAGATGAGATGGGGCATATCCAAGGTGGTAAGGCCAGTAGAAGCTGCTCGATCCATCGCCCGGCCAGCCTTTCTCAGGATCGCTTGGTGGCGAGCAATCTGGCCGTGACGGGGCGGGCTCCGAAAAGTCCATGCAAAGTCTGTGCCGTCCCTACAGGTGTGGTTTGTTTAGCATTGATTCACCCGTCGCATCAGGTGTCTTCAAAAATGGCTCGGCGCAGGGTCTCCTGCAGGCTAAACCCTTCATCGCGGTAATGTGACAGAAAGAGCAAGCTGGACCCGTAACTTGGGGGCGGAGCGAGACTTCCAGGGGTGAATGAATGAAGAGGGTGAGATGGTTGCCAGTGACTTTGAGCTGCTCTTCAGGGGGGAGGGTCGTGTTGCCTTCAAATGTCTTCTGCTTGGGGTTACCGGTGGTTGCCTCCAGCCACGCGGGAGATGCTGGTCCTGGTGAAAAGGAGCCTAGTATTAAAAGTAAAGAAGCAACAATGCTGGAGGCCCACGGTGATCAGAAGGATGCTGGTATTTTGCAGAGATGAAATAGCGCAAGAGAGAAAGCAAATGAAAAAAAGAAAAGAGAATGAATGTGTGCACTTGTGAAAGGGAATAGAAAAAAGGCATAGAAGAGAGTGCCACCTGCAGGTGGAAGGAAGGAATAAGCAGAAGCCTACAGCACCTGGTATTCCCAGGCGGTCTCCCATCAAAGTACTAACCGGGCCCAACCCTGCTTGGCTTCCAAGATCAGACGAGATTGGGTATGTTCAGGGTGGTGTGGACGTAGGCAGAGACAAGCCTCTCACTTGCTGCTTTTCTACTTTGACGTCTGGCTGCCGGCTGCCCTTTCCAGTGCTCAGCAAGACCAGGTCCTTTTGTGCTTTCCCTTCTCTTCAATTTTTTTGCTGGCTTCCTTAAAAGGTCTTGAAGACAGAAGGCCCCACTCAGAGGCGCTGAGCTCACTCATCGGCTGCAGCGCTGTCGACGGAACGTCAGCTTCACGGCCAATGCCACAGGCCGGGAGCAGAGGCGAGACTCACCGGTAGACCCGGGTAGGGTGAGTAGAGCACGGTTAGTTGCTTTCTAATAGCCTGCAGCCGGGGATTAACTTTTAATGAAAGCGAACAATCCCTTTGACTGTCTGCAGCGCGCCACACCTAGGAAGCGCACTCTCACACACAAGCCATCATGCACACGTGCTCGCACGTGACAACACCCCCTATCTGCCCCTACAACCTCTCCGTCACCATGCGTCAGACTCTCCTGCCTGTTTTATGATTTCAGGGCCCTAGCAGGAATCACCCCCCCCTCCCCAATTCCTTCCGCACCTTCCTTGCCTTCCTTGCCCTGAGGTTAGCTCTTTGTCAGCCGTCTGGCTTGGTTACACAAGCTTCTATGCAGACAAACATGTTACTTCTGCTGGCCCTCGCTAGGCGGCCGGCATCCAAAACCTTCCCTGGGCACCTGCTGAAAGCTTGGCCCCTTCACGGCCCCGGGTGCTTTTAACGCCATCATTTCCACACGACGAGCTGCGGAGTCAATAAGCACTCCTAGCCGTGGAAAAGAGCTCGGTGTCAGGCATGCGTGAAGGCAGCGAGGTAGCGTACTTAGCTGCCAACTGGCTCCGAGGCCTTGGGGCTTCCATCATCTAAGTTACTTAAGGTCGGTATCCGGCAAGGCGCCGTTCCATGCTAGCCGAGCTGGGCAGTAGGGCAAAACGTCATCAAAATGGTCTACAACACCCGGTGTTCCCAGGAGGTCTCCCATCCAAGTACTGTCCGAGCCCTGCCTTGCTTTGCTTCCGAGATCAGACAAGATGAGGCGTATCCAAGGTGGTATGGCCAGTAGACGCTGCTTGATCCATCGCCCGGCCAGCCTTTCTCAGGATCGCTTGGTGGTGAGCAATCTGGCCGTGACGGGGCGGGCTCCGAAGGGTCCATGCAATGGCTGTGCCGTCCCTACAGGTGTGGTTTATTTAGCAGTGATTCACCCGCCGAATCAGGTGTCTTCAAAAATGGCTCGGCGCAGGGTCTCCTGCACCCTAAACCCTTCATCGCGGTAATGTGACTGAAAGAGCAAGCTGGACCCGTAACTTGGGGGCTGAGCGAGACGTCCACGGGTGAATGAAGGAAGAGGGTGAGATGGTTGCCAGTGACTTTGAGCTGCTCTTCAGGGGGGAGGGTCGTGTTGCCTGCAAAGGCCTTCTGCTTGGGGTTACCGGTGGTTGCCTCCATCCACCCGGGAGACGCTGGTCCTGGTGAAAAGGAGCCTAGTATTAAAAGAAAAGAAGCAACAATGCTGGAGGCCCACGGTGATCAGAAGGATGCTGGTATTTTGCAGAGATGAAATAGCGCAAGAGAGAAAGCAAATGAAAAAACGAAAAGAGAATGAATGTGTGCACTTGTGAAAGGGAATGGAAAAAAAGTATAGAAGAGAGTGCCCCCTGCTGGTGGAAGGAAGGAAAAAGCAAAAGCCTACAGCACCTGGCATTCCCAGGCGGTCTCTGTTAAATGGTTAATTATGGAAATTCATTTGGAATGTTAATCGATAATCAATTTTCTGAGTTCTATGCCTCAGCCATCGTGTCTAGTTGACATGCGCTATTTGTGTGTGTATATTTGGTTCACTACCATATGTAGAACAGGTGTCCATACGACTGGCTATAAAAGCCCATGGTACAGAAAGGGGGGGCTCTCTTTCTCTGCCCACCCCACAAGACACAGAATCTTCATGCTGAGAAGCAGATGACATGTAGGCCTGGACACATGCTGGACAAAGACATGATTTACCAGCCAGGATCCAAGGAAAGATGGGTGAATCTCAACAATTAAGCTAATTATGGACAAATGGACAATTACTTTATAACTAATTATTGTATGTACCTGCTGCAATCTGATTCTTTTTAATGGACAATCCAAGAATAAATAGATACATTTTTTATAAGAATATCGTGATATTGATACTTTGAGAAGTCCTCAGTAGAAAAAAATAATACAGGAAGAGTATTATTTTACAATGGTGAGCCAGCCAGTCCTGTTTTTTTGTTTTTTAAATTAAGTAAGTGAATTTCTTCCGTGAACAAGGGGGGAGTCCTGACGAGCTGAACAGCTGTTGTTCACGTCTCAGTAAATTCACTAGTTTGTCACGAGAAGCAGAAAGGACCTACAGACTGAGGAAAGACAGGAAGCAGAGGTACTAACAAGGAACAGAATCACACAGGAAAAGAATCAGACGAACTGAAGACAGGACGTGCTGATAAAGAAAAGCCAAGGAATCTTAAGGTAAGCAAAATATGGATATAATTTCTTCTTTTGCTAAACAAAGTAATATTAATTTCAAAGTTAATGTAGGAGATGACATAGAAGTTTTGTGGCTCAGTTTATACAAAGAATGTGAATTGCAGAATTTACAGTTAACTTCTAAATTGGTAAATAGAGACAAACAGAAATTGAGAAATATTCTAGATAGATTTTTTTCATAGTCTTGTGTTAGAGATTTCTAAGCAGGAAAATGGTGTAGAAGTGTCAGACGGTGATACTGATTCTGACTGTAATGTGGAAAATGAACAAGAAGTAAGACACGTGTCTGTAACTGAAGGTGACCTTGGGTCTGACCAAGAGACGGACATACAGAAACCTGACATGGGAGGAGACATGACTGACATACGAGAAACCGACATACTAGGTGATGTGGGAGGAGACGTGAGTGACATAGGAGGAACGGACGTACAAGAGCCACTAAAAATATCAGAGAATTCTGGAATTACCCAGGCTCAACTCCAAATTAAAATGAGGAAAAATTTGCTGAAATTATACAAAATCATGCCAAAATATGATGTCAAAATCCATGCCTGTAGAAATTCTGAGACATTTGAGAGCTTCTCTGATAAGTTTGATTTATCCAATGAGGAGAGGAATCAATTATTTAAAATATGCATTCCTGTGACATTGTCCAGACGTTTACATTTAATGCCCTGTGAAACTGACTCTCCTAATGGATGGGAAAATGATTCGGACAGATTAAGATATTTGATTTATTGTGTCACAAAGGATTTTCCCAACATAGAAGATCTGCAGAAACTAAGGATTGGTAGGAAGGAATGTACATATACATTCATGTCCATATTTGAACGGTTGTACAAAGCTCTCATCAAAAATGGAAAAGTACAACATATGATAACAACTTTTGTACAAAAATTCAAATTCCTAAATTCAGTTTCCCAAGTTATGGCATCACAAAAAAATTCATTATTTGAATGTGCGCAGATGCTGGATTTTGTTAGAAAACATGAGAATCGTGAAAAGAAAATAAATCAAGCTAAACTTATAAAACCAGGAAAGGTAAAATCTTATCAAAAGCCAATATCAAACTCTCCTAGACTGAGTCAACGCCATAGTGAACTCTATCAAATACGCAGAAGATTTCATATATGTTATAAGCCATATCAGCCAGTGCAAAGATCCATCTCTCCACAGAATGAGTTAATTCTCAGTCAGAACTGTGATTCTCTAAAAAGGAAAATGGCTGAAACTGATGGACAGAGACAGGTGAGACGACCAACTCACAGTGACGTCATGGAATGTGGACAGAAGAACAGGCAGTTCTCTGAGGTTTTGAAGGATAGAAAAATGTCTTTCCTAAATAGGGCGTTCCTGGAGATATTTGAGAGAGACAGAAGATTTGGTTTAGGGAGTGGCTAAGGAAAAACTGTAATTATAATGTTGTATCAAAATGTAATACAATGTCTCAATATTTATTTATGATCTTATACAGTAAAATTGTAGTTACATAGTTTCTAATAGTTCATATATATATATATATGTATATATATATATATATATATATATATACACTTGTCTAAGTAGAGATTGCGTATAATTGTATTTATATATACTTTTATAAAATATATATATATACTTATTAATTAATAAATTAGAATTTCATATATATAACATTAAGTAGCAATATTTTGAATTACATTAGAACCAACCAATATATGTATAAGATATTTAAATAATTCTGTTTCTGTATGAATTTGATATTTAATTTTATTTTCTTATATTTCCTTAGAGTTTTCATTCCAAAGCAGGATTTGATCAAAGAACTCTAAAATGGATTCATTTCTTTATTCACACAGGAAGTGAAAAAATTGCATGATTTTATGTGTATAACATTTTAAAATAATAACAATATATCTAGTTGAACTATAATATATATGTAATACTTATTAATTCTTTTGTGTTGCTAATATTTTCTGTGCATGAAGTGTTCGTGCAAATTAAAGAAGCTTTACAGCATGACGTGTGACAGCTGCGGCCTTTGAACTTTTAGCTAATAGTATAGGATCCCATTCATTCTATTTTCAACTGATGTAACTTAAGACCGGGCAGCCAGTGAAAAAAGAATCTAAGACAAGAGTTTTTTCAAGTGTCTGAAATTCCAGTGACTTACTCTCATATTATATAATATGTACTTGGGGAATATTCAAAGAAATATAAAGATATTCAATTGATATGGCAATGCGCATTAATAAATTGGGATGCAACAATTTTGGGTTAAATATATATATATATATATATCTAAAACTTCATATGTGGAATGTTTGAGTTGAACAGATCTGTGAATGTCAGAGTGAAGGTGACAGATGAGTAAATCAGCAGCTGCTAAGTGTGATTGATGTGACAGAGGCCTCGTATGTTTGTATGTTTAAAAAAAAAAAATGTTTCTTTATGTGAAGGTACAAAAATATATTTAATTCTGAGGAAATTATAATACATAATTAGGTATTATCTACATATATATATTTCTATATTTCTTTAATAATTATTATTTCTTGATTTAACTAATAGTGGATAAGGGCAACCACACATCAAAATGGTTTACAAAGCAAATTTATATTTAGAATAATTTTCCACATGATAATATTCTTGAATAACTATAATATTATTTTTAATGGTTACCTAAATAGGTACACACCTCTCTTTAGTCAAATCTATGCTACACATCAATATGAAATTTATGCACAATATTTCTAGAAGAATAATTATTTTTAATTGGGTTCTAATATATACATAAATTTTATAAAATAATATTTTTGGTATTAAGGGGGAAAATGTGTTTTTGATCCTGATTACATAATCACTTTTGATCAATACTTATTTTCCACACATTTTAATAAAGAAGAAATAATAATAAGGTACTATGGTATAATTAAGAAGGGTATTACATGCAAAGTTGCATAATTTAATATTTTTTGGTGGTACAAGGTTATGACAAATATGAAATCATCCAGATAATGGAGCTATAAGGGTATTTTTTATGGAGAATATAATTACTCTGCATTTGTCATTAAAATTTAAAGGCCTTATTTTTATTTTTATTCTTATTTTTACTCTTAATTTTAATTTTCATTTTTAAAATTTTATTCTTACTTTATACTTCTTATTTTTCTATTTTTTCATTTTTTAATTCTCATTTGATTTTATTTGAGTTCAATATCTCAATTGAGAAAACACATTAATATTTAATAAAGTAATGTCTAATACTAGAGTATTGCTTCATTTAATATATATTGCTAAGGAAAAAAATGTTTACATTTTCTGAGTAAACACAACAATTCATTCATTCATTTTTTCATTTATTCATTCATTCATTCATTCATTCATACATTCATATATTTATTCATTTTGGTTCAGGAGTATACTGTAACGGGTCTGGGAGGCGGAACCTCTGAGCTACTATACAAGGGGGCGGTCCTTGTAAGGGAGCGGGTGGCGACCAGGCAGGCAGTCACAGCAGGTGACCGGGACAGTCTCTGGAAGAATGGGCAGGAGGTCACAGCAAGTGACCGGGGCAGTCTCTGGATGAACGGGCAGATGGTCACGGCAAGTGACCGGGGCAGTCTCTGAGTGAACGAGCAGATGGTCACGGCAAGTGACCGGGGCAGTCTCTGGGTAAAGGGTTGGTACGACCTGTGGCGGCTGATGGTAGACGTGAGCTCCCAGGTGAGCAGGCGAGAGTCTCTGGATAAACGGGTGGTCACAGCATGTGACGGCGGAGCCTCCAGGAAGACCAACAGACAGGCGGCAGATGAGCGCTCCCAGGTGAGCGGGCAGGAGTCACTGGACAGGCAGGTGGTCACAGCACGTGACGGCGGGGCCTTCAGGTAGGCTAGCAGGCAGGTAGCAGATGTGCGCTCCCAGGTGGGCGGGCAAGCTGGTCCTTAGACAGACTGACAGGAGTTGTAAGGCAGACCATCGGACCTCAGGCTAGCAGGCAGGTAGCAGAAAATCAGGCAGGAATAAGACAGCAAGCTGGCAGGAATCTGGCAGGTATCTGGCAGGTAACTGGCAACGGGACCTGAGGGCTGAAGCAGAGTGGTGAACAGTGCAACAACATTGCTCGGGCACCTCCATTTTGGAGGAGGTGCCTTATATATGGTGAAGTCCTCCGGCCATTGGCCGGGGACTCCTTAGGACGGCGCGCGCGGCCCCTTTAAGAGGGAGGGAGAGTGCGCGCGCCCTAAGCACAGTGGCCGGGAAGGAGCGCGCGCTGCCAGCAGAGCGGGAGGAGGACGCCGGGCACGGAGCAGAGAGGTGAGGGGAACAGCGTCCCTGCCTAGCAGAGGGCAGGGACGCCGGCACTACAGTACCCCCCCCTTTAGGCACCCCCTTTTTTAGGCCAGACAGAAATTTAGCAAGGATGAGCGGGGCATGGATGTTCTCCCGGAGCTCCCACGTTCTCTCCTCAGGACCAAACCCCTTCCAATCTACTAGAAAAAAGGTCTTTCCTCTTACCCTTTTGGTGGCAAGAATGTTCTCTACCTCAAACTCGTCCTCAGCAGAAACCGGAGCAGGAGTCGTACCTGTAGACTTGGAAAAAGAGTTAAGTACCACAGGTTTGAGGAGAGATACATGGAAGGAGTTAGGGATCCATAAGTTGGCCGGGAGTTTCAATTTATAGGCCACCGGGTTGATCTGACTGATGACCTCCAGAGGACCGATGAACCGAGGCCCTAACTTGTAAGAAGGTATCTTGAGTCGGACATATTTAGATGAGAGCCAGACTTTATCTCCAGGATGAAATTGTGGAGGATCCAGGCGTTTTTTGTCAGCGTGTCTTTTCATCCGTTCGGACGACTGAAGGAGTGCGGATCGGGTACTCTCCCAAATGGAGGAAAATTTGCTAACGAGAGATTCCGCAGCCGGGTTGTCCACAGAGGTGGAGACAGGAAAAGGAATCCGAGGATGCTGACCGAAGACTACAAAAAACGGGGATTTGGAGGTGGATTCGCTCTCGTGATTGTTATAAGAGAACTCGGCCCATGGTAGGAGATCCACCCAGTCTGAATGATGGGCATTAACGAAGTGCCGGAGGTAACTGGTCAGGTTCTGATTGATCCGCTCCACTTGACCATTGGACTGTGGGTGGTAAGCGGAAGAGAAGTCCAGGGTGACGTCTAGCAGTTTACAAGTGGCTCTCCAGAAGCGTGAGGTGAACTGTACCCCACGATCCGACATGATGTGGAGAGGCAGGCCATGAAGACGGAAGATGTGACGAATAAAGTCTTTAGCTAGCTCGGGTGCAGACGGGAGGCCTGGCAGGGGAACGAAATGAGCCATCTTGGAGAAGCGGTCAGCGACCACCCAAATGACCGTACAACCGGCAGAGACTGGGAGGTCAGTTATAAAGTCCATTGCTATATGCTGCCAGGGGGCAGCAGGTACAGAAAGCGGAAGGAGACGACCGGCTGGCAGATGTCTCGGAACCTTGTTGCGGGCGCAGGACACACAGGCAGAAACAAAGTCTATTACGTCCTTGTGCAGGGTAGGCCACCAGTAGTGCCGGGTAATAAGCTGGAGGGTCTTTTTCTGACCGGCGTGGCCAGCCAGTTTAGACGAGTGACCCCAGTGAAGGATCTTCTCCCGATCAGGTACTGATACGAACGTCTTTCCGGGAGGGAGACGATTTAGACTCACGGGAGCCACCTGCATTACTCTGGCGGGATCGATGATGTGTTTCGGATCTTCCTCGAGATCAGACACCAGAAAGGATCGAGACAAGGCGTCCGCCTTGATGTTTTTGTCAGCCGGGCGAAAATGAAGAACAAAGTCAAAGCGAGCAAAAAACAAGGACCACCGGGCTTGGCGCGGGTTAAGTCTCTGGGCATGCTGGAGATAAGCCAAGTTCTTGTGGTCAGTGTAAATTATTACCGGGTGAAGAGCCCCCTCGAGCAGGTAACGCCACTCCTCCAATGCCAGTTGAATGGCCAATAACTCTCGGTCTCCTATGGAATAATTGCGCTCTGAGGAGGAGAAGAGTTTAGGGAAGAAGCCGCAAGTTACCATCCTCCCGGAAGATGATTTTTGAGTAAGTACCGCTCCGGCTCCAGAGGAGGAGGCGTCAACTTCCAGGAAGAACTGCTTGTTGCCGTCCGGGCGATGCAGCACCGGGGCGGAAGAGAAGGCCTGTTTTAAGGAAAGAAAGGCCTCCTCTGCTTCGGGCGGCCACTCTTTGGGATTAGTACCCTTATGGGTGAGCGCGGAAATTGGGGCAGTCCGGGAAGAGAAGTGCGGTATGAAGAGGCCGTAGTAGTTGGCGAAGTCCAGGAACCGCTGAATGGCCTTCAACCCCTCCGGTCGAGGCCATTTCTCGATGGCAGACAGTTTCTCTGGATCCATTCGTAGGCCGGTCTGAGAAATAATGTAGCACAAAAACGGAAGCGAGGTCTGCTCAAAGAGGCACTTCTCGTATTTAGCGAAGAGGTGATTCTGCCTGAGCCTGAGCAGGACCTGACGAACGTCCCTCCGGTGAGTCTGGAGATCCGGAGAGAAGACCAAGATGTCGTCCAGGTACACCACTACGCAGGAGTAGAGAAGGTCCCGAAAGATGTCATTGACCAACTCTTGAAAGACGGCAGGAGCGTTACAGAGACCAAAGGGCATTACCAGATATTCATAGTGGCCGTCCCGGGTGTTGAATGCCGTCTTCCATTCATCCCCCTGACGGATACGAACCAGGTTGTACGCCCCACGGAGGTCCAGTTTGGTGAAGATTCTAGCCCCCCTCAGACGATCAAATAACTCCGGAATGAGCGGAAGGGGGTACTTATTCTTCACCGTGATCTGGTTAAGGCCTCTATAGTCTATACAGGGACAGAGAGAGCCGTCCTTCTTTTTGACGAAAAAGAAGCCTGCTCCCGCCGGGGAGGTAGATTTCCGGATGAATCCCTTGGCCAGATTCTCCTCAATATATTCGGACATCGACCGGGTCTCAGCAGCGGATAATGGATAAATACGCCCACGGGGAAGAGTAGTACCGGGTAACAGGTCGATAGGGCAGTCGTATGGTCTATGAGGGGGTAGTGTCTCTGCCTCCTTTTTATTAAAGACATCTGCATAAGACCAATAAGGAATCGGAAGTCCAGGTAGATTAGCTGGGGTAGGAGAAGGACGGACGGGATGGACGGGAACCAGACAGGTCTTATGGCAGTCCTGTCCCCAGCGAAGGACTTCTCCGGTCTGCCAGTCAAGCACGGGTGCATGTCTCTGGAGCCAAGGTAGACCTAGCAAGAGGGCGTGAGAGAGTCCAGGCAGAACATGAAAGGAGATACTCTCAGAATGCAGCATTCCCACCTGCAGAGTAATGGATTCGGTGATGAGTTGGATGGGGCGTGGTAAGAGACCCCCATCCACGGCAGCAACAGACAAGGGTACAGCCAGAGGTTTGGTGGGGATGCGGTATTTCTCTACCAGGGACTGTGAAATAAGATTCCCGGCTGCTCCAGAGTCAAGTTGGGCTAGTTCGAAATAACGGTTCTCCCCGCAGACGATTGAGACTGACAGCAGCAGAGATGGAGAGGATTTATTCTTGTCTAGGTCGACCTCTCTGAGCGAACCTAGACACAGGCGTTTTCCGACCTCTCCGGGCAGGCACGGATCCGGTGCTCCTTACTGCCACAGTAGAAGCAGCTCCCCTCGGCACGGCGTAAGTCCTGACGGGTTTTGACCATCTTGGTCTGGTCTGAAGCAGAGTAGTGAACAGTGCAACAACATTGCTCGGGCACCTCCATTTTGGAGGAGGTGCCTTATATATGGTGAAGTCCTCCGGCCATTGGCCGGGGACTGCTTATGATGGCGCGCGCGGCCCCTTTATGAGGGAGGGAGAGCGCGCGCGCCCTAAGCACAGTGGCCAGGAAGGAGCGCCCTCTGCCAGCAGAGCGGGAGGAGGACGCCGGGCACGGAGCAGAGAGGTGAGGGGAACAGCGTCCCTGCCTAGCAGAGGGCAGGGACGCCGGCACTACATATACATTCTTTGATATTATTGGTTTAATAAAGATATAAAAACTTGTTTTTTCAAAATACACTGACACCTATGGGTTGGAAAAGGTAATTACACCTATGACATAAAAATGTTCTATCATATGGAGAACTTGATTGATAATGAATTATTATCTATTATTGTTTATTATTCCAAACATAATTTATTTTAATATTTTGATAATAATTAGATGGATATTACTGATTGCCATGGTACGCTGTGATATTATAGGTTAGGAAAAACTGCCAGATTTGGTATCAGATTAGGGAATGAAGACTTCAATCAAGACATCGCAATTATGAATTCTATCTTAATAAAGACTTTTAATTTTTATAAATCAAAGAGATTCTCAAAAGTTACAAGAAGAAGCAACTGATATCCGGACGTCTCAGAAGGTAACAGGTGTGAATGCTGAGTGTTATAATAGACTGTGTCCATTACATACAATACAATTCACACCACTGATCACCAGGACGGCAGAGGACGATGATCCTATATGTACTGTGTTGTGTTCAAGTTTCATCACGTTCCAGTGGTTTCTTATCACCTGCAACGCTTCAATGAAAGCTGGTGAACAGGTAATACCTGGCATATGTGTCCTGTATATAAAGGACTGAGTACTGGTTATGGTGCTATATAAAGCAGGAAAGTGTCAAGTTAACCCTTGCTTTACTGACCAAAGACGTCACATCTGTTCCAAAAGTGACACGAGACCAGTGCGGACACACGGAAGATTCCAAAGACGATCCAACGTAAGTCCAGGTGACACTGCACAGATATTAAAGCTACATTTCATCCATGGACTTTGTTTTCTTATCAACTGACACACATGATCTTTCTAATAAAGAGTACAGTTTATGGACTGAACAATAATGAGCACAATTATGGACTGTACAATATCTACATGCTGTAATTTATTTCAAAGGAGTTTTCATCTAAAGACTGTGTTATAAAAGAACCAAGAAGAAGACGAGACGACGACCCGATGACATCAGATGATGACGATTGAACCCGCGATTGCTTCAATTTAGATATAGGGAAGTATAATTATACATATTAAATGAATATTAGTCACGGCTTACCATAACATGAATTCACATCATTATATAACAATAATCCGATATTGATACTATTATTACTATTATTATTATTATGGAAATTTAATGATATTGCCAAGGAAGAAGGAAAGAAAAAATGATTGATGAATGTATCTTCTTTTGAGAATTTTCAGTTAAAGTCCTTTTATTCTCAAAAAGGGGGAAATGTTAAATGGTTAATTATGGAAATTCATTTGGAATGTTAATCGATAATCATTTTTCTGAGTTCTATGCCTCAGCCATCGTGTCTAGATGACATGCGCTATTTGTGTGTGTATTTTTGATTCACTACCATATGTAGAACAGGTGTCCATACGACTGGCTATAAAAGCCCATGGTACAGAAAGGGGGGGCTCTCTTGCTCTGCCCACCCCACAAGACACAGAATCTTCATGCTGAGAAGCAGATGACATGTAGGCCTGGACACATGCTGGACAAAGACATGATTTACCAGCCAGGATCCAAGGAAAGATGGGTGAATCTCAGCAATTAAACAATTAAGCTAATTATGGACAAATGGACAATTACTTTATAACTAATTATTGTATGTACCTGCTGCAATCTGATTCTTTTTAATGGACAATCCAAGAATAAATAGATACATTTTTTTATAAGAATATCGTGATATTGATACTTTGAGAAGTCCTCAGAAGAAAAAAATAATACAGGAAGAGTATTATTTTACAGTCTCCCATCCAAGTACTAACCAGGCCTGACCCTGCTTAGCTTCCAAGATAAGATGAGATCGGGCGTGTTCAGGGTGGTGTGGCCATAGGCAGAGACATGCCTCTCACTTGCTGCTGAAGGCTAAACCCTTCATCGCGGTAATGTGACAGAAAGAGCAAGCTGGACCTGTAACTTCGGGGCGGAGCGAGACGTCCAGGGGTGAATGAAGGAAGAGGGTGAGATGGTTGCCAGTGACTTTGAGCTGCTCTTCAGGGGGGAGGGTCATGTTGCCTGCAAAGGTCTTCTGCTTAGGGTTACCGGTGGTTGCCTCCAGCCACGCGGGAGAAGCTGGTCCTGGTGAAAAGGAGCCTAGTATTAACCGGTTCAGGACCGCCCACTGTACATAAACGTCGGCGCTGCCTGGGCTCTGTGCAGCGCCGATGTTTAAAAACGGTGGGTGGTCCCGCAGCGCTCAGGACCCCCAGGGTCCTGCTAGCGCTGCGGTACCGGTTCAGAGCGATAGCTCTGACATGTGGCATCATGGGGACCTGATTGGATCAGGTCCCCATGATGTTAACCTGTTCCTATCTTTTAGATGCCGCGATCCATAGCGATCGCGGCATTTAAAAGATAGGGACAGCCGGTGGTCGGCGATCGGGACCCCCCACATACCTGTCAGCGGCAGGGATCCCGGTGCTGTGACCTCTGACATCATCGAGACCTGATTGGCTCAGGTCTCGATGATGTCAGCGTCACACCAGCCAATCAGAGAGATCACCAGGGAAGTTTGTTTTAGCAACAAACTTTCCCGGGCGATCTGTCTGATAAATGCAGTTTCTCCTCCGATCTCAGTGAGAGAGCAGAGGAGAAACAGTGTGACAAGAGCTGTCAGCCTTGCCACTGTGAAAGTAAAAAAAAAAATAAAATAAAAAAGAAAGTAAGAGTTAGGGTTAGTGAGTCTGTCAGATCAGTCAGTCCTGTCAGATCAGTCCAGTCAGATCTGTCAGTCCTGTCAGATCTGTCAGTCAGATCTGTCAGTCCTGTCAGATCTGTCAGTCAGTCAGTCCTGTCAGATTTGTCAGTCAGTCCTGTCAGATCTGTCAGTCAGTCCTGTCAGTCCTGTCAGATCTGTCAGTCAGTCAGTCCTGTCAGATCTGTCAGTCAGTCCTGTCAGATCTGTCAGTCAGTCAGTCCTGTCAGATCTGTCAGTCAGTCAGTCCTGTCAGATCTGTCAGTCAGTCAGTCCTGTCAGATCTGTCAGTCAGTCAGTCCTGTCAGATCTGTCAGTCAGTCAGTCCTGTCAGATCTGTCAGTCAGTCAGATCTGTCTGTCAGTCAGTCCTGTTAGATCTGTCAGTCCTGTCAGATCTGTCAGTCAGTCAGTCCTGTCAGATCTGTCAGTCAGTCAGATCTGTCAGTCAGTCAGTCCTGTCAGATCTGTCAGTAAGTCAGTCCTGTCAGATCAGTCAGTCAGTCCTGTCACATCAGTCAGTCAGTCCTGTCAGATCAGTCCGGTCAGTCCAGTCCGGTCCCGTCCTTTCAGTCCGGTCCGTTCAGTCCAGTCAAAAAATATAAAAATAAAATGGCCCGTCAGACTTATACCGCAGAGGAGGTGTATGCCCTGCTGTGTTCTGACACTGATGACAGCGCAATCTCAGATGGAGATATGGATTTTGAGGGCTTTAGTAGCGGCGACACTGAGAGCCCAGAAATGAGCAGTGATTCTGTTCCATCCTCAAGCCCAAGGACCAGTACAGCAATAGGGGCAAATAGCGCTACTGGAGAAACGTCTCCAAATCAGGGAACACTGCCCAGTACAAGCGCTGTCCCTGCTACTAGTGAATTGGCGCACGCCAGTGTACAAGGGGCGTTGCCACATGATCTAGCATTTCCCAGATGGGAGGCTTCAGATTCGGCTGCTCCATTCAGCCCTGATTTCAATGCCATTCCTGGTATAAATGTGGAGGTGGAAGATTTTGGACCAATTCATTTTATTAATTTGTTTTTTACAGACAGCTTGCTAGAGCATATTGTCGTGCAAACAAATTTATACGCGTCCCAATTCATAAGCCAGAATCCCCGATCTTACTATGCTAGGGCAAATTTATGGACACCAACTAATGTCCCGGAAATAAAAAAATTTTTAGGACTTACATTTGCCATGGGGCTTGTTAAAAAACCGAGCATTCGATCCTACTGGTCCAACCACCCTGTTCAAGCCACCCCTATGTTTTCAGTCATTCTGCCTAGGACCCGTTATGAAATGCTCATGCGGTTTTGGCATTTTAACGACAATAGTCAATGCCTGCCCAGAAATGCCCCAGAACATGACAGGTTATATAAAATTAGACCCATCATTGAAAATTTGTCAGAAAAATTCTTGAGCCTCTACACCCCAACACAAAATATTTCTATAGACGAGTCCCTTGTAAAATTCAAAGGAAGACTGCACCTCAAGCAATTTATCCCATCTAAAAGGGCAAGGTTTGGAATAAAGCTCTATAAAATGTGCGAAAGTTCAACCGGATACACATCCGCTTTTCGCATATATGAGGGGAAAGATAGCCAACTAAACCCACCAGGATGCCCTACTTATCTGGGGACATCTGGAAAAATTGTTTGGGAGCTGATAAGTCCATTTTTTCAAAAAGGCTACAATCTATATGTGGACAATTATTACACCAGCATACCCCTATTTAAAAGTCTGGTTGAACACAACATCGGGGCTTGTGGGACCATCCGTAAAAACCGTCAGGGGTTTCCACAACCATTGGTCAACCAAAAGTTTCAAAAGGGGCAGTCAGGGGCTGTACACAAAGGAGAGCTGCTTGCCCTGAAATATAGGGATAAGAGGGATATTTTTGTCCTCAGCTCGATCCACACAGATGCCACAAGGGCCACTGTAGAACTAGGATCCACCACTCCGAAGCAAAAACCTGTGTCAGTCATTGACTACAACAAACACATGGGGGGGGTGGACCTTGCAGACCAGGTTCTACAGCCATACCAGGTATCAAGAAAGTCCTATACCTGGTATAAAAAGTTGGTTATTTATTTGTTTCAGGTGGCCACATACAATTCTTTTGTGTTGTACAAAAAAGCAGGAAATTCAGATCCTTTTCTTGATTATCAAGAAAAGGTAATTGAAAATCTTGTCTTTCAAAGTGTTAGCCCCGCTCATCCATTAGAATCTGAGAATGTGAAAAGACTCACTGAGCGACATTTTATTGCACTTATTCCAGCAACGGAAACAAGAAGGAACCCCCAGAAAAGATGTCGTGTATGTACTAAGAGAGGAATGAGGCATGATACCCGCTACTATTGCCCACAATGCCCATCATTGCCAGCCTTATGCGTCACTGACTGCTTTAAAATCTTCCACACAGAACCACGTTTTTAAACTGTAAAAATGTATCCCAATTTGTCATTCAAACATTTGGTTCATTTAGTGAATGACACATTCGAGTAGAGCTCACTTAATTTCCAGGGGGGGTTCTCCAGAATCTAAACCTTCCATTGCGTGCTTGTTTCTGGAAATCATCCATTGAGTTAAAATGGTCACTAAACCCATAGATGAATACCCAGAGGGGTTTCATTTCCAAAATGGGGTCACTTCAGGGGGGATTCTTTAGCTCTGGTACTCTGAAAAGTGCCAGAACAGCATAATCCCCCCTGAAGTGACCCCATTATAGAAATGACACCTCTGTGGGAATTCATCTATGGGTTTAGTGACCATTTACCTATCTACTTATTTTCCCACCACTAGATTAATTTATACAGAGGAGTAGATTGTAAAATTCGGTCACTTGTTGTGGGCTTCCTCTGTTTAAACACCTCAGGGGCTCTCCAAATGCAACATGGCGTCCGCTATCCATTCCAGTCAAATTTCCATTCCAAAAGTCAAATGGCGCTCCTTACCTTCCAAGCCATGCCGTGCGCCCAAACAGTGGCTTTGCACCACATATGGGGTATCAGCATGCTCAGGAGAAATTGCACAACACATTTTGGGGTCCATTTTTTCTGGCTGCCCTTGTGAAAATTAAAAATTTGAGGCTAAAGTAGCAGTTTTGTGTTAAAAATGTGTTTTTTTATTTTCACACTTCAACATTATAAAATTCTGTGAAGCCCCTGGGGGTTCAAGGTGCTCACCACACATCTAGATAAGTTCCTTGAGGGGTCTAGTTTCCAAAATGGGGTCACTTGTTGGGGGTTTCCTCTGTTTAGGCACCTCAGGGGCTCTCCAAATGCAACATGGCGTCCGCTATCCATTCCAGTCAAATTTCCATTCCAAAAGTCAAATGGCGCTCCTTACCTTCCAAGCCATGCCGTGCGCCCAAACAGTGGCTTTGCACCACATATGGGGTATCAACGTGCTCAGGAGAAATTGCACAACACATTTTGGGGTCCATTTTTTCTGGCTGCCCTTGTGAAAATTAAAAATTTGAGGCTAAAGTAGCAGTTGTGTGTTAAAAATGTGTTTTTTTATTTTCACACTTCAACATTATAAAATTCTGTGAAGCCCCTGGAGGTTCAAGGTGCTCACCACACATCTAGATAAGTTCCTTGAGGGGTCTAGTTTCCAAAATGGGGTCACTTGTTGGGGGTTTCCTCTGTTTAGACACCTCTGGGGCTCTCCAAATGCAACATGGCGTCCGCTATCCATTCCAGTCAAATTTCCATTCCAAAAGTCAAATGGCGCTCCTTACCTTCCAAGCCATGCCGTGCACCCAAACAGTGGCTTTGCACCACATATGGGGTATCAGCGTGCTCAGGAGAAATTACACAACACATTTTGGGGTCCATTTTTTCTGGTTGCCCTTGTGAAAATTAAAAATTTGAGGTTAAAGTAGCAGTTTTGTGAAAAAAAGTTAAATGTTCATTGTTTTCTTCCACATTCCAAAAATTCCTGTGAAGCACCTGAAGGGTTAATAAACTTCTTGAATGTGGTTTTGAGCACCTTGAGGGGTGCAGTTTTTAGAATGGTATCACTTTTGGGTATTTTCTGTCATAAAGGCTCCTCAAAGTCACTTCAAATAAGATGTGGTCCCTAAAAAAAATGTTTTTGTAAATTTTGTTGTAAAAATGAGAAATCGCTGGTCAACTTTTAACCCTTATAGCTTCCTAACAAAAAAAAATTTTGGTTCCAAAATTGTGCTGATGTGAAGTAGACATGTGGGCAATGTTATTTATTAACTATTTTGTGTGATATATCTCTCTGATTAAAGGGCATGAAAATTCAAAGTTTGAAAATTGCAAAATTTTCAAAATTTTCGCCAAATTTCCGATTTTTTCACAATCAAACGCAAGAGATATCAAAGAAATTTTACCACTATCATGAAGTACAATATGTCACAAAAAAACAGTCTCAGAATCAGGGGGATCCGTTGAAGCGTTCCAGAGTAATTACCTCATAAAGTGACAGTGGTCAGAATTGAAAAAATTGGCCCGGTCACGAAGGCAAAAACAGGCTCTGGCGCGAAGTGGTTAAAAGTAAAGAAGCAACAATGCTGGAGGCCCACGGTGATCAGAAGGATGCTGATATTTTCCAGAGATGAAATAGCGCAAGAGAGAAAGCAAATGAAAAAAAGAAAAGAGAATGAATGTGTGCACTTGTGAAAGGGAATGGAAAAAAGGCATAGAAGAGAGTGCCCCCTGCTGGTGGAAGGAAGAAAAAAGCAAAAGCCTACAGCACCTGGTATTCCCAGGTGGTCTCCTATCCAAGTACTAATCAGGCCCAACCCTGCTTAGCTTCTGAGATCAGACGAGATCAGGCATGTTCAGATTGGTGTGGCCATAGGCAGAGACAGATTTCTCACTTGCTGCTTTTCTACTTTGACGTCTGGCTGCCGGCTGCCCTTTCCAGTGCTCAGCAAGACCAGGTCCTTTTGTGCTTTCCCTTCTCTTCAATTTTTTTGCTGGCTTCCTTAAAAGGTCTTGTAGACACAACGCCCCGCTCAGAGCCTCTGAGCTCACTGATCGGCTGCAGCGCTGTCGACGGAACGTCAGCTTCACGGCCAATGCCACAGGCCGGGAGCAGAGGCGAGACTCACCGGTAGACCCGGGTAGGGTGAGTAGAGCGCGGTTAGTTGCTTTCTAATAGCCTGCAGCCGGGGATTAACTTTTAATGAAAGAGAACAATCCCTTTGACTGTATGCAGCGCGCCACACCTAGGAAGCGCACTCTCACACACAAGCCAGCATGCACACGTGCTCGCACGTGACAACACCCCCTATCTGCCCCTACAACCTCTCCGTCACCATGCGTCAGACTCTCCTGCCTGTTTTATGATTTCAGGGCCCTAGCAGGAATCACCCCCCCCCTCCCCAATTCCTTCCGCACCTTCCTTGCCTTCCTTGCACTGAGGTTAGCTCTTTGTCAGCCGTCTGGCTTGGTTACACAAGCTTCTTTGCAGAGAAACATGTTACTTCTGCTGGCCCTCGCTATTCGGCCGGCATCCAAAACCTTCCCTGGGCACCTGCTGAAAGCCTGGCCCCTTCACGGTCCCGGGTGCTTTTAACGCCATGATTTCCACACGGCGAGCTGCTGAGTCAATAAGCACTCCTAGCCGTGGCAAAGAGTTCGGTGTCAGGCCTGCGTTAAGGCGGCGGGGTAGCGTACTTAGCTGCCAACTGGCTCAGAGGCCTTGGGGCTTCCATCATCTAAGTTACTTAAGGTCGGTGTCCGGCAAGGCGCCGTTCCATGCTAGCCGAGCTGGGCAGTAGGGCAAAACGTCATCAAAATAGTCTCCCATCCAAGCACTGTCCGAGACCAGCCCTGCTTTGCTTCCGAGATCAGACGAGATCGGGCGTATCCAAGGTGGTATGGCCAGTAGACGCTGTCCGATCAATCGCCCGGCCAGCCTTTCTCAGGATCGCTTTGTGGCGAGCAATCTGGCCATGACGGGGCGGGCTCCGAAGGGTCCATGCAAAGGCTGTGCCGTCCCTACAGGTGTGGTTTGTTTAGCAGTGATTCACCCCCTGCATCAGGAGTCTTCAAAAATGTCTCAGCGCAGGGTCTCCTGCAGGCTAAACCCTTCATCGCGGTAATGTGACAGAAAGAGCAAGCTGGACGCATAACTTGGGGACGGAGCGAGACGTCCAGGGGTGAATGAAGGAAGAGGGTGAGATGGTTGCCAGTGACTTTGAGCTGCTCTTCAGGGGGGAGGGTCGTGTTGCCTGCAAAGGTCTTCTGCTTGGGGTTACCGGTGGTTGCCTCCAGCCACGCGGGAGACGCTGGTCCTGGTGAAAAGGAGCCTAGTATTAAAAGTAAAGAAGCAACAATGCTGGAGGCCCACGGTGATCAGAAGGATGCTGGTATTTTGCAGAGATGAAATAGCGCAAGAGAGAAAGCAAATGAAAAAAAGAAAAGAGAATGAATGTGTGCACTTGTGAAAGGGAATGGAAAAAAGGCATAGAAGAGAGTGCCCCCTGCTGGTGGAAGGAAGGAAAAAGCAAAAGCCTACAGCACCTGGCATTCCCAGGCGGTCTCTGTTAAATGGTTAATTATGGATATTCATTTGGAATGTTAATCGATAATCATTTTTCTGAGTTCTATGCCTCAGCCATCGTGTCTAGTTGACATGCGCTATTTGTGTGTGTATTTTTGGTTCACTAACATATGTAGAACAGGTGTCCATACGACTGGCTATAAAAGCCCATGGTACAGAAAGGGGGGGCTCTCTTGCTCTGCCCACCCCACAAGACACAGAATCTTCATGCTGAGAAGCAGATGACACGTAGGCCTGGACACATGTTGGAAAAAGACATGATTTACCAGCCAGGATCCAAGGAAAGATGGGTGAATCTCAACAATTAAGCTAATTATGGACAAATGGACAATTACTTTATAACTAATTATTGTATGTACCTGCTGCAATCTGATTCTTTTTAATGGACAATCCAAGAATAAATAGATACATTTTTTATAAGAATATCGTGATATTGATACTTTGAGAAGTCCTCAGTAGAAAAAAATAATACAGGAAGAGTTTTATTTTACAATGGTGAGCCAGCCAGTCCTGTTTTTTTTTTTTTTAAATTAAGTAAGTGAATTTCTTCCGTGAACAAGGGGGGAGTCCTGACGAGCTGAACAGCTGTTGTTCACGTGTCAGTAAATTCACTAGTTTGTCACGAGAAGCAGAAAGGACCTACAGACTGAGGAAAGACAGGAAGCAGAGGTACTAACAAGGAACAGAATCACACAGGAAAAGAATCAGACGAACTGAAGACAGGACGTGCTGATAAAGAGAAGCCAAGGAATCTTAAGGTAAGCAAAATATGGATATAATTTCTTCTTTTGCTAAACAAAGTAATATTAATTTCAAAGTTAATGTAGGAGATGACATAGAAGTTTTGTGGCTCAGTTTATACAAAGAATGTGAATTGCAGAATTTACAGTTAACTTATAAATTGGTAAATAGAGACAAACAGAAATTGAGAAATATTCTACATTTGGTAGATTTTTTTCATAGTCTTGTGTTAGAGATTTCTAAGCAGGAAAATAGTGTAGAAGTGTCAGACGGTGATACTTATTCAGACTGTAATGTGGAAAATGAACAAGAAGTAAGACACGTGTCTGTAACTGAAGGTGACCTTGGGTCTGACCAAGAGACGGACATACAGAAACCTGACATGGGAGGAGACATGACTGACATACGAGAAACCGACATACTAGGTGATGTGGGAGGAGACGTGAGTGACGTAGGAGGAACGGACGTACAAGAGCCACTAAAAATATCAGAGAATTCTGGAATTACCCAGGCTCAACTCCAAATTAAAATGAGGAAAAATTTGCTGAAATTATACAAAATCATGCCAAAATATGATGTCAAAATCCATGCCTGTAGAAATTCAGAGACATTTGAGAGCTTCTCTGATAAGTTTGATTTATCCAATGAGGAGAGGAATCAATTATTTAAAATATGGATTCCTGTGACATTGTCCAGACGTTTACATTTAATGCCCTGTGAAAATGACTCTCCTAATGGATGGGAAAAGGATTCGGACAGATTAAGATATTTGTTTTATTGTGTCACAAAGGATTTTCCCAACATAGAAGATCTGCAGAAACTAAGGATTGGTAGGAAGGAATGTACATATACATTCATGTCCATATTTGAACGGTTGTACAAAGCTCTCATCAAAAATGGAAAAGTACAACATATGATAACAACTTTTGTACAAAAATTCAAATTCCTAAATTCAGTTTCCCAAGTTATGGCATCACAAAAAAATTCATTATTTGAATGTGCGCAGATGCTGGATTTTATTAGAAAACATGAGAATCGTGAAAAGAAAATAAATCAAGCTAAATTTATAAAACCAGGAAAGGTAAAATCTTACCAAAAGCCAAAATCAAACTCTCCTAGACTGAGTCATCCCCATAGTGAACTCTATCAAATACGCAGAAGATTACATATATGTTATAAGCCATATCAGCCAGTGCAAAGATCCATCTCTCCACAGAATGAGTTAATTCTCAGTCAGAACTGTGATTCTCTAAAAAGGAAAATGGCTGAAACTGATGGACAGAGACAGGTGAGACGACCAACTCACAGTGACGTCATGGAATGTGGACAGAAGAACAGGCAGTTCTCTGAGGTTTTGAAGGATAGAAAAATGTCTTTCCTAAATAGGGCGTTCCTGGAGATATTTGAGAGAGACAGAAGATTTGGTTTAGGGAGTGGCTAAGGAAAAACTGTAATTATAATGTTGTATCAAAATGTAATACAATGTCTCAATATTTATTTATAATCTTATACAGTAAAATTGTAGCTACATAGTTTCTAATAGTTCATATATATATATATATATATATATATATATATATATATACACTTGTCTAAGTAGAGATTGTGTAACATACCTGGCGGCGTCCTTGCATGGTGGTCCATCTCCCACTGTGCAAGAGCGCGCACTTGATCTCCAGTCCAGAATGTCTCTCTGGCTTCCCTCCTTGCTGTCTGTTTGTCTGTTTCTGCTGCTTAAGGGCGGCGCCCGATCACTTCCTGCTTTTTGTACCTGCTGTGGGTCACACCCCTTGTGCGTCCTCAGCCTATTGCTGTCTGTCACCTGGTATATAGCTCAGCTGCTCCCATCTATCCCTGCCTGAGCATAGTGTTTCATTCAGTGTGTGCTTGCACTCTGAAGGTGCCAGGTCCCGTTCTTTGTCTCCTGCCTTGCGGTATCAGTTCCCGTGTCTGAACTGAGTCCTGTCTATGTCTCCTGCCTTGCGGTATCTGTTCCCGTGTCTGAACTGAGTCCTGTCTTTGTCTCCTGCCTTGCGGTATCAGTTCCCGTGTCTGAACTGGGTCCCGTTCTTTGTCTCCTGCCTTGCGGTATCAGTTCCCGTGTCTGAACTGAGTCCTGTCTATGTCTCCTGCCTTGCGGTATCAGTTCCCGTGTCTGAACTGAGTCCTGTCTTTGTCTCCTGCCTTGCGGTATCAGTTCCCGTGTCTGAACTGAGTCCTGTCTATGTCTCCTGCCTTGCGGTATCAGTTCCCGTGTCTGTACCGTGTCCTATCTGTGTACCTTAACCTGCAGTCTGTACTCGTTCCTTGCCTGTTCGTTCCGCCTTCCTGGAGGCTGTATTTCCAGGCCAGTCTGAACAGGCTCCTTGCCTGTTCGACCTGCCTCTCTGGGGGCCGTATTCCCAGACCCGCTCCTGTATCCCGCTGCAGTGTCGGTCTCCTCCGTACACTCAGTTCCAGTCTGAACTCTCTCCTATCTTTTACCTGTTTTTTCTCTATGTCCGTTCCATTCCTTTTTCTGCAGAGGCTGAACTCGTACCTAACTCCTGCTCGTTGTCACTGTACTACCGTTTGTGAGTTTGTGGTCCACTCGCTACTTCTCTGCAAGTACCCTGTGGGTATCTGGTTCTGCCTTTCCCTTCTAGTCTGTTCCGTGTGAACAGAGTCCTGTCCGCCGCGTCTGCGGTTTTCGCTTTGCTCAGCTCTGTCCACCGCGTCTGCGGTTTTCGCTTTGGTCAGCTCTGTCCGCCGCGTCTGCGGTTTTCGCTTTGCTCAGCTCTGTCCGCCGCGTCCTCGGTTTTCGCTTTGCTCAGCTCTGTCTGCCGCATCTGCGGTTTTCGCTTTGCTCAGCTCTGTCCGCCGCGTCTGCGGTTTTCGCTTTGCTCTGCTCTGTCCGCCCCGTCTGCGGTTTTCGCTTTGCTCTGCTCTGTCCGCCCCGTCTGCGGTTTTCGCTTTGCTCTGCTCTGTCCGCCCCGTCTGCGGTTTTCGCTTTGCTCTGCTCTGTCCGCCCCGTCTGCGGTTTTTGCTTTGCTCTGCTCTGTCCGCCGCGTCTGCGGTTTTCGCTTTGCTCAGCTCTGTCCGCCGCGTCTGCGGTTTTCGCTTTGCTCAGCTCTGTCCGCCGCGTCTGCGGTTTTCGCTTTGCTCTGCTCTGCCCGCCGCGTCTGCGGTTTTCGCTTTGCTCAGCTCTGTCCGCCGCGTCTGCGGTTTTCGCTCTGCTCAGCTCTGTCCGCCGCGTCTGCGGTTTTCGCTTTGCTCAGCTCTGTCCACCACGTCTGCGGTTTTCGCTTTGCTCAGCTCTGTCCACCGCGTCTGCGGTTTTCGCTTTGCTCAGCTCTGTCCGCCGCATCTGCGGTTTTCGCTTTGCTCAGCTCTGTCCGCCGCATCCTCGGTTTTCGCTTTGCTCAGCTCTGTCCGCCACATCTGCGGTTTTCGCTTTGCTCAGCTCTGTCCGCCGCGTCTGCGGTTTTCGCTTTGCTCTGCTCTGTCCGCCCTGTCTGCGGTTTTCGCTTTGCTCTGCTCTGTCCGCCCCGTCTGCGGTTTTCGCTTTGCTCTGCTCTGTCCGCCCCGTCTGCGGTTTTCGCTTTGCTCTGCTCTGTCCGCCCCGTCTGCGGTTTTCGCTTTGCTCTGCTCTGTCCGCCGCGTCTGCGGTTTTCGCTTTGCTCAGCTCTGTCCGCCGCGTCTGCGGTTTTCGCTTTGCTCAGCTCTGTCCGCCGCGTCTGCGGTTTTTGCTTTGCTCTGCTCTGTCCGCCGCGTCTGCGGTTTTCGCTTTGCTCAGCTCTGTCCGCCGCCTCTGCGGTTTTCGCTTTGCTCAGCTCTGTCCGCCGCGTCTGCGGTTTTCGCTTTGCTCAGCTCTGTCCACCACGTCTGCGGTTTTCACTTTGCTCAGCTCTGTCCACCGCGTCTGCGGTTTTCGCTTTGCTCAGCTCTGTCTACCGCGTCTGCGGTTTCGAATTTGTCTCCCAGTCTGTACTGGACCCTACCCAGCCTGTGCTCTAGTCTTCCTGTTCCTGTATTCCCCGGTGTGGGTCAACAGCCGTGTCCGGAGTCTGACCTGGAGTAGACCCTGGTTCCTCTGCTCGGTTCCTCCCTGGTGCACTGGCGTCGTATGCCGTCGTGCGACCTTGGTCGGATCGGGCAGATACTTAGTTACGCCCCTCCAGGCACTCTCCGGTTCATGGCACAGTGGAATCACAACATAAACACGCACACGCCAGTCAGTCCGGGCGTGTGCATAACAGCATGATCAGGCCATGGTTCCCGTTGAGCCCCACGGCCTTCGCTCTCTGAGAAGTTTTCCAGCGAATACATGCATTAAAAATAAATAAATAATTTTTTTTTTTTCTCAGCTGAGTTCCAGGCGAATTACGCACCCGTCCAGATGGATCTATCTGCTCTCGTTCCTGCGGATCCGCCACGTCACTATGGGGATCCAAGACAAAGTCGTGCATTTGTGGAGCAATGCATGCTACACTTCAAGTTCTACCCTCTATGTTTTCCCATCGATCGGGTTAAGGTGGCATTCATTATGTCTTACCTGGCGGGTGATGCCTTGGAATGGATCAACCCCCTATATGAAACACAGGATCCGATCCTCCTGGACCTAATGGCCTTCCTGGTGGCCTTTCTAATGGTCTTCCATGATCCTAACCCGGAGGCTCCTGCTGAAGCTTCACCTCCCAATATCCCGGAGCAGCCCCGATGGGTAATGTGTGTGGGTAGCGCAATAGTCCTCCAGCCCAATGAGACTACTGCCCACCCAGAATCCTCACAGGGTGACTACGCTTCCCAGAAGACTTCTCCCAACCTCAAGAGGCAGTCCAGACGTGCTAGACGTAGAGGCAAGCCGTCACGCCAGGGTCTGTCCTCCCTGAGACCTCCTGACCCCAACCTTGAAGTCCCTACTGAAGCTTCATCTCCCTGTATCCCGCAGAATCCCCAACGGGTAATGTGCGTTGGTAGTGCACCGGTCCTCCTGCCCGAAGAGACTTCTGCCCATCCAGACTCCACACAGGAGAACTTCCTGCACCCGGCATCAGATGCTTCACCCACTTTAACCGGTGTGCATGCCCAAGGATGCTCCAAAGCTGTGGTAATCTCTGAGTCTGTGCACCTCTACTACCTGGTGGAGGACCCCCTGTTGCCTCCTGAATCCTCCGGGATACCACTCGATGACAAATGGAGATAGACTTCTCTACACTCGGTACTCGATACTTTGTCCGCTTCGTCCTGTGAGCCTGACAATGGGTACCCCAAAGTGGTAGTTACCCCCGAGTCTCTACACCCCTCCGACCAGGCGGAGGACCTCCAGTTGTCTCCAGAACCCTTCGGGGTGCTACCTGGTAGCGAAAGGACAGAGACTCTCCTATACTTTGTACCTGATACCTCACTCGCTTCGTCCAGTGAGTCCAACCTAGTGTACTCCGAAGCAGAGGTTACTCCCGAGTCTCTACACCCCTCCGACCAGGCGGAGGACCTCCAGTCGTCTCCAGAACCCTACGGGGTGCTACCTGGTAGCGAAAGGACAGAGACTCTCCTATACTCTGTACCTGATACCTCGCTCGCTTCGTCCAGTGAGTCCAACCTAGTGTACTCCGAAGCAGAGGTCACTCCCGAGTCTCTACACCCCTCCGACCAGGCAGAGGACCTCCAGTTGTCTCCAGAACCCTTTGAGGTGCCACCTGGTGGTGAATCGACAGAGACTTTCCTATATCCTGGATCTGATACCTCGCCTGCTTCGTTCAGTGAGTTCGACCTTGTGTACTCTGAAGCAGAGGTTACCCATGAGTCTCTACACTCCTCTGACCAGGCGGAGTACCCCCAGTTGTCTCCAGAACCCTTTGGGGTGCCACCTGGTGGTGAATGGACAGAGACTTTCCTATACTCGGTACCCGATACCTCGCCTGCTTCCTCCAGTGAGTCCGACCTAGTGTACTCTGAAGCAGATGTTTTCTCTGAGCCTCTGCACTCTTCTGACCCGGCGGAGGACCTCCAGTTGTTTCCTGAATTCTCCGGGGTACCACCAGATAACAAAGAGACAGTGACTTTTCCTCATTATGTACCTGATAACCCGTCTATTTCTTCCTGTGAGCTTGACAAGATGTACCTCGAAGCAGAGATTACCCCCAAGTCTCTGTCCCCCTCCAACCCGGTGAAGGACTTCCAGTTGTCTCCTGTACCCTCTGGGGTGCCACCTGAAAATATGTGGAGAGAGACTTCCTTGTGTGCTGTTATTGGTACTCCACCCGTTTCGTCTGTTGCCAAGGATGGCTGGATAGGAGGTAGCATCCTAGCTAACCAGATGAGATCAATTTTTCCTGTGGACTGTAGAAGTGATCTCCTTGAAGTGAACAACTGACCTTCGAATTCCCTGCGGAAGATTCTGGCAGGCCTGAAGAAGAAGGGGCGTAAGGGGGGGGGGTACTGTAACATACCTGGTGGCGTCCTTGCATGGTGGTCCATCTCCCACTGTGCAACAGCGCGCACTTGATCTCCAGTCCAGAATGTCTCTCTGGCTTCCCTCCTTGCTGTCTGTTTGTCTGTTTCTGCTGCTTAAGGGCAGCGCCCGATCACTTCCTGCTTTTTGTACCTGCTGTGGGTCACACCCTTTGTGCGTCCTCAGCCTATTGCTGTCTGTCACCTGGTATATAGCTCAGCTGCTCCCATCTATCCCTGCCTGAGCATAGTGTTTCATTCAGTGTGTGCTTGCACTTTGAAGGTGCCAGGTCCCGTTCTTTGTCTCCTGCCTTGCGGTATCAGTTCCCGTGTCTGAACTGAGTCCTGTCTATGTCTCCTGCCTTGCGGTATCTGTTCCCGTGTCTGAACTGAGTCCTGTCTTTGTCTCCTGCCTTGCGGTATCAGTTCCCGTGTCTGAACTGGGTCCCGTTCTTTGTCTCCTGCCTTGCGGTATCAGTTCCCGTGTCTGAACTGAGTCCTGTCTATGTCTCCTGCCTTGCGGTATCAGTTCCCGTGTCTGAACTGAGTCCTGTCTTTGTCTCCTGCCTTGCGGTATCAGTTCCCGTGTCTGAACTGAGTCCTGTCTATGTCTCCTGCCTTGCGGTATCAGTTCCCGTGTCTGTACTGTGTCCTATCTGTGTACCTTAACCTGCAGTCTGTACTCGTTCCTTGCCTGTTCGTTCCGCCTTCCTGGAGGCTGTATTTCCAGGCCAGTCTGAACAGGCTCCTTGCCTGTTCGTCCTGCCTCTCTGGGGGCCGTATTCCCAGACCCGCTCCTGTATCCCGCTGCAGTGTCGGTCTCCTCCGTACACTCAGTTCCAGTCTGAACTCTCTCCTATCTTTTACCTGTTTTTTCTCTATGTCCGTTCCATTCCTTTTTCTGCAGAGTCTGAACTCGTACCTAACTCCTGCTCGTTGTCACTGTACTTCCGTTTGTGAGTTTGTGGTCCACTCGCTACTTCTCTGCAAGTACCCTGTGGGTATCTGGTTCTGCCTTTCCCTTCTAGTCTGTTCCGTGTGAAAAGAGTCCTGTCCGCCGCGTCTGCGGTTTTCGCTTTGCTCAGCTCTGTCCGCCGCATCTGCGGTTTTCGCTTTGCTCTGCTCTGTCTGCCACGTCTGCGGTTTTCGCTTTGCTCAGCTCTGTCCGCCGCGTCTGCGGTTTTCGCTTTGCTCAGCTCTGTCCGCCGCGTCTGCGGTTTTCGCTTTGCTCAGCTCTGTCCGCCGCGTCTGCGGTTTTCGCTTTGCTCAGCTCTGTCCGCCGCGTCTGCGGTTTTCGCTTTGCTCTGCTCTGTCCGCCCCGTCTGCGGTTTTCGCTTTGCTCAGCTCTGTCCGCCGCGTCTGCGGTTTTCGCTTTGCTCAGCTCTGTCCACCGCGTCTGCGGTTTTCGCTTTGCTCAGCTCTGTCTACCGCGTCTGCGGTTTCGAATTTGTCTCCCAGTCTGTACTGACCCTACCCAGCCTGTGCTCTAGTCTGCCTGTTCCTGTATTCCCCGGTGTGGGTCAACAGCCGTGTCCGAAGTCTGACCTGGAGTAGACCCTGGTTCCTCTGCTCGGTTCCTCCCTGGTGCACTGGCGTCGTATGCCTTCGTGCGACCTTGGTCGGATCGGGCAGATACTTAGTTACGCCCCTCCAGGCACTCTCCGGTTCATGGCACAGTGGAATCACTACATAAACACGCACACGCCAGTCAGTCCGGGCGTGTGCATAACAGATTGCGTATAATTGTATTTATATATACGTTTATAAGATATATATATATATATTAATTAGTAAATTAGAACTTCATATAAATAAATTTAAGTAGCAATATTTTGAATTACATTAGAACCAACCAATATATGTATAAGATATTTAAATAATTCTGTTTCTGTATGAATTTGATATATAATTTTATTTTCTTATATTTCCTTAGAGTTTTCATTCCAAAGCAGGATTTGATCAAAGAATTCTAAAATGGATTTATTTCTTTATTCACACAGGAAGTGAAAAAATTGCATGATTTTATGTGTATAACATTTTAAAATAATTACAATATATCTAGTTGAACTATAATATATATGTAATACTTATTAATTCTTTTGTGTTGCTAATATTTTCTGTGCATGAAGTGTTCGTGCAAATTAAAGTAGCTTTACAGCATGACGTGTGACAGCTGCGGCCTTTGAACTTTGAGCTAATAGTATAGGATCCCATTCATTCTATTTTCAACTGATGTAACTTAAGACCGGGCAGCCAGTGAAAAAAGAATCTAAGACAAGAGTTTTTTCAAGTGTCTGAAATTCCAGTGACTTACTCTCATATTATATAATATGTACTTGGGGAATATTCAAAGAAATATAAAGATATTCAATTGATATGGCAATGCGCATGAATAAATTGGGATACAACAATTTTGGGTTAAATATATATATATATATATCTAAAACTTCATATGTGGAATGTTTGAGTTGAACAGATCTGTGAATGTCAGAGTGAAGGTGACAGATGAGTAAATCAGCAGCTGCTAAGTGTGATTGATGTGACAGAGGCCTCGTATGTTTGTATGTTTGAAAAAAAAAATGTTTCTTTATGTGAAGGTACAAAAATATATTTAATTTTGAGGAAAATATAATACATAATTAGGTATTATCTACATATATATATTTCTATATTTCTTTAATAATTATTATTTCTTGATTTAACTAATAGTGGATAAGGGCAACCACACATCAAAATGGTTTACAAAGCAAATTTATATTTAGAATAATTTTCCACATGATAATATTCTTGAATAACTATAATATTATTTTTAATGGTTACCTAAATAGGTACACACATCTCTTTAGTCAAATCTATGCTACTCATCGATATGAAATTTATGCACAATATTTCTAGAAGAATAATTATTTTTAATTTGGTTCTGATATATACCTAAATTTTATAAAATAATATTTTTGGTATTAAGGGGGAAAATGTGTTTTTGATCCTGATTACATAATCACTTATGATCAATACTTATTTTCCACACATTTTAATAAAGAAGAAATAATAATAAGGTACTATGGTATAATTAAGAAGGGTATTACATGCAAAGTTGCATAATTTAATATTTTTTGATGGAACAAGGTTATGACAAATATGAAATCATCCAAATAATGGAGATTTAAGGGTATTTTTTATGGAGAATATAATTACTCTGCATTTGTTATTAAAATTTAAAGGCCTTATTTTTATTTTTATTCTTATTTTTACTCTTAATTTTATTTTTCATTTTTAAAATTTTATTCTTACTTTATACTTCTTATTTTTCTATTTTTTCATTTTTTAATTCTCATTTGATTTTATTTGAGTTCAATATCTCAATTGAGAAAACACATTAATATTTAATAAAGTAATGTCTAATACAAGAGTATTGCTTCATTAAATATATATTGCTAAGGAAAAAAATGTTTACATTTTCTGAGTAAACACAACAATTCATTCATTCATTTATTCATTCATTCATTCATACATTCATATATTTATTCATTTTGGTTCAGGAGTATGCATTCTTTGATATTATTGGTTTAATAAAGATATAAAAACTTGTTTTTTCAAAATACACTGACACCTATGGGTTGGAAAAGGTAATTACACCTATGACATAAAAATGTTCTATCATGTGGAGAACGTGATTGATAATGAATTATTATCTATTATTGTTTATTATTCCAAACATAATTTATTTTAATATTTTGATAATAATTAGATGGATATTACTGATTGCTATGGTACGCTGTGGTATTATAGGTTAGGAAAAACTGCCAGATTTGGTATCAGATTAGGGAATGAAGACTTCAATCAAGACATCGCAATTATGAATTCTATCTTAATAAAGACTCTTAATTTTTATAAATCAAAGAGATTCTCAAAAGTTACAAGAAGAAGCAACTGATATCCGGACGTCTCAGAAGGTAACAGGTGTGAATGCTGAGTGTTATAATAGACTGTGTCCATTACATACAATACAATTCACACCACTGATCACCAGGACGGCAGATGACGATGATCCTATATGTACTGTGTTGTGTTCAAGTTTCATCACGTTCCAGTGGTTTCTTATCACCTGCAACGCTTCAATGAAAGCTGGTGAACAGGTAATACCTGGCATATGTGTCCTGTATATAAAGGACTGAGTACTGGTTATGGTGCTATATAAAGCAGGAAAGTGGCAAGTTAACCCTTGCTTTACTGACCAAAGACGTCACATCTGTTCCAAAAGTGACACGAGACCAGTGCGGACACACGGAAGATTCCAAAGACGATCCAACATAAGTCCAGGTGACACTGCACAGATATTAAAGCTACATTTCATCCATGGACTTTGTTTTCTTATCAACTGACACACATGATCTTTCTAATAAAGAGTACAGTTTATGGACTGAACAATAATGAGCACAATTATGGACTGTACAATATCTACATGCTGTAATTTATTTCAAAGGAGTTTTCATCTAAAGACTGTGTTATAAAAGAACAAAGAAGAAGACGAGACGACGACCCGATGACATCAGATGATGACGATTGAACCCGCGATTGCTTCAGTTTAGATATAGGGAAGTATAATTATACATGTTAAATGAATATTAGTCACGGCTTACCATAACATGAATTCACATCATTATATAACAATAATCCGATATTGATACTATTATTACTATTATTATTATTATGGAAATTTAATGATATTTCCAAGGAAGAAGGAAAGAAAAAATGATTGATGAATGTATCTTCTTTTGAGATATTTCAGTTAAAGTCCTTTTATTCTCAAAAAGGGGGAAATGTTAAATGGTTAATTATGGAAATTCATTTGGAATGTTAATCGATAATCATTTTTCTGAGTTCTATGCCTCAGCCATCGTGTCTAGTTGACATGCGCTATTTGTGTGTGTATTTTTGGTTCACTACCATATGTAGAACAGGTGTCCATACGATTGGCTATAAAAGCCCATGGTACAGAAAGGGGGGGCTCTCTTGCTCTGCCCACCCCACAAGACACAGAATCTTCATGCTGAGAAGCAGATGACATGTAGGCCCGGACACATGCTGGATAAAGACATGATTTACCAGCCAGGATCCAAGGAAAGATGGGTGAATCTCAACAATTAAACAATTAAGCTAATTATGGACAAATGTACAATTACTTTATAACTAATTATTGTATGTACCTGCTGCAATCTGATTCTTTTTAATGGACAATCGAAGAATAAATAGATACATTTTTTTATAAGAATATCGTGATATTGATACTTTGAGAAGTCCTCAGTAGAAAAAAATAATACAGGAAGAGTATTATTTTACAGTCTCCCATCCAAGTACTAACCAGGCCCAACCCTGCTTAGCTTCTGAGATCAGATGAAATCGGGCATGTTCAGGGTGGTGTGGCCGTAAGCAGAGACAAGCCTCTCACTTGCTGCTTTTCTACTTTGACGTCTGGCTGCCGGCTGCCCTTTCCAGTGCTCAGCAAGACCAGGTCCTTTTGTGCTTTTCCTTCTCTTCAATTTTTTTGCTGGCTTCCTTAAAAGGTCTTGGAGACACAACGCCCCTCTCAGGGCCGCTGAGCTCACTGATCGGCTGCAGCGCTGTAGAGGAACGTCAGCTTCACGGCCAATGCCACAGGCCGGGAGCAGAGGCGAGACTCACCGGTAGACCCGGGTAGGGTGAGTAGAGCGCGGTTAGTTGCTTTCTAATAGCCTGCAGCCGGGGATTAACTTTTAATGAAAGGGAACAATCCCTTTGACTGTCTGCAGCGCGCCACACCTAGGAAGCGCACTTTCACACACAAGCCAGCATGCACACATGCTCGCACGTGACAACACCCCCTATCTGCCTCTACAACCTCTCCGTCACCATGCGTCAGACTCTCCTGCCTGTTTTATGATTTCAGGGCCCAAGCAGGAATCACCCCCTCCCCTCCCCAATTCCTTCCGCACCTTCCTTGCCTTCCTTGCACTGAGGTTAGCTCTTTGTCAGCCGTCTGGCTTGGTTACACAAGCTTCTTTGCAGAGAAACATGTTACTTCTGCTGGCCCTCGCTAGGCGGCCGGCATCTAAAACCTTCCCTGGGCACCTGCTGAAAGCCTGGCCCCTTCACGGCCCCGGGTGCTTTTAACTCCATCATTTCCACACGGCGAGCTGCGGAGTCAATAAGCACTCCTAGACGTGGCAAGGAGCTTGGTGTCAAGCCTGCGTGAAGGTGGCGGGGTAGCGTACTTAGCTGCCAACTGGCTCAGAGGCCTTGGGGCTTCCATCATCTAAGTTACTTAAGGTCGGTGTCCGGCAAGGCGCCGTTCCATGCTAGCCGAGCTGGGCAGTAGGGCAAAGCGTCATCAAAATGGTCTACAGTACCCGGTGTTCCCAGGAGGTCTCCCATCCAAGTACTCTCTGAGCCCAGCCCTGCTTTGCTTCCAAGATCAGACAAGATCAGGCGTATCCAAGGTGATATGGCCAGTAGACGCTGCTTGATCCATTGCCCGGCAAGCCTTTCTCAGGATCGCTTGGTGGCGAGCAATCTGGCCGTGACGGGGCGGGCTCCGAAGGGTCCATGCAAAGGCTGTGCCGTCCCTACAGGTGTGGTTTGTTTAGCAGTGATTCACCCGCCGCATCAGGTGTCTTCAAAAATGTCTCGGCGCAGGGTCTCCTGCAGGCTAAACCCTTCATCGCGGTAATGTGACAGAAAGAGCAAGCTGGACCCGTAACTTGGGGGCGGAGCGAGACGTCCAGGGGTGAATGAAGGAAGAGGGTGAGATGGTTGCCAGTGACTTTGAGCTGCTCTTCAGGGGGGAGGGTCGTGTTGCCTGCAAAGGTCTTCTGCTTGGGGTTACCGGTGGTTGCCTCCAGCCACCCGGGAGACGCTGGTCCTGGTGAAAAGGAGCCTAGTATTAAAAGTAAATAAGCAACAATGCTGGAGGCCCACGGTGATCAGAAGGATGCTGGTATTTTGCAGAGATGAAATAGCGCAAGAGAGAAAGCAAATGAAAAAAAGAAAAGAGAATGAATGTGTGCACTTGTGAAAGGGAATGGAAAAAAGGCATAGAAGAGAGTGCCCCCTGCTGGTGGAAGGAAGGAAAAAGCAAAAGCCTACAGCACCTGGCATTCCCAGGAGGTCTCTGTTAAATGGTTAATTTTGGAAATTCATTTGGAATGTTAATCAATAATCATTTTTCTGAGTTCTATGCCTCAGCCTTCGTGTCTAGTTGACATGCGCTATTTGTGTGTGTATGTTTGGTTCACTACCATATGTAGAACAGGTGTCCATACGACTGGCTATAAAAGCCCATGGTACAGAAAGGGGGGGCTCTCTTGCTCTGCCCACCCCACAAGACACAGAATCTTCATGCTGAGAAGCAGATGACATGTAGGCCCGGACACATGCTGGACAAAGACATGATTTACCAGACAGGATCCAAGGAAAGATGGGTGAATCTCAACAATTAAGCTAATTATGGACAAATGGACAATTACTTTATAACTAATTATTGTATGTACCTCCTGCAATCTGATTCTTTTTAATGGACAATCCAAGAATAAATAGATACATTTTTTTATAAGAATATCGTGATATTGATACTTTGAGAAGTCCTCAGTAGAAAAAAATAATACAGGAAGAGTATTATTTTGCAATAGTGAGCCAGCCAGTCCTGTTTTTTTGTTTTTTAAATAAAGTAAGTGAATTTCTTCCGTGAACAAGGACCTACAGACTGAGGAAAGACAGGAAGCAGAGGTGCTAACAAGGAACAGAATCACACAGGAAAAGAATCAGACGAATTGAAGACAGGACGTGCTGATAAAGAGAAGCCAAGAAATCTTAAGGTAAGCAAAATATGGATATAATTTCTTCTTTTGCTAAACAAAGTAATATTAATTTCAAAGTTAATGTAGGAGATGACATAGAAGTTTTGTGGCTCAGTTTATACAAAGAATGTGAATTGCAGAATTTACAGTTAACTTCTAAATTGGTAAATAGAGACAAACAGAAATTGAGAAATATTCTACATTTGGTAGATTTTTTTCATAGTCTTGTGTTAGAGATTTCTAAGCAGGAAAATAGTGTAGAAGTGTCAGACGGTGATACTGATTCAGACTGTAATGTGGAAAATGAACAAGAAGTAAGACACGTGTATGTAACTGAAGGTGACCTTGGGTCTGACCAAGAGACGGACATACAGAAACCTGACATGGGAGGAGACATGACTGACATACGAGAAACCGACATACTAGGTGATGTGGGAGGAGACGTGAGTGAAGTAGGAGGAACGGACGTACAAGAGCCACTAAAAATATCAGAGAATTCTGGAATTACCCAGGCTCAACTCCAAATTAAAATGAGGAAAAATTTGCTGAAATTATACAAAATCATGCCAAAATATGATGTCAAAATCCATGCCTGTAGAAATTCAGAGACATTTGAGAGCTTCTCTGATAAGTTTGATTTATCCAATGAGGAGAGGAATCAATTATTTAAAATATGGATTCCTGTGACATTGTCCAGACGTTTACATTTAATGCCCTGTGAAAATGACTCTCCTAATGGATGGGAAAATGATTCGGACAGATTAAGATATTTGATTTATTGTGTCACAAAGGATTTTCCCAACATAGAAGATCTGCAGAAACTAAGGATTGGTAGGAAGGAATGTACATATACATTCATGTCCATATTTGAACGGTTGTACAAAGCTCTCATCAAAAATGGAAAAGTACAACATATGATAACAACTTTTGTACAAAAATTCAAATTCCTAAATTCACTTTCCCAAGTTATGGCATCACAAAAAAATTCATTATTTGAATTTGCATAGATGCTGGATTTTGTTAGAAAACATGAGAATCGTGAAAAGAAAATAAATCAAACTAAATTTATAAAACCAGGAAAGGTAAAATCTTACCAAAATCCAATATCAAACTCTCCTAGACTGAGTCATCCCCATAGTGAACTCTATCAAATACGCAGAAGATTTCATATATGTTATAAGCCATATCAGCCAGTGCAAAGATCCATCTCTCCACAGAATGAGTTAATTCTCAGTCAGAACTGTGATTCTCTAAAAAGGAAAATGGCTGAAACTGATGGACAGAGACAGGTGAGACGACCAACTCACAGTGACGTCATGGAATGTGGACAGAAGAACAGGCAGTTCTCTGAGGTTTTGAAGGATAGAAAAATGTCTTTCCTAAATAGGGCGTTCCTGGAGATATTTGAGAGAGACAGAAGATTTGGTTTAGGGAGTGGCTAAGGAAAAACTGTAATTATAATGTTGTATCAAAATGTAATACAATGTCTCAATATTTATTTATAATCTTATACAGTAAAATTGTAGTTACATAGTTTCTAATAGTTCATATATATATATATATATATATATATATATATATATATATATATATATATATACACTTGTCTAAGTAGAGATTGCGTATAATTGTATTTATATATACGTTTATAAAATATATATATATATATATTAATTAATAAATTAGAACTTCATATATATAAATTTAAGTAGCAATATTTTGAATTACATTAGAACCAACCAATATATGTATAAGATATTTAAATAAATCTGTTTCTGTATGAATTTGATATTTAATTTTATTTTCTTATATTTCCTTAGAGTTTTCATTCCAAAGCAGGATTTGATCAAAGAACTCTAAAATGGATTTATTTCTTTATTCACACAGGAAGTGAAAAAATTGCATGATTTTATGTGTATAACTTTTTAAAATAATAACAATATATCTAGTTGAACTATAATATATATGTAATACTTATTAATTCTTTTGTGTTGCTAATATTTTCTGTGCATGAAGTGTTCGTGCAAATTAAAGTAGCTTTACAGCATGACGTGTGACAGCTGCGGCCTTTGATCTTTGAGCTAATAGTATAGTATCCCATTCATTCTATTTTCAACTGATGTAACTTAAGACCGGGCAGCCAGTGAAAAAAGAATCTAAGACAAGAGTTTTTTCAAGTGTCTGAAATTCCAGTGACTTACTCTCATATTATATAATATGTACTTGGGGAATATTCAAAGAAATATAAAGATATTCAATTGATATGGCAATGCGCATTAATAAATTGGGATTCAACAATTTTGGGTTAAATATATATATATATATATCTAAAACTTCATATGTGGAATGTTTGAGTTGAACAGATCTGTGAATGTCAGAGTGAAGGTGACAGATGAGTAAATCAGCAGCTGCTAAGTGTGATTGATGTGACAGAGGCCTCGTATGTTTGTATGTTTGAAAAAAAAAATGTTTCTTTATGTGAAGGTACAAAAATATATTTAATTCTGAGGAAATTATAATACATAATTAGGTATTATCTACATATATATATTTCTATATTTCTTTAATAATTATTATTTCTTGATTTAACTAATAGTGGATAAGGGCAACCACACATCAAAATGGTTTAAAAAGCAAATTTATATTTAGAATAATTTTCCACATGATAATATTCTTGAATAACTATAATATTATTTTTAATGGTTACCTAAATAGGTACACACCTCTCTTTAGTCAAATCGATGCTACTCATCGATATGAAATTTATGCACAATATTTCTAGAAGAATAATTATTTTTAATTTGGTTCTGATATATACATAAATTTTATAAAATAATATTTTTGGTATTAAGGGGGAAAATGTGTTTTTGATCCTGATTACATAATCACTTTTGATCAATACTTATTTTCCACACATTTTAATAAAGAAGAAATAATAATAAGGTACTATGGTATAACTAAGAAGGGTATTACATGCAAAGTTGCATAATTTAATATTTTTTGTGGTACAAGGTTATGACAAATATGAAATCATCCAGATAATGGAGATATAAGGGTATTTTTCATGGAGAATATAATTACTCTGCATTTGACATTAAAATTTAAAGGCCTTATTTTTATTTTTATTCTTATTTTTACTCTTAATTTTATTTTTCATTTTTAAAATTTTATTCTTACTTTATACTTCTTATTTTTCTATTTTTTAATTTTTTAATTCTCATTTAATTTTATTTGAGTTCAATATCTCAATTGAGAAAACACATTAATATTTAATAAAGTAATGTCTAATACAAGAGTATTGCTTCATTAAATATATATTGCTAAGGAAAAAAATGTTTACATTTTCTGAGTAAACACAACAATTCATTCATTCATTTATTCATTCATTCATTCATTCATACATTCATATATTTATTCATTTTGGTTCAGGAGTATACATTCTTTGATATTATTGGTTTCATAAAGACATAAAAACTTGTTTTTTCAAAATACACTGACACCTATGGGTTGGAAAAGGTAATTACACCTATGACATAAAAATGTTCTATCATATGGAGAACTTGATTGATAATGAATTATTATCTATTATTGTTTATTATTCCAAACATAATTTATTTTAATATTTTGATAATAATTAGATGGATATTACTGATTGCTATGGTACGCTGTGATATTATAGGTTAGGAAAAACTGCCAGATTTGGTATCAGATTAGGGAATGAAGACTTCAATCAAGACATCGCAATTATGAATTCTATCTTAATAAAGACTTTTAATTTTTATAAATCAAAGAGATTCTCAAAAGTTACAAGAAGAAGCAACTGATATCCGGACGTCTCAGAAGGTAACAGGTGTGAATGCTGAGTGTTATAATAGACTGTGTCCATTACATACAATACAATTCACACCACTGATCACCAGGACGGCAGAGGACGATGATCCTATATGTACTGTGTTGTGTTCAAGTTTCATCACGTTCCACTGGTTTCTTATCACCTGCAACGCTTCAATGAAAGCTGGTGAACAGGTAATACCTGGCATATGTGTCCTGTATATAAAGGACTGAGTACTGGTTATGGTGCTATATAAAGCAGGAAAGTGTCAAGTTAACCCTTGCTTTACTGACCAAAGACGTCACATCTGTTCCAAAAGTGACACGAGACCAGTGGGGACACACGGAAGATTCCAAAGACGATCCAACGTAATTCCAGGTGACACTACACAGATATTAAAGCTCCAGTTCATCCATGGACTTTGTTTTCTTATCAACTGACACACATGATCTTTCTAATAAAGAGTACAGTTTATGGACTGAACAATAATGAACACAATTATGGACTGTACAATATCTACATGCTGTAATTTATTTCAAAGGAGTTTTCATCTAAAGACTGTGTTATAAAAGAACCAAGAAGAAGACGAGACGACGACCCGATGACATCAGATGATGACGATTGAACCCGCGATTGCTTCAATTTAGATATAGGGAAGTATAATTATACATATTAAATGAATATTAGTCACGGCTTACCATAACATGAATTCACATCATTATATAACAATAATCCGATATTGATACTATTATTACTATTATTATTATTATGGAAATTTAATGATATTTCCAAGGAAGAAGGAAAGAAAAAATGATTGATGAATGTATCTTCTTTTGAGAAATTTCAGTTAAAGTCCTTTTATTCTCAAAAAAGGGGGAAATGTTCAATGGTTAATTATGGAAATTAATTTGGAATGTTAATCGATAATCATTTTTCTGAGTTCTATGCCTCAGCCATCGTGTCTTGTTGACATGCGCTATTTGTGTGTGTATTTTTGGTTCACTACCATATGTAGAACAGGTGTCCATACGACTGGCTATAAAAGCCCATGGTACAGAAAGGGGGGGCTCTCTTGCTCTGCCCACCCCACAAGACACAGAATCTTCATGCTGAGAAGCAGATGACATGTAGGCCTGGACACATGCTGGACAGAGACATGATTTACCATCGAGGATCCAAGGAAAGATGGGTGAATCTCAACAATTAGGCTAATTATGGACAAATGGACAATTACTTTATAGCTAATTATTGTATGTACCTGCTGCAATCTGATTCTTTTTAATGGACAATCCAAGAATAAATAGATACTTTTTTTATAAGAATATCGTGATATTGATACTTTGAGAAGTCCTCAGTAGAAAAAAATAATACAGGAAGAGTATTATTTTACAGTCTCCCACCCAAGTACTAACCAGGCCCATCCCTGCATAGCTTCCAAGATCAGACGACATTGGGCGTGTTCAGGGTGGTGTGGGAATAGGCAGAGACAAGTCTCTCAATTGCTGCTTTTCTACTTTAAAGTCTGGCTGCCGGCTGCCCTTTCCAGTGCTCAGCAAGTCCAGGCCCTTTTGTGCTTTCCCTTCTCTTCAATTTTTTTGCTGGCTTCCTTAAAAGGTCTTGTAGACAGAAGGCCCCACTCAGAGCCGCTGAGCTCACTGATCGGCTGCAGCGCTGTCGACGGAACGTCGGCTTCACGGCCAATGCCACAGGCCGGGAGCAGAGGCGAGACTCTCCGGTAGACCCGGGTAGGGTGAGTAGAGCCCGGATAGTTGTTTTCTAATAGCCTGCAGCCGGGGATTAACTTTTAATGAAAGGGAACAATCCCTTTGACTGTCTGCAGCGCGCCACACCTAGGAAGCGCACTCTCACACACAAGCCATCATGCACACGTGCTCGCACGTGACAACACCCCCTATCTGCCCCTACAGCCTCTCCGTCACCATGCGTCAGACTCTCCTGCCTGTTTTATGATTTCAGGGCCCTAGCAGGAATCACCCACCCCCTCCCCAATTCCTTCCACACCTTCCTTGCCTTCCTTGCACTGAGGTTAGCTCTTTGTCAGCCGTCTGGCTTGGTTACACAAGCTTCTTTGCAGAGAAACATGTTACTTCTGCTGGCCCTCGCTAGGCGGCCGGCATCCAAAACCTTCCCTGGGCACCTGCTGAAAGCCTGGCCCCTTCACGGCCCCGGGTGCTTTTAACGCCATCATTTCCACACGACGAGCTGCGGAGTCAATAATCACTCCTAGCCGTGGAAAGGAGCTCGGTGTCAGGCCTGCGTGAAGGGCAACGTACTTAGCTGCCAACTGGCCGTGACGGGGCGGGCTCCGAAGGGTCCATGCAAAGGCTGTGCCATCCCTACATGTGTGGTTTGTTTAGCAGTGATTCACCCGCCGCATCAGGTGTCTTCAAAAATGGCTCGGCGCAGGGTCTCCTGCAGGCTAAACCCTTCATTGCGGTAATGTGACAGAAAGAGCAAGCTGGACCTGTAACTTGGGGGTGGAGCGAAACGTCCAGGGGTGAATGAAGGAAGAGGGTGAAATGGTTGCCAGTGACTTTGAGCTGCTCTTCAGGGGGGAGGGTCATGTTGCCTGCAAAGGTCTTCTGCTTGGGGTTACCGGTGGTTGCCTCCAGCCACCCGGGAGACGCTGGTCCTGCTGAAAAGGAGCCTAGTATTAAAAGTAAATAAGCAACAATGCTGGAGGCCCACAGTGATAAGAAGGATGCTGGTATTTTGCAGAGATGAAATAGCGCAAGAGAGAAAGCAAATGAAAAAAAGAAAAGAGAATGAATGTGTGCACTTGTGAAAGGGAATGGAAAAAAGGCATAGAAGAGAGTGTCCCCTGCTGGTGGAAGGAAGGAAAAAGCAAAAGCCTACAGCACCTGGTATTTCCAGGCAGTCTCCCATCCAAGTACTAGACAGGCCCAACCCTGCTTAGCTTCCAAGATCAGACAAGATCGGGCGTGTTTAGGGTGGTGTGGCCGTAGGCAGAGATAAGCCTCTCACTTGCTGCTTTTCTACTTTGAAGTCTGGTTGCCGGATGCCCTTTCCAGTGTTCAGCAAGACCAGGTCCTTTTGTGCTTTCCCTTCTCTTCAATTTTTTTGCTGGCTTCCTTAAAAGGTCTTGTAGACAGAACGCCCCACTCAGAGCCGCTGAGCTCACTGATCGGCTGCAGCGCTGTCGACGGAACGTCAGCTTCACGGCCAATGCCACAGGCCGGGAGCAGAGGCGAGACTCACCGGTAGACCCGGGTAGGTTGAGTAGAGCGCGGTTATTTGCTTTCTAATAGCCTGCAGCCGGGGATTAACTTTTAATGAAAGGGAACAATCCCTTTGACTGTCTGCAGCGCGCAACACCTAAGAAGCGCACACTCACACACAAGCCAGCATGCACACGTGCTCGCACGTGACAACACCCCCTATCTGCCCCTACAACCTCTCCGTCACCATGCGTCAGACTCTCCTGCCTGTTTTATGATTTCAGGGCCCTAGCAGGAATCACCCCCCCCTCCCCAATTCCTTCCGCACCTTCCTTGCCTTCCTTGCACTGAGGTTAGCTCTTTGTCAGCCGTCTGGCTTGGTTACACAAGCTTCTTTGCAGAGAAACATGTTACTTCTGCTAGCCCTCGCTAGGCGGCCGGCATCCAAAACCTTCCCTGGGCACCTGCTGAAAGCATGGCCCCTTCACGGCCCCGGGTGCTTTTAACGCCATCATTTCCACACGGCGAGCTGCGGAGTCAATAAGCACTCCTAGCCGTGGCAAGGAGCTCGGTGTCAGGCCTGCGTGAAGGGCGGCGGGGTAGCGTACTTAGCTGCCAACTGGCTCAGAGACCTTGGGGCTTCCATCATCTAAGTTACTTAAGGTCGGTGTCCGGCAAGGCGCCGTTCCATGCTAGCCGAGCTGGGCAGTAGGGCAAAACGTCATCAAAATGGTCTACAGCACCCAGTGTTCCCAGGAGGTCTCCCATCCAAGTTCTGTCTGAGCCCAGCCCTGCTTTGGTTCCGAGATCAGATGAGATCGGGCGTATCCAAGGTGGTATGGCAAGTAGACGCTGCTCGATCCATCGCCTGGCCAGCCTTTCTCAGGATCGCTTGGTGGCGAGCAATCTGGCCGTGACGGGGCGGGCTCCGAAGGGTCCATGCAAAGGCTGTGCCATCCCTACAGGTGTGGTTTGTTTAGCAGTGATTCACCCGCCGCATCAGGTGTCTTCAAAAATGTCTCGGCCCAGGATCTCCTGCAGGCTAAACCCTTCATCGCGGTAAAGTGACAGAAAGAGCAAGCTGGACCCGTAACTTGGGGGCGGAGCGAGACGTCCAGGGGTGAATGAAGGAAGAGGGTGAGATGGTTGCCAGTGACTTTGAGCTGCTCTTCAGGGGGAGGGTCGTGTTGCCTGCAAAGGTCTTCTGCTTGGGGTTACCGGTGGTTGCCTCCAGCCACGCGGGAGACGCTGGTCCTGGTGAAAAGGAGCCTAGTATTAAAAGTAAAGAAGCAACAATGCTGGAGGCCCACGGTGATCAGAAGGATGCTGGTATTTTGCAGAGATGAAATAGCGCAAGAGAGAAAGCAAATGAAAAAAAGAAAAGAGAATGAATGTGTGCACTTGTGAAAGGGAATGGATAAAAGGCATAGAAGAGAGTGCCCCCTGCTGGTGGAAGGAAGGAAAAAGCAAAAGCCTACAGCACCTGGTATTCCCAGGCGGTCTCCCATCCAAGTACTAACCAGGCCCAACCCTGCATATCTTCCAAGATCAGACGACATTGGGCTTGTTCAGGGTGGTGTGGGCATAGGCAGAGACAAGCCTCTCAATTGCTGCTTTTCTACTTTAAAGTCTTGCTGCCGGCTGCCCTTTCCAGTGCTCAGCAAGACCAGGTCCTTTTGTGCTTTCCCTTCTCTTCAATTTTTTTGCTGGCTTCCTTTAAAGGTCTTGTAGACAGAAGGCCCCACTCAGAGCCGCTGAGCTCACTGATTGGCTGCAGCGCTGTCGATGGAACGTCGGCTTCACGGCCAATGCCACAGGCCGGGAGCAGAGGCGAGACTCACCGGTAGACCCGGGTAGGGTGAGTGGAGCGCGGATAGTTGCTTTCTAATAGCCTGCAGCCGGGGATTAACTTTTAATGAAAGGGAACAATCCCTTTGACTGTCTGCAGCGCGCCACACCTAGGAAGCGCACGCTCACACACAAGCCAGCATGCACACGTGCTCGCACGTGACAACACCCCCTATCTGCCCCTACAACCTCTCCGTCACCATGCGTCAGACTCTCCTGCCTGTTTTATGATTTCAGGGCCCTAGCAGGAATCACCACCCTCCCTCCCCAATTCCTTCCGCACCTTCCTTGCCTTCCTTGCACTGAGGTTAGCTCTTTGTCAGCCGTCTGGCTTGGTTACACAAGCTTCTTTGCAGAGAAACATGTTACTTCTGCTAGCCCTCGCTAGGCGGCCGGCATCCAAAACCTTCCCTGGGCACCTGCTGAAAGCATGGCCCCTTCACGGCCCCGGGTGCTTTTAACGCCATCATTTCCACACGGCGAGCTGCGGAGTCAATAAGCACTCCTAGCCGTGGCAAGGAGCTCGGTGTCAGGCCTGCGTGAAGGCGGCGGGGTAGCGTACTTAGCTGCCAACTGGCTCAGAGGCCTTGGGGCTTCCATCATCTAAGTTACTTAAGGTCGGTGTCCGGCAAGGAGCCGTTCCATGCTAGCTGAGCTGGGCAGTAGGGCAAAACGTCATCAAAATGGTCTACAGCACCCGGTGTTCCCAGGAGGTATCCCATCCAAGTACTGGTCGAGCCCAGCCCTGCTTTGCTTCCGAGATCAGACGAGATCAGGCGCATCCAAGGTGGTATGGCCAGTAGACGCTGCTCGATCCATCGCCCGGCCAGCCTTTCTCAGGATCGCTTTGTTATGATCTGCTACTGAGACAAAGGAAAGAAAGGAGATCTATCCCTACAATAGAACTAAGCTAGATCCCTACGATGTAACGGGGAACCTGATCCTGCGATAAGACCCGCTAAAGTCCTCGGCTAGTCTGAACGCAGACCTATAGATGTGAGGGAGGGATCCCTACAAGATCTAGGGACTGGGAAAAGTTGGACACCTCCTAGCAGAAATAGTAGCAGTCAAAGACAAACACACAACAAAAAGGCATAGGGGTCAGAAGACCTAGCAAAACTAACAGAGAACGGCAACAGAGCAACAAGCTAGCTCAACAGTAGTAAATACAAATGAAGTCCAGCAAAGCCAGGTGTGTGGAGCCGGATTAAATAGGCAAAATGGTCATGTGACCAGCAAACTAAAAAAAACCTAACAGGAGAGTTGTAACAGTACCCCCTCTTCTAAGACGATCCTCCGGATCCCCTAGGCCCAGGCTTACCAGGAAACCTCCGGTGAAACGCTCGGACAAGTCTGGGGGCAGAAACATAATCCGCTCTCACCCATGAGTTATCCTCAGGTCCGAAACCCTTCCAAGCGACGAGATACTGCAAACTCCCTCTATACCGTCTAGAATTTAGGATGCGGGAAATTTCATATTCCCCGTCCTCCACCACCGGAGGAACAGTGGCAGAGGCGTCACCATCCGACACATCAGCTTTTTTCAACAGAGAAACATGAAACACCGGATTAATCCTCCAGGACGTAGGAACCTCCAGCCTAACAGCAGATTGGTTAACTATCTGAAGTACCTTAAAGGGCCCTACGAACTTGGGACCCAATTTTTTAGAAGGAATCCTCAATCACAGATTCTTAGAGGACAACCAAACCATGTCACCAACCGCAAACAAAATCTCTTGCCGTTTCCTATCAAAGTACCTCTTAGATTTTTTGTTAGCCTCCTGAAGATTACCACGCACATCCGTCCAAACTCTCTCCAAATCACCGGAAAAACTCTCCTCCTCAGGCACAGCCGAAACCAATTTGGAAAATGACCCAAAAGACGGATGTCTCCCAGAACAACAAAAAAAAGGCGAACACCCAGCAGAAGAGGATGTATGGTTGTTAAGAGCAAATTCAGCAAGTGGCAGAAACTCAGACCACCCCTCTTGATTGTCTGCCCCAAAACAACGCAAGAACTGCTCAACATCCTGGTTCTTCCTTTCTATCTGGCCATTAGACTCAGGATGATATCCGGATGAAAACGACAAATGAACTCCCAACCTGTCACAAAAGGCACGCCAAAAACGAGCCACGAACTGAGGTCCCCTATCAAAAATAATGTCAGTAGGAACACCATGTAGTCTGACAATCTCCTTGACAAAGGCCTTAGCGAGTGTCTTAGCGCAAGGCAGTTTGATGAAGGGAACCAAGTGACACATCTTGCTAAAACGGTCCACGACCACCCAGATGACCGTGAAACCTTCAGAGGGAGGAAGGTCAGTAATAAAGTCCATAGCCAGATGTGTCCAAGGTGCACTAGGAACCTCCAGAGGGCAAAGCAACCCCGCAGCAGGAGCATGCGAAGACTTGGATCTTGCACACACAGTACATTGGCGCACCCACTTAATGACTTCCTTCTGCCATCCAGGCCACCAAAAACTGCAACCCACAAGTCTCTTGGTCTCAGAAATTCCTGGATGACCTGCCAACCGAGACTCATGACACTCAACAAACAAATCTCTCCTAAAGGTCCTAGGCACAAACAACCTTCCATGGGGAGTGTTAGATGGGGCATTCTCCTGTGCTTTAAGAATCTAATCCTCCAAAACGGAGTCCAAAGCAGCAATCACAACACCTTCTTGTAAAATGGTCTCCTCTTCCTCCTCAACACCGACCATGGGAGAAAAGCTGCGAGACAAAGCATCCGCTTTAACATTCTTGGTACCCGGGATGTAAGTAACGGAAAAATTAAACCGCGAGAAAAAAAGTGCCCACCTAGCCTGACGGGCATTCAAGCGCTTGGCAGCATCAAGATAGATCAGATTTTTATGATCAGTGAAAACCTGAATGGGAAATTCAGCACCTTCCAAGAGATGACGCCAGTGTTCAAATGCGAGTTTAATCGCCAGCAATTCCCGATTATCAATATCGTAATTAAGTTCAGTCTCGGAAAATTTTTTTGAAAAAAAGGCACAGGGATGTACTCCATCCTTGTTTTCCTGAGACAACACCGCACCAACCCCCACCGAAGAAGCATCAACCTCAACCAAAAACGGCTTAGTCACATCAGGCTGCATAAGGATGGGAGCAGAGGTGAACCTCTCCTTTAGAAACACAAAAGCTTCAATAGCCTCAGAAGTCCACTGAACCACATTAGCACCTTTCCTGGTGAGATCGGTCAGCGGTTTGACAATAATAGAAAACTTTTTTATGAATTTTCTGTAATAATTGGCGAAATCCAAAAACCTCTGTATCAATTTCAAATCAATAGGCCTAGGCCATTCCTGCACAGCTTGAACTTTAACCGGGTCCATCTCAAAACCTTCACTGGAGATAATGTAGCCCAAAAAACTAATTCTCTGTACAGCGAACTCACATTTCTCCAGCTTAGCAAAAAGCGAATTGTCCATTAATAACTGTAATACCTCACGTACGCTCCGCCAATGAGACTCCAGATCCGGCGAATAAATCAAAATGTCATCCAAATACACAACCACATTTTTGCCGATTAAAGGTCTAAGGATATCATTAATAAGATTCTGAAAAAATGCTGGAGCATTGGTGAGACCAAAAGGCATAACCAGATTCTCAAAATGACCCACAGGAGTGTTAAAAGCAGTCTTCCATTCATCACCCTCCTTCATGCGCAACAAATTGTATGACCCCCGGAGATCAATTTTAGAGAACCACTTGGCCCCCACTAACTGGTTAAATAAATCAGGAATCAATGGCAGTAGGTAAGGATTGCGTACAGTAATTTTATTAATCTCACGAAAGTCCAGACAAGGACGTAAACCGCCATCTTTTTTTTTTTCAAAAAAAAATCCAACAGCTACAGGAGACTTGGAAGGCCTAATGTGACCGGCGGCCAAGCTTGTCTGTATGTATTCTTCCAAAGCCTTTCTTTCAGGAATAGTAAGATTAAATAAACGACTCTTAGGAAGAGTCGCGCCAGGGACAAATTCAATGGTACAATCATAGTCTCTATGGGGAGGCAAAACCTGCGACTCCTCCTCAGAAAAAACTCTCCAAAAATCCTGAATAGGTACAGGCAATTCCCCTCTATCCACAGCAGCAATGCACCCGTTACAACACTTGTCATAACACTTAGGGCTCCAGGACTTAATTTCATTGGTAGACCAATCCAGTACAGGATTGTGCAATTTTAACCAGGGTAACCCCAATATTACTGGAGAAGGCAAATTATCCAATACCACCAAATCCAAATTCTCTTGATGAATACCATTAATAGTGAGGGGAAATTCACAGACCTTGTGAGTAACACTCTTCAAGGGAGAGCCATCGACAGAAACCACAGCAATAGGGGATGACAAAGTTTTAGGTTCTAATCTAAGTTTTTCCAAGAATCCCCCATCAATCACATTCAGAGTAGATCCACAATCCACAAATACCCGAAACTCAATTAATTCATCCTGAGCAGCAGTAGTGGCAGATAGGAATACTCCCTTAGAATTTAAACAGGCAATACGAGCATGACTGACCATTTTTTTTTCTTTCTTCTTACGAAGCACACAGCTCTTAATAAAATGACCCGAATTTCCGCAATAGAAACACAAGCCTTCAGAAAGTCGGCGGTCTTTTTCCTGAGAGCGGGGTGCCATCGGCTCTCCATTGTCAGCACAGAACCTCTCAGGACTCGAAGCTGACATAGCAGAGGATTTGCTCTCATTAACCCTTTCACGCAGTCTCCTGTCCACCCGTATAGCTAATTGCATTGCCTCCTGCAAGTTTCCAGGTGTGGGATAAGCAATCAGTAAATCCTTTACCCTTTCACATAGCCCTGCAAGAAACAAGCTTTTCAGAGCAGAATCGTTCCACCCCACCTGGGCAGACCACCGACGGAAGTGAGAACAATATTTTTCCACATTACCTGATCCCTGCCTCAAACGTCTTAATTCAGACTCAGCAGATGAGACACGATCAGGATCATCGTACAACAAACCCAAAGCAGAAAAAAAACTATCCACGGATCACTAGGTTGGAGAGAGAAGGCCCATCTCTGAAGATCTTTGCGCAAAAGTGACATTATGATCCCTATGCGCTGTGATTCATCACCAGAGGATCCGGGTCTCAAACGAAAATATAATAGACAAGCATTTTTAAAAGAAAAAAAATCTTGTTGTTTGCCAAAAAATAGATCAGGCAGACGTACCTTAGGCTCCACAAAATGCGCTCCAGAACAGCTACTCACGTGTTGTTGGAGCTTGGTCACCTCCAGAGAGAGTCCCTGCAAGCGTTGAGCCAAATCTTGCACCGAGACCATGATGGAAAACTGGATGTCTTTTCTTAGAGAAATTTTTTTTTTTTTATGGCTGGAATTACTGTTATGATCTGCTACAGAGACTAAGGAAAGAAAGGAGATCTATCCCTAAAATAGAACTAAACTAGATCCCTACGACGTAACGGGGAACCTGATCCTGCGATCAGACCCGCTAAAGTCCTCGGCTAGTCTGAACGCAGACCTATAGATGTGAGGGAGGGATCCCTACAAGATCTAGGGACTGGGAAAAGTTGGACACCTCCTAGCAGAAATAGTAGCAGTCAAAGACAAACACACAACAAAAAGGCATAGGGGTCAGAAGACCTAGCAAAACTAACAGAGAACGGCAACAGAGCAACAAGCTAGCTCAACAGTAGTAAATACAAATGAAGTCCAGCAAAGCCAGGAGGGCGGAGCCGGATAAAATAGGCAAAATGGTCATGTGACCAGCAAAATAAAAAAAACCTAACAGGAGAGTTGTAACACGCTTGGTGGCGAGCAATCTGTCCGTGACGGGGCGGGCTCCGAAGGGTCCATGCAAAGGCTGTGCCGTCCCTACAGGTGTGGTTTGTTTTGCAGTGATTCACCCGCCGCATCAGGTGTCTTCAAAAATGTCTCGGCGCAGGGTCTCCTGCAGGCTAAACCCTTCATCGCGGTAATGTGACAGAAAGAGCAAGCTGGACCCGTAACTTGGGGGCGGAGCGAGACGTCCAGGGGTGAATGAAGGAAGAGGGTGAGATGGTTGCCAGTGACTTTGAGCTGCTCTTCAGGGGGGAGGGTCGTGTTGCCTGCAAAGGTCTTCTGCTTGGGGATACCGGTGGTTGCCTCCAGCCACGCGGGAGATGCTGGTCCTGGTGAAAAGCAGCCTAGTATTAAAAGTAAAGAAGCAACAATGCTGGAGGCCCACGGTGATCAGAAGGATGCTGGTATTTTGCAGAGATGAAATAGCGCAAGAGAGAAAGCAAATGAAAAAAAGAAAAGAGAATGAATGTGTGCACTTGTGAAAGGGAATAGAAAAAAGGCACAGAAGAGAGTGCGACCTGCTGGTGGAAGGAAAGAAAAAGCAAAAGCCTACAACACCTGGTATTCCCAGGTGGTCTCCCATCCAAGTACTAACCAGGCCCAACCCTGCTTAGCTTCTGAGATCGGGCGTGTTCAGGGTGGTGTGGCCGTAGGCACAGACAAGCCTCTCACTTGCTGCTTTTCTACTTTGAAGTCTGGCTGCCGGCTGCCGGCTGCCCTTTCCAGTGTTCAGCAAGACCAGGTCCTTTTGTGCTTTCCCTTCTCTTCAATTTTTTTGCTGGTTTCCTTAAAAGGTCTTGTAGACAGAACGCCCCACTGAGAGCCGCTGAGTTCACTGATCGGCTGCAGCGCTGTCGACGGAACGTCAGCTTCACGGCCAATGCCACAGGCCGGGAGCAGAGGCGAGACTCACCGGTAGACCCGGGTAGGGTAAGTAGAGCGCGGTTAGTTGCTTTCTAATAGGCTGCAGCCGGGGATTAACTTTTAATGAAAGGGAACAATCCCTTTGACTGTCTGCAGCACGCCACACCTAGGAAGCGCACTCTCACACACAAGCCAGCATGCACACGTGCTCGCACGTGACAACACCCCCTATCTGCACCTACAACCTCTCCGTCACCATGCGTCAGACTCTCCTGCCTGTTTTATGATTTCAGGGCCCTAGCAGGAATCACCCCCCCACTCCCCAATTCCTTCCACATCTTCCTTGCCTTCCTTGCACTGAGGTTAGCTCTTTGTCAGCCGTCTGGCTTGGTTACACAAGATTCTTTGCAGAGAAACATGTTACTTCTGCTGGCCCTCGCTAGGTGGCCGGCATCCAAAACCTTCCCTGGGCACCTGCTGTAAGCCTGGCCCCTTCACGGCCCTGGGTGCTTTTAACTAGTGTTGAGCCACCCCCATAGTGTTCGGGTTCGGTTCGGTTCGTCGAACACCGGGATGTTCGAGGAACTGTTCGTCGAACTGTTCGTCGAACACCTTAGAACACCGTCGAACACCGTTAAAACCAATGGCAGGCAAACAAAAACACATAGAAACACATAGAAAACACCTGCAAAGGTGTCCAAAAGCTGACAAACTGCTCAGAAGACACTCTCTTTAAAAAAGCCGGCCGGCAAATTCAGCAGCGGCATACACCGGTACCCGACAATTTAGACAAGAAGGAATAGAGCATCACACATAGATTAGATAGATAGAAACATGTCAGTCACACATATAAGAAGCACAGTGACAGTGTTGGTTACTGCACTTGTCATTTAGTGTAAAGGATTTATTAAAAAAACTATTAGTGTTTTCATGCACCGTCTCTTTAAAAAAGCCGGCCGGCAATTCAGCATCTGTACCCGACAATTTAGAACAGAAAGAATAGAGCTTCACACATAGATTAGATAGATAGAAACATGTCAGTCACATATATATGAAGTACAGTGACAGTGTTGCTTACTGTACTTGTCATTTAGTGTAAAGGATTTATTTAAAAAAATAATAGTGTTTTCATGCACTGTCTCTTTAAAAAAGCCGGCCGGCAATTCAGCAGCGGTACCCGACAATTTAGAACAGAAAGATAGAGCATCACACATAGATTAGATAGATAGAAACATGTCAGTCACATATATATGAAGTACAGTGATAGTGTTGGTTACTGTACTTGTCATTTAGTATTAAAATAAAGGATTTATTATTAAAAAAATTGGCGTGGGGGTCCCCTTAATTTTAGGCTCTAGCGGAGGTTAAGCAGACGGCTGGGGCAGATGTTTGAAGCCTGGGAAGGGGGTAATACCCACGGAGCTTCCCAGGCTACTAATATCAGCCCCCAGCTGAATACCTAGCCTTTACTAGCTATTAAAATGGGGGACCCCCCCAAAAAAATGACGTGGGGTCCCCCCTAATTTAATAGCTAGCAAAGGCTAGGCAGACAGCTGGGGGCTGATATTAATAGCCCAGGAAGGGAGCCATGAATATTGGCCCCCTCCCAGGCTAGAAACACCAGCCGTCAGCCGCCCCAGAAATGGCGCATTCATAGGATGCGCCAATTCTGGCACTTAGCCTCGCTCTTCCACGCTGCCCTGGTGCGGTGGCAGGGGGTAATAGGGTTGGGGTTGATGTCAGCTTATAATGCCAGCTGACATCAAGCCCAGGTTAGTAATGGAGAGGCGTCTATAAGACACCCCCATTACTAACCCCATAGTCAAAGTTAAAAAAACACAAACACCCAGAATAAAGTCCTTTAATTGAAATAAAGACACAATCCTTTATTGTTCTAAATTAACCATACTTACCATCACGCCCATTCCAGCTGAAGCCAACGATCTCCTGCAATAAAAGAAAAATAATAAAGCAACCTCATCCTTACCTTTCCATGGTTCCCACGACAGCTTCAGCTCTGCTACATCGAGATGACAGGCTGGACCGCAGCAGAACGCTGCCATCCAGTCTGTCATCCCGCAGACACTGAGAAGTGCAGGCTTGCTTGCGCTGCTCAGCGTCTCTCTGTGACGACATCCAGAGGAGCCGAGTTCATGTCCAATGAACTCGGCTCACCTCATGCACGTCACTGACAGCGTGGGAAAATTCTCACGCTGAAGCGCTGATTGCAGTAGAATTTTCCCACGCTGTCAGTGACGTGCAGGAGGTGAGCTGAGTTCATTGGACATGAGCTCACCTCATGCACATCACTGACAGCGTGGGAGAATTCTCCTGCATTCAGCACTTCAGCGTGAGAATTTTCACACGCTGTCAGTGACGTGCATGAGGTGAGCCGAGTTCATTGGACATGACCTCGGCTCATCTGGATGCCGTCACAGCGAGACAGTGAGGAGCGCAAGCATGCCTGCGCTTCTCAGTGTCTGCGGGATGACAGACTGGATGGCAGCGTTCTGCTGCGGTCCAGCCAGTCATCTCGATGTAGCAGAGCTGAAGCTGTCGTGGGAACCATGGAAAGGTAAGGATGAGGTTGCTTTATTATTTTTCTTTTATTGCAGGAGATCGTTGGCTTCAGCTGGAATGGGTGTGATGGTAAGTATGGTTTAATTTAGAACAATAAAGAATTGTGTCTTTATTTCAATTAAAGGACTTTATTCTGGGTGTTGTGTTTTTTTTAAATACTTTACTAGAAATTCATGGCGGTCATGTCTAATACTGGCGTGACCCCATGAATTTTGGGCTTGGGGCCAGCTGATAATACCAAGCTGGCCCTAACCCCTTTATTACCCAGTGAGCCACCGCACCAGGGCCCTGGATGAGTTGGGTACAGCGCCAGAAGATGGCGCTTCTATGAACGCGCCATTTTCCGGGGTGGCTGCGGACTGCAATTTGTAGCGGGGGGGGGCCCAGAAAGCTTGGGCCTCCCTGCGCTGCAGATTCCAGCCCCCAGCTGCCTAGTTGTACCTGGCTGGACACAAAAATAGGGCGAAGCCCCACGTACTTTTTTTTTAATTATTTCATGAAATTCATGAAATAATTAAGAAAAAAAGGCCTTCCCTATATTGTTGTGTCTGGCCAGGTACAAATAGGCAGCTGGTGGTTGGGGGCAGCCCATTCCTGCCTGCTGTACCTGGCTGGACACAAATATAGTGCGAAGCCCCACTTCAATTTTTTTTAATTATTTCATGAAATTCATGAAATAATTAAGAAAAAAAGGGCTTCCCTATATTGTTGTGTCCGGCCAGGTACAAATAGGCAGCTGGTGGATGGGGGCAGCCCGTTCCTGCCTGCTGTACCTGGCTGGACACAAATATAGTGCGAAGCCCCACTTCAATTTTTTTAAATTATTTCAGGAAATTCATGAAATAATTTAAAAAAAATTGACGTGGGGCTTCGCACTATATTTGTGTCCAGCCAGGTACAGCAGGCAGGAACGGGCTGCCCCCAACCACCAGCTGCCTATTTGTACCTGGCCGGACACAACAATATAGGGAAGCCCTTTTTTTCTTAATTATTTCATGAAATAATTTAAAGAAAATTGACGTGGGCTTCGCCCTGTTTTTGTGTCCAGCCAGGTACAACTAGGCAGCTGGGGGCTGGAATCCGCAGCGCAGGGAGGCCCAAGCTTTCTGGGCCACCCCCGCTGCAAATTGCAGTCCGCAGCCACCCCGGAAAATGGCGCGTTCATAGAAGCGCCATCTTCTGGCGCTGTACCCAACTCATCCAGGGCCCTGATGCGGTGGCTCACTGGGTAATAAAGGGGTTAGGGCCAGCTTGGCATTATCAGCTGGCCCTAAGCCCGAAATTCATGGGGTCACGCCAATATTAGACATGACCACCATGAATTTCTAGTAAAGTGTTTAAAAAAAACATAACACCCAGAAAAAAGTCCTTTAATTGAAATAAACACACAATTCTTTATTGTTCTAAATTAAACCATACTTACCATCACGCCCATTCCAGCTGAAGCCAACGATCTCCTGAAATAAAAGAAAAATAATAAAGCAACATCATCCTTACCTTTCCATGGTTCCCAGGACAGCTTCAGCTCTGCTACATCGAGATGACAGGCTGGACCGCAGCAGAACGCTGCCATCCAGCCTGTCATCCCGCAGACACTGAGAAGCGCAGGCTTGCTTGCGCTCCACAGTGTCTCTCTGTGAGGGCATCCAGATGAGCCGAGTTAATGTCCAATGAACTCGGCTCACCTCATGCACGTCACTGACAGCGTGGGAAAATTCTCCTGCAATCAGCGCTTCAGCGTGGGAGAATTCTCACACTGAAGCGCTGAGTGCAGGAGAATTCTCCCACGCTGTCAGTGAAGTGCAGGAGGTGAGCTGAGTTCATTGGACATGAGCTCACCTTATGCACGTCACTGACAGCGTGGGAAAATTCTCCTGCACTCAGCGCTTCAGCGTGGGAGAATTCTCACGCTGAAGCGCTGAGTGCAGGAGAATTCTCCCACGCTGTCAGTGACGTGCAGGAGGTGAGCTGAGTTCATTGGACATGAGCTCACCTTATGCACGTCACTGACAGCGTGGGAGAATTCTCCTGCACTCACCGATTCAGCGTGAGAATTTTCCCACGCTGTCAGTGACGTGCATGAGGTGAGCCGAGTTCATTGGACATGAACTCGGCTCATCTGGATGTCGTCACAGAGAGACGCTGAGCAGCGCAAGCAAGCCTGCGCTTCTCAGTGTCTGCGGGATGAGAGGCTGGATGGCAGCGTTCTGCTGCGGTCCAGCCTGTCATCTCGATGTAGCAGAGCTGAAGCTGTCGTGGGAACCATGGAAAGGTAAGGATGAGGTTGCTTTATTATTTTTCTTTTATTGCAGGAGATCGTTGGCTTCAGCTGGAATGGGCGTGACGGTAAGTATGGTTTAATTTAGAACAATAAAGGATTGTGTCTTTATTTCAATTAAAGGACTTTATTCTGGGTGTTTGTGTTTTTTTTAACTTTCACTATGGGGTTAGTAATGGGGGTGTCTTATAGACGCCTCTCCATTACTAACCTGGGCTTGATGTCAGCTGGCATTATAAGCTGACATCAACCCCAACCCTATTACCCCACTGCCACCGCACCAGGGCAGCGTGGAAGAGCGAGGCTAAGTGCCAGAATTGGCGCATCCTATAAATGCGCCATTTCTGGGGCGGCTGACGGCTGGTGTTTCTAGCCTGGGAGGGGGCCAATATTCATGGCTCCCTTCCTGGGCTATTAATATCAGCCCCCAGCTGTCTGCCTAGCCTTTGCTAGCTATTAAATTAGGGGGGACCCCACGTCATTTTTTTTGGGGGGTCCCCCATTTTACTAGCTAGTAAAGGCTATGTATTCAGCTGGGGGCTGATATTAGTAGCCTGGGAAGCTCCGTGGGTATTACCCCCTTCCCAGGCTTCAAACATCTGCCCCAGCCGTCTGCTTAACCTCCGCTAGAGCCTAAAATTAAGGGGAACCCCACGCCAAATTTTTTAATAATAAATCCTTTATTTTAATACTAAATGACAAGTACAGTAACCAACACTATCACTGTACTTCATATATATGTGACTGACATGTTTCTATCTATCTAATCTATGTGTGAAGCTTTATTCTGTCTGTTATAAATTGTGGGGTACCGCTGCTGAATTGCCGGCCGGCTTTTTTAAAGAGACGGTGCATGAAAACACTATTATTTTTTTTGATAAATCCTTTACGCTAAATGACAAGTACAGTAAGCAACACTGTCACTGTACTTCATATATATGTGACTGACATGTTTATATCTATCTAATCTATGTGTGATTCTCTATTCTTTCGGTTCTAAATTGTCGGGTACAGGTGTATGCCGCTGCTGAATTGCCGGATTTTCATGTTTCACTGTTGGCACTGTTCCCATCGATTTGGGCAATCACTGTAATGCCACAACCACCATGGCTGTGGCATTACAGTGAGTGGCAGACAATCCCTGCATGATTGGTGCTCTAAATAGCGCCAGACATGCAGGACACGCTTTTGGTGCACGAACAGTTATCGAACATAACCTCGAACAGCCGAATTTTTTGCAAATCGTTCGGGTTCGTCGAACAACTCGAACACCGCCCAAAACAGCTCGAATTTGAGATTGGCGAACAGTTCTAGTCGAACACCGCTCATCTCTACTTTTAACGCCATCATTTCCACACGGCGAGCTGCGGTGTCAATGGGCACTCCTAGCCGTGGCAAGGAGCTCGGTGTCAGGCCTGCGTAGTAGCGTACTTAGCTGCCAACTGGCTCAGAGGCCTTGGGGCTTCCATCATCTAAGTTACTTAAGGTCGGTGTCCGGCAAGGCGCCGTTCCATGCTAGCCGAGCTGGGCAGTAGGGCAAAACGTCATCAAAATGGTCTACAGCACCAGGTGTTCCCAGGAGGTCTCCCATTCAAGTACTGTCCGAGCCCAGCCCTGCTTTGCTTCCGAGATCAGACGAGATCGGGCATATCCAAGGTGGTATGGCCAGTAGAAGCTGCTCGATCCATCGCCCGGCCAGCCTTTCTCAGGATCGCTTGGTGGCGAGCAATCTGGCCGTGACGGGGCGGGCTCCGAAGGGTCCATGCAAAGTCTGTGCCGTCCCTACAGGTGTGGTTTGTTAAGCAGTGATTCAACCTCCGCATCAGGTGTCTTAAAAAATGGCTCGGCGCAGGGTCTCCTGCAGGCTAAACCCTTCATCGCGGTAATGTGACAGAATGAGCAAGCTGGACCCGTAACTTGGGGGCGGAGCGAGACGTCCAGGGGTGAATGAAGGAAGAGGGTGAGATGGTTGCCAGTGACTTTGAGCTGCTCTTCAGGGGGAGGGTCGTGTTGCCTGCAAAGGTCTTCTGCTTGGGGTTACCGGTGGTTGCCTCCAGCCACTTGGGAGAAGCTGGTCCTGGTGAAAAGGAGCCTAGTATTAAAAGTAAAGAAGCAACAATGCTGGAGGCCCACGGTGATCAGAAGGATGCTGGTATTTTGCAGAGATGAAATAGCGCAAGAGAGAAAGCAAATGAAAAAAAGAAAAGAGAATGAATGTGTGCACTTGTGAAAGGGAATGGAAAAAAGGCATAGAAGAGAGTGCCCCCTGCTGGTGGAAAGAAGGAAAAAGCAAAAGCCAACAGCACCTGGTATTCCCAGGTGGTCTCCCATCCAAGTACTAACCAGGCCCAACCCTGCTTCGCTTCTGAAATAAGACAAGATTGGGCGTGTTCAGGGTGGTGTGGCCGTAGGCAGAGACAATCTTCTCACTTGCTGCTTTTCTACTTTGAAGTCTGGCTGCCGGCTGCCCTTTCCAGTGTTCAGCAAGACCAGGTACTTTTGTGCTTTCCCTTCTCTTCAATTTTTTTGCTGGCTTTCTTAAAAGGTCTTGTAGACAGAAGGCCCCACTCAGAGCCGCTGAGCTCACTGATCGGCTGCAGCGCTGTCGACGGAACGTCAGCTTCACGGCCAATGCCACAGCCATCGTGTCTAGTTGACATGCGCTATTTGTGTGTGTATTTTTGGTTCACTACCATATGTAGAACAGGTGTCCATACGACTGGCTATAAATGCCCATGGTACAGAAAGGGGGGGCTCTCTTGCTCTGCCTACCCCACAAGACACAGAATCTTCATGCTGAGAAGCAGATGACATGTAGGCCTGGACACATGCTGGACAAAGACATGATTTACCAGCCAGGATCCAAGGAAAGATAGGTGAATCTCAACAATTAAGCTAATTATGGACAAATGGACAATTACTTTCTAACTAATTATTGTATGTACCTGCTGCAATCTGATTCTTTTTAATGGACAATCCAAGAATAAATAGATACATTTTTTTATAAAAATATCGTGATATTGATACTTTGAGAAGTCCTCAGTAGATAAAAATAATACAGGAAGAGTATCATTTCACAGTCTCCCATCCAAGTACTAACCAGGCCCAACCCTGCTTAGCATCCGAGATCAGATGAGATCGGGCGTGTTCAGGGTGGTGTGGCCATAGACAGAAACAAGCCTCTCACTTGCTGCTTTTCTACTTTGACGTCTGGCTGCCGGCTGCCCTTTCCAGTGCTCAGCAAGACCAGGTCCTTTTGTGCTTTCCCTTCTCTTCAATTTTTTTGCTGGCTTCCTTAAAAGGTCTTGTAGACACAACGCCCCACTCAGAGCCGCTGAGCTCACTGATCGGCTGCAGCACTGTCGACGGAACGTCAGCTTCACGGCCAATGCCACAGGCCGGGAGGAGAGGCGAGACTCACCGGTAGACCCGGGTAGGGTGAGTAGAACGCGGTTAGTTGCTTTCTAATAGCCTGCAGCCGGGGATTAACTTTTAATGAAAGGGAACAATCCCTTTGACTGTCTGCAGCGCGCAACACCTAAGAAGCGCACTCTCACACACAAGCCAGCATGCACACGTGCTCGCACGTGACAACACCCCCTATCTGCCCCTACAACCTCTCCGTCACCATGCGTCAGACTCTCCTGCCTGTTTTATGATTTCAGGGCCCTAGCAGGAATCACCCCCCCCTCCCCAATTCCTTCCGCACCTTCCTTGCCTTCCTTGCACTGAGGTTAGCTCTTTGGCAGCCGTCTGGCTTGGTTACACAAGCTTCTTTGCAGAGAAACATGTTACTTCTGCTGGCCCTCGCTAGGCGGCCGGCATCCAAAACCTTACCTGGGCACCTGCTGAAAGCCTGGCCCCTTCACGGCCCCGGGTGCTTTTAACGCCATCATTTCCACACGGCGAGCTGCGGAGTCAATAAGCACTCCTAGCCGTGGCAAGGAGCTCGGTGTCAGGCCTGCGTGAAGGGCGGCGGGGTAGCGTACTTAGCTGCCAACTGGCTCAGAGACCTTGGGGCTTCCATCATCTAAGTGTTATGTTCTGCTACCAGAGCTAAGGAAAGAGAGGAGATCTGTCCCTACGATAGAACTCAGCTGAATCCCTACGATGTAACAGGGAACCTGATCCTGCGATCAGACCTGCTAAAGTCCTAAGCTAGTCTGTATGAAGACCTATAGATGTGGGGGAGGAATCCCTACAAGTACTAAGGACTGGGAGGAATATGGGACACCTCCTAACAGAAATAGTAGCAGACAGACGAACAAACAAAATATATAGAACATAGAGGTCAGTAGACCAAGCAAACTAACAGAGCAAGACACAGAGCACAGGCTAGCTAGAAAGTAGATATACAATGAAGTCCAGCAAAGCCAGAAGGGCGGAGCAGGATTAAATAGGCCAACAAGGTCATGTGACCAGCAAAGGAAAAAAAACCTAACAGCAAGGTTCTAACAGTACCCCCCCTTCTAAGAGGATCCTCCGGATCCCCTAGGACCAGGCTTATCAGGAAATCTCCTGTGAAACGCTCTGATAAGTCTGGACGCGGAAACATCATCTGACCTCACCCAAGAGTTATCCTCGGGTCCGAAACCTTTCCAGGCCACAAGATACTGCAAACTACCTCTATACCGTCTAGAGTCAAGGATGCGAGAAATTTCATATTCCCCGTCCTCCACCACCAGAGGAACAGAGGCAGAGGCGTCACCATCCGACACAACAGCTTTTTTTAACAGAGAGACATGAAAGACCGGATTAATTCTCCAGGAGGTAGGAACCTCCAACCTAACAGCAGATTGGTTGACAACCTGAAGCACCTTAAAGGGCCCTACAAACTTGGGACCCAATTTCTTAGAAGGAATCCTCAACCGCAGATTCCTAGAGGACAACCAAACCATGTCACCAACAGCGAACAAAACCTCCTGTCGTTTCCTATCAAAGTAGTCTTTAGATTTTCTGTTGGCCTCCTGAAGATTACCACGCACATCCGTCCAAACTCTTTCCAAATCACCGGAAAAATTCTCCTCCTCAGGCACGGCAGATCCCAACTTGGAGAACGACCCAAACGACGGATGTCTCCCAGAACAACAAAAAAAAGGCGAACAACCAGCAGAAGAAGATGTATGATTGTTCAGAGCAAATTCGGCAAGTGGCAGAAACTCAGACCACCCCTCTTGATTGTCTGCCACAAAACAACGCAAGAACTGCTCAACATCCTGGTTTTTCCTTTCTGTCTGGCCATTAGATTCAGGATGATATCCGGACGAAAACGACAAATGAATTCCCAACCTGTCACAAAAGGCACGCCAAAAACGAGCCACGAACTGAGGACCCCTATCAGAAACAATGTCAGTAGGAACGCCATGAAGTCTGACAATTTCCTTGACAAAGGCCTTAGCGAGAGTTTTAGCGCAGGGCAGTTTGACGAAGGGAACCAAGTGACACATCTTGCTAAAACGGTCCACGACCACCCAGATGACAGTAAAACCCTCAGAGGGGGGAAGGTCAGTTATAAAGTCCATAGCCAAATGTGTCCAAGGAGCACTGGGGACCTCCAAAGGACAAAGCAACCCCGCAGCAGGAGTATGTGAGGACTTAGATCTAGCACATACAGTACATTGGCGCACCCACTTAATGACTTCCTTCTGCCATCCAGGCCACCAAAAACTGCGACCCACCAGTCTCTTGGTCTCAGAGATTCCGGGATGACCTGCCAACCGAGATTCGTGACACTCAACAAACAAATCTCTCCTAAAGGTCCCAGGCACAAACAACCTCCCATGAGGTGTGTTAGATGGGGCATTCTCCTGAGCTTTAAGAATCTCATCTTCCAAAACGGAGTCTAAAGCAGCTATCACAACACCTTCTTGTAAAATGTTTTCCTCTTTCTCAGCACCGACTATGGGAGAAAAACTGCGAGACAAGGCATCCGCCTTAACATTCTTAGTACCAGGGATGTAAGTAACGGAGAAATTAAACCGCGAGAAAAACAGTGCCCACCTAGCCTGACGGGCATTCAGGCGCTTGGCAGCGTCAAGATATATCAGATTTTTATGATCCGTAAGAACCTGAACGGGAAATTCCGCACCTTCCAAGAAGTGGCGCCAGTGTTCAAATGCGAGTTTAATAGCCAATAATTCCCGATTACCAATATCGTAATTCAATTCAGTCTCCGAAAATTTTTTTGAAAAAAAGGCACAGGGATTTAATCCTTCCCCGTTATCCTGAGACAATACTGCGCCAACCCCCACAGAGGAAGCATCAACCTCAACCAAAAACGGCCTAGTAACATCAGGCTGCATAAGGATGGGAGCAGAGGTGAACCTCTCCTTGAGATACACAAAAGCTTCAATGGCCTCAGAAGACCACTGAACCGCATCAGCACCTTTCCTGGTGAGATCAGTCAGAGGTTTGACAATACTAGAAAAATTTTTTATGAATTTTCTATAGTAATTGGCGAAACCCAAAAACCTCTGTATCGATTTCAAACCAATAGGCCTAGGCCATTCCTGCACAGCCTGAACCTTAACCGGATCCATCTCAAAACCTTTGCTGGAGATAATGTAGCCCAAAAAACTAATTCTCTGTACAGCGAACTCACATTTCTCCAGCTTAGCAAAAAGCGAATTGTCCATTAATAACTGTAATACCTCACGCACGCTCCGCCAATGAGACTCCAGATCTGGCGAATAAATCAAAATGTCATCCAAATACACAACCACATTTTTACCGATCAAAGGTCTAAGGATGTCATTAATCAGATTCTGAAAAAATGCAGGAGCATTAGTAAGACCAAAAGGCATAACCAGATTCTCAAAATGACCCACAGGAGTGTTAAAAGCAGTCTTCCATTCATCACCCTCCTTCATGCGCAACAGATTGTATGCCCCCTTAAGGTCAATTTTAGAGAACCACTTGGCCCCCAATAACTGGTTAAACAGATCAGGAATCAATGGCAGTGGGTAAGGATTGCGTACCGTAATTTTGTTAATCTCACGAAAATCCAGACAAGGACGTAAACCGCCGTCCTTTTTTTTTACAAAAAAAAATCCAACCGCCACAGGAGACTTAGAGGGCCTAATGTGACCGGCGGCCAAACTTGTCTGTATGTATTCCTCCAAAGCCTTCCTCTCAGGAATAGTAAGGTTAAATAAACGACTTTTAGGAAGAGTCGCTCCAGGGACAAATTCAATAGAACAATCATAGTCTCTATGGGGAGGCAAAACCTGCGATTCTTTCTCAGAAAAAACTCTCCAAAAATCCTGAATAGGAACAGGCAATTCTCCCCTATCCAAAGCTGCAATACGCCCGTTACAACACTTGTCATAACATTTATGGCTCCAGGATTTAATTTCACTGGTAGACCAATCCAGTACAGGATTGTGAAATTTTAACCAGGGCAATCCCAATATTACTGGAGAAGGCAAGTTATTCAACACTACCAAATCCAATTTCTCATGGTGAACACCATTAATAGTGAGAGGAAATTCACAGACCTTGAGAGTAATATTCTTCAAAGGGGAACCATCCACAGAAACCACAGCAATGGGGGATGATAAAGGTTCAGGTTTTAAATTGAGTTTTTCCACGAATCCCCCATCAATTACATTCAGTGTAGACCCGCAATCAACAAACACCCGAAATTCCATTAATTTTTCCTGAGCAATCGTGGAAGCAGCTAAAAATATACCCTTGGAATTTAAACAGGCAATACGGGCATGACTGACCATTTTTTTTTCTTTCTTCATACGAAGCTCACAGCCTTTAATCAAATGACCAGATTTTCCGCAATAGAAACACAAGCCTTCCGAAAAACGACAGTCTTTTTCTTGAGAGCGAGGTGCCACCGATCCAATCTCCATCGGTTCACCACTGTTAGTACACACATTATCATAACCAGAAACTGACATAGCAGAGGATTTGCTCTCATTAACCCTAGCACGCAGTTTCTATCCACCCGTATAGCTAATTGCATAGCCTGTTGCAAATCCTCAGGTGTAGGATAAGCAATTAGCAGGTCTTTAACCCTTTCACTGAGCCCAGCAAGAAATAGACTTTTCAGAGCAGAATCGTTCCACCCTGTTTGAGTGGACCAACGACGAAAATGAGTACAATATTTTTCGACATTACCTGATCCTTGTTTTAAACGTCTCAACTCAGTCTCAGCTGATGCGACACGGTCAGGATCATCATATAATAGTCCTAAAGCAGAAAAAAAACTATCCACTGATCTGAAGCATGTATCACTAGGTTGCAAAGAAAAGGCCCACTCCTGAGGCTCTTTGCGCAAAAGTGACATTATGAACCCTACGCGCTGGGATTCATCCCCAGAGGACTTGGGTCTCAAACGAAAATACAATAAGCAAGCATTTTTAAATGAAAAAAATTCTCGATGTTCACCAAAAAATAAATCCGGCAAACATACCTTAGGCTCCAAGAAATATGCTCCAGGACAGTTACTCACGTGCTGACGGAGCTCGGCCACTTCCAGAGAGAGTCCCTGCAGGTGTTTAGCCAAATCCTGAACCGACACCATGATGGAACAAAAAAAATCTTTCCTTAGAGAATTTGCTGGCTGGACTTACTGTTATGTTCTGCTACCAGAGCTAAGGAAAGAGAGGAGATCTGTCCCTACGATAGAACTCAGCTGAATCCCTATGATGTAACAGGGAACCTGATCCTGCGATCAGACCTGCTAAAGTCCTAAGCTAGTCTGTATGAAGACCTATAGATGTGGGGGAGGAATCCCTACAAGTACTAAGGACTGGGAGGAATATGGGACACCTCCTAACAGAAATAGTAGCAGACAGACGAACAAACAAAATATATAGAACATAGAGGTCAGTAGACCAAGCAAACTAACAGAGCAAGACACAGAGCACAGGCTAGCTAGAAAGTAGATATACAATGAAGTCCAGCAAAGCCAGAAGGGCGGAGCAGGATTAAATAGGTCAACAAGGTCATGTGACCAGCAAAGGAAAAAAAACCTAACAGCAAGGTTCTAACACTAAGTTACTTAAGGTCGGTGTCCGGCAAGGCGCCATTCCATGCTAGCCGAGCTGGGCAGTAGGGCAAAACGTCATCAAAATGGTCTACAGCACCCAGTGTTCCCAGAAGGTCTCCCATCCAAGTTCTGTCTGAGCCCAGCCCTGCTTTGGTTCCGAGATCAGATGAGATCGGGCGTATCCAAGGTGGTATGGCAAGTAGACGCTGCTCGATCCATCGCCTGGCCAGCCTTTCTCAGGATCGCTTGGTGGCGAGCAATCTGGCCGTGACGGGGCGGGCTCCGAAGGGTCCATGCAAAGGCTGTGCCATCCCTACAGGTGTGGTTTGTTTAGCAGTGATTCACCCGCCGCATCAGGTGTCTTCAAAAATGTCTCGGCCCAGGATCTCCTGCAGGCTAAACCCTTCATCGCGGTAAAGTGACAGAAAGAGCAAGCTGGACCCGTAACTTGGGGGCGGAGCGAGACGTCCAGGGGTGAATGAAGGAAGAGGGTGAGATGGTTGCCAGTGACTTTGAGCTGCTCTTCAGGGGGAGGGTCGTGTTGCCTGCAAAGGTCTTCTGCTTGGGGTTACCGGTGGTTGCCTCCAGTCACGCGGGAGACGCTGGTCCTGGTGAAAAGGAGCCTAGTATTAAAAGTAAAGAAGCAACAATGCTGGAGGCCCACGGTGATCAGAAGGATGCTGGTATTTTGCAGAGATGAAATAGCGCAAGAGAGAAAGCAAATGAAAAAAAGAAAAGAGAATGAATGTGTGCACTTATGAAAGGGAATGGATAAAAGGCATAGAAGAGAGTGCCCCCTGCTGGTGGAAGGAAGGAAAAAGCAAAAGCCTACAGCACCTGGTATTCCCAGGCGGTCTCCCATCCAAGTACTAACCAGGCCCAACCCTGCATATCTTACAAGATCAGACGACATTGGGCTTGTTCAGGGTGGTGTGGGCATAGGCAGAGACAAGCCTCTCAATTGCTGCTTTTCTACTTTAATGTCTTGCTACCGGCTGCCCATTCCAGTGCTCAGCAAGACCTGGTATTTTTGTGCTTTCCCTTCTCTTCAATTTTTTTGCTGGCTTCCTTAAAAGGTCTTGTAGACAGAAGGCCCCACTCAGAGCCGCTGAGCTCACTGATTGGCTGCAGCGCTGTAGATGGAACGTTGGCTTCACGGCCAATGCCACAGGCCGGGAGCAGAGGCGAGACTCACCGGTAGACCCGGGTAGGGTGAGTGGAGCGCGGTTAGTTGCTTTCTAATAGCCTGCAGTCGGGGATTAACTTTTAATGAAAGGGAACAATCCCTTTGACTGTCTGCAGCGCGCCACACCTAGGAAGCGCACGCTCACACACAAGCCAGCATGCACACGTGCTCGCACGTGACAACACCCCCTATCTGCCCCTACAACCTCTCCGTCACCATGCGTCAGACTCTCCTGCCTGTTTTATGATTTCAGGGCCCTAGCAGGAATCACCACCCTCCCTCCCCAATTCCTTCCGCACCTTCCTTGCCTTCCTTGCACTGAGGTTAGCTCTTTGTCAGCCGTCTGGCTTGGTTACACAAGCTTCTTTGCAGAGAAACATGTTACTTCTGCTAGCCCTTGCTAGGCGGCCGGCATCCAAAACCTTCCCTGGGCACCTGCTGAAAGCATGGCCCCTTCACGGCCCCGGGTGCTTTTAACGCCATCATTTCCACACGGCGAGCTGCGGAGTCAATAAGCACTCCTAGCCGTGGCAAGGAGCTCGGTGTCAGGCCTGCGTGAAGGCGGCGGGGTAGCGTACTTAGCTGCCAACTGGCTCAGAGGCCTTGGGGCTTCCATCATCTAAGTTACTTAAGGTCGGTGTCCGGCAAGGAGCCGTTCCATGCTAGCTGAGCTGGGCAGTAGGGCAAAACGTCATCAAAATGGTCTACAGCACCCGGTGTTCCCAGGAGGTATCCCATCCAAGTACTGTTCGAGCCCAGCCCTGCTTTGCTTCCGAGATCAGACGAGATCAGGCGCATCCAAGGTGGTATGGCCAGTAGACGCTGCTCGATCCATCGCCCGGCCAGCCTTTCTCAGGATCGCTTTGTTATGATCTGCTACAGAGACTAAGGAAAGAAAGGAGATCTATCCCTACAATAGAACTAAGCTAGATCCCTACGATGTAAGGGGGAACCTGATCCTGCGATCAGACCCGCTAAAGTCCTCGGCTAGTCTGAACGCAGACCTATAGATGTGAGGGAGGGATCCCTACAAGATCTAGGGACTGGGAAAAGTTGGACACCTCCTAGCAGAAATAGTAGCAGTCAAAGACAAACACACAACAAAAAGGCATAGGGGTCAGAAGACCTAGCAAAACTAACAGAGAATGGCAACAGAGCAACAAGCTAGCTCAACAGTAGTAAATACAAATGAAGTCCAGCAAAGCCAGGTGTGTGGAGCCGGATTAAATAGGCAAAATGGTCATGTGACCAGCAAACTAAAAAAAACCTAACAGGAGAGTTGTAACAGTTCCCCCTCTTCTAAGACGATCCTCCGGATCCCCTAGGCCCAGGCTTACCAGGAAACCTCCGGTGAAACGCTCGGACAAGTCTGGGGGCAGAAACATAATCCGCTCTCACCCATGAGTTATCCTCAGGTCCGAAACCCTTCCAAGCGACGAGATACTGCAAACTCCCTCTATACCGTCTAGAATTTAGGATGCGGGAAATTTCATATTCCCCGTCCTCCACCACCGGAGGAACAGTGGCAGAGGCGTCACCATCCGACACATCAGCTTTTTTCAACAGAGAAACATGAAACACCGGATTAATCCTCCAGGACGTAGGAACCTCCAGCCTAACAGCAGATTGGTTAACTATCTGAAGTACCTTAAAGGGCCCTACGAACTTGGGACCCAATTTTTTAGAAGGAATCCTCAATCGCAGATTCTTAGAGGACAACCAAACCATGTCACCAACCGCAAACAAAATCTCTTGCCGTTTCCTATCAAAGTACCTCTTAGATTTTTTGTTAGCCTCCTGAAGATTACCACGCACATCCGTCCAAACTCTCTCCAAATCACCGGAAAAACTCTCCTCCTCAGGCACAGCCGAAACCAATTTGGAAAATGACCCAAAAGACGGATGTCTCCCAGAACAACAAAAAAAAGGCGAACAGCCAGCAGAAGAGGATGTATGGTTGTTAAGAGCAAATTCAGCAACTGGCAGAAACTCAGACCAACCCTCTTGATTGTCTGCCCCAAAACAACGCAAGAACTGCTCAACATCCTGGTTCTTCCTTTCTGTCTGGCCATTAGACTCAGGATGATATCCGGATGAAAACGACAAATGAACTCCCAACCTGTCACAAAAGGCACGCCAAAAACGAGCCACGAACTGAGGTCCCCTATCAAAAATAATGTCAGTAGGAACACCATGTAGTCTGACAATCTCCTTGACAAAGGCCTTAGCGAGTGTCTTAGCGCAAGGCAGTTTGATGAAGGGAACCAAGTGACACATCTTGCTAAAACGGTCCACGACCACCCAGATGACCGTGAAACCTTCAGAGGGAGGAAGGTCAGTAATAAAGTCCATAGCCAGATGTGTCCAAGGTGCACTAGAAACCTCCAGAGGGCAAAGCAACCCCGCAGCAGGAGCATGCGAAGACTTGGATCTTGCACAAACAGTACATTGACGCACCCACTTAATGACTTCCTTCTGCCATCCAGGCCACCAAAAACTGCGACCCACAAGTCTCTTGGTCTCAGAAATTCCTGGATGACCTGCCAACCGAGACTCATGACACTCAACAAACAAATCTCTCCTAAAGGTCCTAGGCACAAACAACCTTCCATGGGGAGTGTTAGATGGGGCATTCTCCTGTGCTTTAAGAATCTCATCCTCCAAAACGGAGTCCAAAGCAGCAATCACAACACCTTCTTGTAAAATGGTCTCCTCTTCCTCCTCAACACCGACCATGGGAGAAAAGCTGCGAGACAAAGCATCCGCTTTAACATTCTTGGTACCCGGGATGTAAGTAACGGAAAAATTAAACCGCGAGAAAAAAAGTGCCCACCTAGCCTGACGGGCATTCAAGCGCTTGGCAGCATCAAGATAGATCAGATTTTTGTGATCAGTGAAAACCTGAATGGGAAATTCAGCACCTTCCAAGAGATGACGCCAGTGTTCAAATGCGAGTTTAATCGCCAGCAATTCCCGATTATCAATATCGTAATTAAGTTCAGTCTCGGAAAATTTTTTTGAAAAAAAGGCACAGGGATGTACTCCATCCTTGTTTTCCTGAGACAACACCGCACCAACCCCCACCGAAGAAGCATCAACCTCAACCAAAAACGGCTTAGTCACATCAGGCTGCATAAGAATGGGAGCAGAGGTGAACCTCTCCTTTAGAAACACAAAAGCTTCAATAGCCTCAGAAGTCCACTGAACCACATTAGCACCTTTCCTGGTGAGATCGGTCAGCGGTTTGACAATAATAGAAAACTTTTTTATGAATTTTCTGTAATAATTGGCAAAACCCAAAAACCTCTGTATCGATTTCAAATCAATAGGCCTAGGCCATTCCTGCACAGCTTGAACTTTAACCGGGTCCATCTCAAAACCTTCACTGGAGATAATGTAGCCCAAAAAACTAATTCTCTGTACAGCGAACTCACATTTCTCCAGCTTAGCAAAAAGCGAATTGTCCATTAATAACTGTAATACCTCACGTACGCTCCGCCAATGAGACTCCAGATCCGGCGAATAAATCAAAATGTCATCCAAATACATAACCACATTTTTGCCGATTAAAGGTCTAAGGATATCATTAATAAGATTCTGAAAAAATGCTGGAGCATTGGTGAGACCAAAAGGCATAACCAGATTCTCAAAATGACCCACAGGAGTGTTAAAAGCAGTCTTCCATTCATCACCCTCCTTCATGCGCAACAAATTGTATGCCCCCCGGAGATCAATTTTAGAGAACCACTTGGCCCCCACTAACTGGTTAAATAAATCAGGAATCAATGGCAGTAGGTAAGGATTGCGTACAGTAATTTTATTAATCTCACGAAAGTCCAGACAAGGACGTAAACCGCCATCTTTTTTTTTTACAAAAAAAAATCCAACAGCTACAGGAGACTTGGAAGGCCTAATGTGACCGGCGGCCAAGCTTGTCTGTATGTATTCTTCCAAAGCCTTTCTTTCAGGAATAGTAAGATTAAATAAACGACTTTTAGGAAGAGTCGCGCCAGGGACAAATTCAATGGTACAATCATAGTCTCTATGGGGAGGCAAAACCTGCGACTCCTCCTCAGAAAAAACTCTCCAAAAATCCTGAATAGGTACAGGCAATTCCCCTCTATCCGCAGCAGCAATGCACCCGTTACAACACTTGTCATAACACTTAGGGCTCCAGGACTTAATTTTATTGGTAGACCAATCCAGTACAGGATTGTGCAATTTTAACCAGGGTAACCCCAATATTACTGGAGAAGGCAAATTATCCAATACCACCAAATCCAAATTCTCTTGATGAATATCATTAATAGTGAGGGGAAATTCACAGACCTTGTGAGTAACACTCTTCAAGGGAGAGCCATCGACAGAAACCACAGCAATAGGGGATGACAAAGTTTTAGGTTCTAATCTAAGTTTTTCCAAGAATCCCCCATCAATCACATTCAGAGTAGATCCACAATCCACAAATACCCGAAACTCAATTAATTCATCCTGAGCAGCAGTAGTGGCAGATAGGAATACTCCCTTAGAATTTAAACAGGCAATACGAGCATGACTGACCATTTTTTTTTCTTTCTTCTTACGAAGCACACAGCTCTTAATAAAATGACCCGAATTTCCGCAATAGAAACACAAGCCTTCAGAAAGTCGGCGGGCTTTTTCCTGAGAGCGGGGTGCCATCGGCTCTCCATTGTCAGCACAGAACCTCTCAGGACTCGAAGCTGACATAGCAGAGTATTTGCTCTCATTAACCCTTTCACGCAGTCTCCTGTCCACCCGTATAGCTAATTGCATTGCCTCCTGCAAGTTTCCAGGTGTGGGATAAGCAATCAGTAAATCCTTTACCCTTTCACATAGCCCTGCAAGAAACAAGCTTTTCAGAGCAGAATCGTTCCACCCCACCTGGGCAGACCACCGACGGAAGTGAGAACAATATTTTTCCACATTACCTGATCCCTGCCTCAAACGTCTTAATTCAGACTCAGCAGATGAGACACGATCAGGATCATCGTACAACAAACCCAAAGCAGAAAAAAAACTATCCACTGATCTAAAGCACGGATCACTAGGTTGGAGAGAGAAGGCCCATCCCTGAAGATCTTTGCGCAAAAGTGACATTATGATCCCTATGCGCTGTGATTCATCACCAGAGGATCCGGGTCTCAAACGAAAATATAATAGACAAGCATTTTTAAAAGAAAAAAAATCTTGTTGTTTGCCAAAAAATAGATCAGGCAGACGTACCTTAGGCTCCACAAAATGCGCTCCAGAACAGCTACTCACGTGTTGTTGGAGCTTGGTCACCTCCAGAGAGAGTCCCTGCAAGCATTGAGCCAAATCTTGCACGGAGAGCATGATGGAAAACTGGAGGTCTTTTCTTAGAGAATTTTTTTTTTTTTTATGGCTGGAATTACTGTTATGATCTGCTACAGAGACTAAGGAAAGAAAGGAGATCTATCCCTACAATAGAACTAAACTAGATCCCTACGACGTAACGGGGAACCTGATCCTGCGATCAGACCCGCTAAAGTCCTCGGCTAGTCTGAACGCAGACCTATAGATGTGAGGGAGGGATCCCTACAAGATCTAGGGACTGGGAAAAGTTGGACACCTCCTAGCAGAAATAGTAGCAGTCAAAGACAAACACACAACAAAAAGGCATAGGGGTCAGAAGACCTAGCAAAACTAACAGAGAACGGCAACAGAGCAACAAGCTAGCTCAACAGTAGTAAATACAAATGAAGTCCAGCAAAGCCAGGAGGGCGGAGCCGGATAAAATAGGCAAAATGGTCATGTGACCAGCAAAATAAAAAAAACCTAACAGGAGAGTTGTAACACGCTTGGTGGCGAGCAATCTGTCCGTGACGGGGCGGGCTCCGAAGGGTCCATGCAAAGGCTGTGCCGTCCCTACAGGTGTGGTTTGTTTTGCAGTGATTCACCCGCCGCATCAGGTGTCTTCAAAAATGTCTCGGCGCAGGGTCTCCTGCAGGCTAAACCCTTCATCGCGGTAATGTGACAGAAAGAGCAAGCTGGACCCGTAACTTGGGGGCGGAGCGAGACGTCCAGGGGTGAATGAAGGAAGAGGGTGAGATGGTTGCCAGTGACTTTGAGCTGCTCTTCAGGGGGGAGGGTCGTGTTGCCTGCAAAGGTCTTCTGCTTGGGGATACCGGTGGTTGCCTCCAGCCACGCGGGAGATGCTGGTCCTGGTGAAAAGCAGCCTAGTATTAAAAGTAAAGAAGCAACAATGCTGGAGGCCCACGGTGATCAGAAGGATGCTGGTATTTTGCAGAGATGAAATAGCGCAAGAGAGAAAGCAAATGAAAAAAAGAAAAGAGAATGAATGTGTGCACTTGTGAAAGGGAATAGAAAAAAGGCACAGAAGAGAGTGCGACCTGCTGGTGGAAGGAAAGAAAAAGCAAAATCCTACAACACCTGGTATTCCCAGGCGGTCTCCCATCCAAGTACTAACCAGGCCCAACTCTGCTTAGCTTCTGAAATCGGGCGCGTTCAGGGTGGTGTGGCCATAGGCACAGACAAGCCTCTCACTTGCTGCTTTTCTACTTTGAAGTCTGGCTGCCGGCTGCCGGCTGCCGGCTGCCCTTTCCAGTGTTCAGCAAGACCAGGTCCTTTTGTGCTTTCCCTTCTCTTCAATTTTTTTGCTGGTTTCCTTAAAAGGTCTTGTAGACAGAACGCCCCACTGAGAGCCGCTGAGTTCACTGATCGGCTGCAGCGCTGTCGACGGAACGTCAGCTTCACGGCCAATGCCACAGGCCGGGAGCAGAGGCGAGACTCACCAGTAGACCCGGGTAGGTTGAGTAGAGCGTGGTTAGTTGCTTTCTAATAGCCTGCAGCCGGGGATTAACTGTTAATGAAAGGGAACAATCCCTTTGACTGTCTGCAGCGCGCCACACCTAGGAAGCGCACTCTCACACACAAGCCAGCATGCACACGTGCTCGCACGTGACAACACCCCCTATCTGCCCCTACAACCTCTCCGTCACCATGCGTCAGACTCTCCTGCCTGTTTTATGATTTCAGGGCCCTAGCAGGAATCACAACCCCCCCTCCCCAATTACTTCCTCACCTTCCTTGCCTTCCTTGCACTGAGGTTAGCTCTTTGTCAGCCGTCTGGCTTGGTTACACAAGCTTCTTTGCAGAGAAACATGTTACTTCTGCTGGCCCTCGCTAGGCGGCCGGCATCCAAAACCTTCCCTGGGCACCTGCTGAAAGCCTGGCCCCTTTACGGCCCCGGGTGCTTTTAACGCCATCATTTCCACACGGCGAGCTGCGGAGTCAATAAGCACTCCTAGCCGTGGCAAGGAGCTCGGTGTCAGGCCTGCGTGAAGGCGGCGGGGTAGCGTACTTAGCTGCCAACTGGCTCAGAGGCCTTGGGGCTTCCATCATCTAAGTTACTTAAGGTCGGTGTCCGGCAAGGCGCCGTTCCATGCTAGCCGAGCTGGGCAGTAGGGCAAAACGTCATCAAAATAGTCTACAGCACCCGGTGTTCCCACGAGGTCTCCCATCCAAGTACTGTCCGAGCCCAGCCCTGCATCCGAGATCAGACGAGATCAGGCGTATCCAAGGTGGTATGGCCAGTAGACGCTGCTCGATCCATCGCCCGGCCAGCCTTTCTCAGGATCGCTTGTTGGCGAGCAATCTGGCCGTGACGGGGCAGGCTCCGAAGGGTCCATGCAAAGGCTGTGCCGTCCATACAGGTGTGGTTTGTTTAGCAGTGATTCACCCGCCGCATCAGGTGTCTTCAAAAATGACTCGGCGCAGGGTCTCCTGCAGGCTAAACCCTTCATCGCGGTAATGTGACAGAAAGAGCAAGCTGGACCCGTAACTTGGGGGCTGAGCGAGACGTCCAGAGGTGAATGAATTAAGAGGGTGAGATGGTTGCCAGTGACTTTGAGCTGCTCTTCAGTGGGGAGGGTTGTGTTGCCTGCAAAGGTCTTCTGCTTGGGGTTACCGGTGGTTGCCTCCAGTCACGTGGGAGACGCTGGTCCTGGTGAAAAGGAGCCTAGCATTAAAAGTAAATAAGCAACAATGCTGGAGGCCCACGGTGGTCAGAAGGATGCTGGTATTTTGCAGAGATGAAATAGCGCAAGAGAGAAAGAAAATGAAAAAAAGAAAAGAGAATGAATGTGTGCACTTTTGAAACGGAATGGAAAAAAGGCATAGAAGAGAGTGCCCCCTGCTGGTGGAAGGAAAGAAAAAGCAAAAGCCTAGAGCACCTGGCATTCCCAAGCAGTCTCCCATTCAAGTACTAAACAGGCCCAACCCTGCTTAGCTTCCAAGATTAGACAAGGTCGGGCATGTACAGAGTGGTTTGGCCGTAGGCACACACAAGCCTCTCACTTGCTGCTTTTCTACTTTGAAGGCGCAGACAAGCCTCTCACTTGCTGCTTTTCTACTTTGAAGGCACAGACAAGCCTCTCACTTGCTGCTTTTCTACTTTGACGTCTGGCTGCCGGCTGCCCTTTCCAGTGCTCAGCAAGACCAGGTCCTTTTGTGCTTTCCCTTCTCTTCAATTTTTTTGCTGGCTTCCTTAAAAGGTCTTGTAGACACAATGCCCCACTCAGAGCCGCTGAGCTCACTGATCTGCTGCAGCGCTGTCGACGGAACGTCAGCTTCACGGCCAATGCCACAGGCCGGGAGCAGAGGCGAGACTCACCGGTAGACCCGGGTAGGGTGAGTAGAGCGCGGTTAGTTGCTTTCTAATAGGCTGCAGCCGGGGATTAACTTTTAATGAAAGGGAACAATCCCTTTGACTGTCTGCAGCGCGCCACACCTAGGAAGCGCACTCTCACACACAAGCCAGCATGCACACGCTGCCCCGACAACCTCTTCGTCACCATGTGTGTCACCCTGGCCTGGATGCCACAAAATGTATTAAAGCTGTGTCTGAGAGCAAGGGGGAGGTTCTCTGGTCAGGGGAACATTAGCATGCAATGCCTCCTGTCTCAGGCCAGTAGGGGGAGCAGGCTGCCCCTATAAAAGCTGGTGCTGGGGGCAGGGTTAGAGAGAACTGGATTGCCTGACTCAGCTCTGAGACGTGTCCCAGAGTGGAGCAGGGACAGAAAGTTGATTGCACCTAAGAGGAAGTGTGGCAGGAGGAGAGCCACAAGCCAGAGACAAGAGGCAAAGAGAGCATGTCTTGGCAGAGAAAAGACTTAATTTTACCAGACTTTGGTGTCTGAGGCTGGAAGGATTCCACATCCCCCAGCAGAGAACCAGTCCGCAAGGGACTGTACATTCCTTGGCCTAAGAAGCCTGGAGGCCCTGCCACAACCGAAGGGACCAGTAAAGCCGTACAAGGCTGGGAGCAGAAAGGAATCCACGTCGCAGGCCATACAGGCGAGAATACACGGAAAGTTCGGAAACGTGGGCTGTTACCCTATCAGGAGGAGATAGCCAGAAGGAGCGCAGAAAGCACAGTAGGCCTACACCCTCACCCTGACCAGGGCCAATTTCCCCGTTGCTCTCAGACGTCCAGGTCCCTTCCTAGCCGGGACTGTTTATGGGTCAGTTTACCTGTTGTAGTAAAGACCCTGGACTGCAACTTGTTGTCTGTGTGCTCCTTGCTCCTCCCGCACTATCAGCACTGGGATTCTCACTACCATCACTCCCACCATCCATTATACTGCGATGGGGCCGCACTCTTCCCGTGGGGAGTCACACTACCCTAGCTGCACACCTCATCAGCCCCAGCGGTCTGCATGCAGCGGCGGTTCCTAATAACCGCAATCCACGGGTGGCGTAGTCGGACATTATCAGCAGGACGTAGCAGACTACCATTGGCCTGACCACCCTGAGCCACGGAACCGGGTCGCCACTACTACCCCCATCGTCTCCCTATTGCCCGGATCCGAGTGCCCCACGGCCCAGGGGGCGAGTCAGCTTTGGCGTAGTCGGCAGGATTTCGTGCCCGCAACCACCGGGTACTGCGTGCCTGAAAAAGACTTTTGTAAACTTACCTGTGGCGAAGTTTCCCGCCATCCGGAGCCGATTCCCGCCATCGGACGCCATCTTGGACCGTTTCCCACCGTCTTCTGCCTTCTTCCCGCCATCCGCAGCTGCTTCCCGCCATCGGACGCCATCTTCAGGACGCCGCGCAGGAAGAAGAGGGGCGTGGACGTCAAAACCGCGCGAGATCCGAAGCTCCGCCCCACGCTCCGACGCTGCGCAAGGTCCTGGAAGGGAGAGAGAGCGACGCTGACGTCATCAGGACGCGACGCCAGGTCCTCGTCCATAGCAGCAGCAGCGGAGCCGCGGCTTACAGAAGAGGATCGCTGGAAGGTAGGCCACGCTTAACTAGGTGGGAGGAAGATGTCAGACACAGAGGCGCCCACTACCACCAACGCAGCTGCAGCAGCAGTGATGCCCTTTTCCCTGCCCTACATCCCTGGAGCGGCCTGGCTGCCCAAATACTCAGGGGAGCCCCATGCCCTAACTGACTTTAAGGAAAGACTATACAGTTTGTTCCAGGTTTACCCCCTGACAGAGGAGCAGAAGGTCAGCATATTGACAGGGCAGTTAACTGGCGCAGCCCAAAGGGAGGTAAAATCATGGCCCACTGAGGAGAAAAGGACTGTGAAGGGTATCCTGGCCCAGCTGCGGGGTACCTTTGATACACGTACCTCCGCTGAGATTAAAATAAGGTTCTAAGGATGTAGGCAGCGGGCACAGGACAGCATTAGAGACTATGCCCTAAATCTGCAGGAAGCCTTGAGGGCTATTCAACAAACTGACCCTGGCAGTGTGCAGGAAACCGATAAGCTGCTAACAGAACAATTCATAGAAGGTCTGCTGTCTAGCGCCCACAGGGCCCAACTGCGCCTCATGTTCTTTCAGAACCCCGACCTGACCTTTGCCCAATTTAAGGACAGGGCCATAAGGGTGCTCCGTGAATCTGCAACCAGTGGCGCTATAAACCCCCGCGCCCTGCTATCACCTACCACCAGGAGGCGGCGCCCTCCTCTATGGACTCCGTGGAGGCTGATGCACAGGCCCTGAACCAAGCCCCGTCGAAAGGCCTGCACCACCAAGTCCAGGAGCTAACCAGGAGCGTCGTGGCGTTGACCAGAACCGTCCAGGTGTTGCAAGTGGACCCTTCAAGACCCATCGAGCTGGCTTCAAGTCCGGAGGATGTCCCGTGGCGTCGACAGAGGAGGATCCCTTCATTCCGAGGGAGGCCCACAGACCGCTACGCAGAGGATGGACAGCCCATTTGCCGTCGATGCAACCAGCCCGGACACATTTCCAGGTACTGTAATTTAAACGGGTCCAACCTGGGGCAGAGGGCCGACCCCCAGGCATAAGATCACCAGGCCCTTATAATTGGCGTGATAAGTACGTTGGGGGGCACCCGGTTTTACCCGTGGTGCTGGACGGTATCCCCATGAGCGCCTTGCTGGATACTGGGTCGCAAGTAACCACAATCCCTTATGTACTTTTTAAGCAGTATTGGACTGATGCTGATATCACACGGTATCCAGACAGTAACTTGAGCATCATCGCCAGTAATGGCTTACCCGTGCCGCAGATGGGGTTCAAGGAGATGATCATTAAAATTGGTAAAGTTGAACTGCCGGCACAGGGAGTGATTATTGTGGACATTGACGGTCATGAAAGTCACCCTAAAATAACTGTGGGTACTAACATAATTGAAAATTGTCTTTCAGAGGTAATTGTAATTCTACAACAGGTGGCGGTGAATGCTAGTTCCTGCCAACAGAGGGTCCTCAACAAGGAGATAAAAGCCCTGATGAGACGGCAGCAGGTAGAACTGTCTGGTGGTGAGATCGGTAGCGTAAGACTGAGTGACCCATTCCCCATTTCCATGCCTCCCAAAAGTGAAATGATGATCTGGTGTCGGACTGCAATCGGGTTGAGAGGTAGAGACTACCAAGCCATGGTAGAACCCGTGTACTCAGACAGCAGGCCCACCATTTTGACAGCCCGGGGGGTGGTTGATGTCCGTCATGGGAGGGTGGCCGTCCGCATCCTCAACATTGGGGAGAGGGAAGTACACTTACCCAGGTACGCTACACTCGCCAAACTGTTTGTTGTCGAACACCAAGCTATCAGGGCCGTGGAACCCTTGCCTCCATCTCCTCAGGCGGAGGGTAATGGCTCCCAGAAACAAAAGGAGGACTGGTGCCAGAAACTCCATGTGGGTGCTGACTCCACTCCCCTGCACCAAAAACAAGGAGTCTACCGGGTGGTACAGGAGTACGAGAGAGTCTTTAGTAAGCACCCGCTGGACTTCGGCAGAGTAAAGGGGATAGAACACCACATCCCCACAGGGAGCCACCCACCAATAAAAGAGAGACACAGGCCTGTACCCCCTGCACATTATCAGAACGCCAAGGGCATGCTAAGAGAGATGAAGGAAGCTGGGGTCATTAGAGATAGCTGTAGCCCCTGGGCAGCCCCCTTGGTTCTGGTGAAAAAGAAAGACGGCACCATGAGAATGTGCGTGGACTATAGACAAATCAACCGTATCACCCACAAAGACACATACCCGCTGCCTAGAATAGAGGAGTCTTTAGCCGCACTAAAATCTGCTAACTTCTTTTCTACTTTGGACCTTACTAGCGGGTACTGGCAGGTTCTTGTGGCAGAGGCTGACAAGGAGAAGACCGCCTTCACCACCCTGATGGGACTGAGCGAGTTCAACTGTATGCCTTTCGGGCTCTGCAACGCACCAGGGACCTTCCAGCGGCTGATGGAATGCTGTCTAGGGCACCGAAACTTCAATACAATCCTCCTTTACCTGGACGACGTGATCGTCTATTCGAAGACCTACGAGGACCATCTAAAGCACCTGGCCGAGGTGTTCGAAGCCCTGGCAGGCTATGGCCTGAAGGTGAAACCATGGAAGTGTCACCTGCTGAAACCAAAGGTCCAGTACCTAGGGCACGTGGTAAGCGCGGAAGGAGTGGCCCCCGACCCTGACAAAGTCACGGCAATCAAGAGCTGGCCAAGCCCCTCGAACATCAAAGAGGTGAGACAGTTTCTCGGGTTGGTAGGCTACTACCGAAGGTTCATCCCCGGGTTCACTAAGATGGCAGCTCCTATGCAGGACCTCCTGATCGGACAGTCTAAGTCCCGAAGTCAAAAGCCACCCTTCAAGTGGGATAAACCGGAAGAGGAGTCCTTCCGCCAGCTAAAGATGGCCCTCACGGGGGATGAGATCCTGGCCTACCCTGATTACGGCCAGCCTTTCATTCTCCACACAGATGCCAGTAATGTGGGACTGGGAGCCGTACTGTGCCAAAACCAACAGGGCAGAGAACGGGTGATCGCATACGCCAGTCGGAAGCTGAGGCCCACCGAGAGGAACCCGGAGAATTACAGCTCCTTCAAGCTAGATTTCTTGGCGGTGGTGTGGGCCGTGACGGAACGCTTCAAGCATTACCTGGCCTCTGCAAAGTTCACCGTGTACACGGACAACAACCCGTTGACACACCTGGACAATGCAAGACTGGGTGCCCTGGAACAGCGGTGGATGGCCCGTCTCTCCAACTATGACTTCGTGATCAAGTACCAGGCAGGCAAAACCAACGCCAATGCGGACGATCTATCAAGAATGCCTCACTTACCTGAAGGTGACGAAGACCCAGAAGAGCTGGAGGAGGTAGAACTCCCCGCGTTTCACCGGTATGGAGCCGCTCAACACTCTCACCGCGTGAAGGAGGACTATCTAACAACTGTGATGATGAATCCCCTACCTCACCACAGCTGGGCCGAGACCCAAGATAGTGACCCTGCAGTCCGCCTGGTGAAAGATCTGCTGACCCGGGAAGACACCCGCCTAGATCCAGATGCCCCAGAGGAAGCCAAGCAGCTAAGGAAGGAGAAGAGCAAGCTGTTCCTCTACGAAGGCAAGTTGTGCAGAAGGATTGTCAACCACCGGACGCACGAGCTGACCTGGCAAGTCGTGGTCCCAAAGCGAGATGCAGCTATGGTCCTGGGGGCTTTCCATGACAGAGCGGGACACTTCGGTTGGAAGAAACTGGAGTTCCTACTAAGAGGAAGGTTCTTTTGGGTCGGCATGAGAGGAGCTGTAGAAAAATGGTGCAGAGACTGTGGCCCTTGTCACCTGAGGAGGAAGGACCGCACCAGCCAGAAGACACCCTTGAGGCCCATCGTCACCATGCAGCCTCTTGAGCTGGTAGCTCTGGACCATGTCAAATTGGCTCCCAGCCGGTCAGGATACATCTATGCCCTGACAATCGTGGACCACTATTCCCGTTTTCTAGTGGTGGTCCCGGAAAAGGACTTGACAGCCCAAACAGCGGCCAGAGCCTTCCAGCAATACTTCTGCCGTCCACACGGGTATCCGGAACAGGTCCTGACAGACCAGGGTCCAGCGTTCGAGGCTGAAATCTTCCAGGAGTTCTGCAACCTCTATGGCTGTAAGAAAATTCGGACAATGCCTTACCATCCACAAACCAACGGGATGTGTGAGAAGATGAACAATATAGTCATTGATCTCCTGAAGACGTTGCCCCTGGAGGAACGCAGCCTGTGGCCAGAAAAACTGCCGGACCTGATAGACCTATACAACAATATCCCGGTGAATGCTACCAACTGCACCCCGGCTTACCTGATGCGAGCCAGACCGGGTAAGCTGCCCGTAGACCTGGAGATGGGAGTCCTAATACCTGAGGACACCTCCCCGGATGCGGACTGGGATACGGAAAGGCAACTGCAGTACAAGAAGGTACAGGAGAGTGTGGAGAAGAGCCTGGCCCAGGTGAGAGAGAAGCAAGAAAGACTCTTCAATCAACACGCCCCTGCTGGTCCCCTAGAACCTGGTGAGCAAGTCCTAAAGCGAAAAAGAAGGCTACATAAGTTGGACGACCAGTGGGAAAGGGAACCCTACACCGTACTGCAGTCTGACCACGACAACCCAAAGGTGTGCGTAATCACCAAGGACGGAGGAGAAACCACTAGTGTCGTCTCCAGAGACCACCTCAAAAGGTGCCCCGAGCAACTCCGTAGTGCAGAAGAGGATCAGAGTGACCTTGAACCCGCAGAGGACAAGGAAGAAATGATCAGCACCATTCTCGGAGAGTTCCCTCAGTCCTGGACTCGCATAAATGATGCCATAGTGGTACCCGTCCTGCATTTCCTGCAACCGGCCCAGCAACAACCAACACCAGAGCCGGAAGGTGAAGAGGAGCCAGCAGTTCCAGAGGCAGAAGAGCCTGTACCAGCAGCCCAGGAGAGTCAACCCTCTGCTGACAGTGAGCCTGCCATGCCTGCGGTAAGCCAAAGAACCCGCAGACAGCTGCCTGCCCTACCTGTACACCCAGTTGGTAGCTGTACCCCTAACGCTAGTGGGGAAAGCCAGGTTGGTCCACCACCAGACAGTGGGTTAAGGAGGTCAACCAGGAGCACAAAGGGGCAGATACCCGCTCGCTGGAGAATATAGAGTGTACTAAGATTGTAAATAACCCTGTTGCCAAATGTTGAAATGTTTGCCAAGTTACCTGCATGTTTATTAATAGTGTGTTTCAGTTTCTTGCAGCTACCGTAAGGACTCACAGGTTATGGACTTTTTATAACCGGGACCTTGTATGGACTGCATTCTGAGCCTAACCCAGGAATGAACTAAGACTGTGAAGGACTTGGGGTAGGACAGACCCCCACCTGGTTAAGGCTCCCGTTGTATTGGTGATATGGACACCCGGTCACAGGCCACACTGTGACCTTAAGAACTCAATTTGTGCGTCGTCTGTCTATTAATGTTTTATTGTTATGCATATTGTCTTGTTTATTGTTTAGTCCCGGAGTACTAAATTTCACTAGGGGGGAATGTGTCACCCTGGCCTGGATGCCACAAAATGTATTAAAGCTGTGTCTGAGAGCAAGGGGGAGGTTCTCTGGTCAGGGGAACATTAGCATGCAATGCCTCCTGTCTCAGGCCAGAAGGGGGAGCAGGCTGCCCCTATAAAAGCTGGTGCTGGGGGCAGGGTTAGAGAGAACTGGATTGCCTGTCTCAGCTCTGAGACGTGTCCCAGAGTGGAGCAGGGACAGAAAGTTGATTGCACCTAAGAGGAAGTGTGGCAGGAGGAGAGCCACAAGCCAGAGACAAGAGGCGAAGAGAGTCTGTCTTGGCAGAGAAAAGACTTAATTTTACCAGACTTTGGTGTCTGAGGCTGGAAGGATTCCACATCCCCCAGCAGAGAACCAGTCCGCAAGGGACTGTACATTCCTTGGCCGAAGAAGCCTGGAGGCCCTGCCACAACTGAAGAGACCAGTAAAGCCGTACAAGGCTGGGAGCAGAAAGGAACCCACGTCGCAGGCCATACAGGCGAGAATACACGGAAAGCTCGAAAACGTGGGCTGTTACCCTATCAGGAGGAGATAGCCAGAAGGAGCGCAGAAAGCACGGTAGGCCTACACCCTCACCCTGACCAGGGCCAATTTCCCCATTGCTCTCAGACGTCCAGGTCCCCTCCTAGCCGGGACTGTTTATGGGTCAGTTTACCTGTTGTAGTAAAGACCCTGGACTGCAACTTGTTGTCTGTGTGCTCCTTGCTCCTCCCGCACTATCAGCACTGGGATTCTCACTGCCATCACTCCCACCATCCATTATACTGCCCTGGGGCCGCACTCTTCCCGCGGGGAGTCACACTACCCTAGCTGCACACCTCATCAGCCCCAGCGGTCTGCATGCAGCAGCGGTTCCTAATAACCGCAATCCACGGGTGGCGTAGTCGGACATTATTAGCAGAACGTAGCAGACTACCATTGGCCTGACCACCCTGAGCCACGGAACCGGGTCGCCACTACTACCCCCATCGTCTCCCTATTGCCCGGAACCGAGTGCCCCACGGCCCAGGGGGCGAGTCATATGCATCAGACTCTCCTGCCTGTTTTATGATTTCAGGGCCCTATCAGGAATCACCCCCCCCTCCCCAATTCCTTCTGCACCTTCCTTGCCTTCCTTGCACTGAGGTTAGCTCTTTGGCAGCCGTCTGGCTTGGTTACACAAGCTTCTTTGCAGAGATACATGTTACTTCTGCTGGCCCTCGCTAGGCGGCCGGCATCCAAAACCTTCCCTGGGCACCTGCTGAAAGCCTGGCCCCTTCACGGCCCCGGGTGCTTTTAACGCCATCATTTCCACGCGGCGAGCTGCGGAGTCAATAAGCACTCCTAGCCGTGACAAGGAGCTCGGTGTCAGGCCTGCGTGAAGGCGGCGGGGTAGCATACTTAGCTGCCAACTGGCTCAGAGGCCTTGGGGCTTCCATCATCTAAGTTACTTAAGGTCGGTGTCCGGCAAGGCGGCGGTCCATGCTAGCCGAGCTGGGCAGTAGGGCAAAACGTCATCAAAATGGTCTACAGCACCCGGTGTTCCCAGGAGGTCTCCCATCCAAGTACTGTCTGAGCCCAGCCCTGCTTTGCTCCCGAGATCAGACGAGATCGGGCGTATCCAAGGTGGTATGGCCAGTAGACGCTGCTCGATCCATCGCTCGGCCAGCCTTTCTCAGGATCGCTTGGTGGCGAGCAATCTGGCCGTGACGGGGCGGGCTCCGAAGGGTCCATGCAAAGTCTGTGCCGTCCCTACAGGTGTGGTTTGTTTAGCAGTGATTCACCCGCCGCATCAGGTGTCTTCAAAAATGTCTCGGCGCAGGGTCTCCTGCAGGCTAAACCCTTCATCACGGTAATGTGACAGAAAGAGCAAGCTGGACCCGTAACTTGGGGGCGGAGCGAGACGTCCAGGGGTGAATGAAGGAAGAGGGTGAGATGGTTGCCAGTGACTTTGAGCTGCTCTTCAGGGGGGAGGGTCGTGTTGCCTGCAAAAGTCTTCTGCTTGGGGTTACCGGTGGTTGCCTCCAGCCACGCGGGAGACGCTTGTCCTGGTGAAAAGGAGCCTAGTATTAAAAGTAAAGAAGCAACAATGCTGGAGGCCCACGGTGATCAGAAGGATGCTGGTATTTTGCAGAGATGAAATAGCGCAAGAGAGAAAGCAAATGAAAAAAAGAAAAGAGAATGAATGTGTGCACTTGTGAAAGGGAATGGAAAAAAGGCATAGAAGAGAGTGCCCCCTGCTGGTGGAAGGAAGGAAAAAGCAAAAGCCTACAGCACCTGGTATTCCCAGGCTATCTCCCATCCAAGTACTAACCAGACCCAACCATGCTTAGCTTCCAAGATCAGACAAGATCGGTCGTGTTCAGTGTGGTGTGGCCGTAGGCAGAAACAAGCCTCTCACTTGCTGCTTTTCTACTTTGACGTCTGGCTGCCGGCTGCTCTTTCCAGTGCTCAGCAAGACCAGGTCCTTTTGTGCTTTCCCTTTTCTTCAATTTTTTTGCTGGCTTCCTTAAAAGGTCTTGTAGACTCAACGCCCCACTCAGAGCCGCTGAGCTCACTGATCGGCTGCAGCGCTGTCGACGGTACGTCAGCTTCACGGCCAATGCCACAGGCCGGGAGCAGAGGCGAGACTCACCGGTAGACCCGGGTAGGGTGAGTAGAGCGCGGTTAGTTGCTTTCTAATAGGCTGCAGCCGGGGATTAACTTTTAATGAAAGGGAACAATCCCTTTGACTGTCTGCAGCACGCCACACCTAGGAAGCGCACTCTCACACACAAGCCAGCATGCACACGTGCTCGCACCTGACAACACCCCCTATCTGCACCTACAACCTCTCCGTCACCATGCGTCAGACTCTCCTGCCTGTTTTATGATTTCAGGGCCCTAGCAGGAATCACCCCCCCCCTCCCCAATTCCTTCCACATCTTCCTTGCCTTCCTTGCACTGAGGATAGCTCTTTGTCAGCCGTCTGGCTTGGTTACACAAGCTTCTTTGCAGAGAAACATGTTACTTCTGCTGGCCCTCGCTAGGCGGCCGGCATCAAAAACCTTCCCTGGGCACCTGCTGTAAGCCTGGCCCCTTCACGGCCCTGGGTGCTTTTAACGCCATCATTTCCACACGGCGAGCTGCGGTGTCAATGGGCACTCCTAGCCGTGGCAAGGAGCTCGGTGTCAGGCCTGCGTAGTAGCGTACTTAGCTGCCAACTGGCTCAGAGGCCTTGGGGCTTCCATCATCTAAGTTACTTAAGGTCGGTGTCCGGCAAGGCGCCGTTCCATGCTAGCCGAGCTGGGCAGTAGGGCAAAACGTCATCAAAATGGTCTACAGCACCTGGTGTTCCCAGGAGGTCTCCCATTCAAGTACTGTCCGAGCCCAGCCCTGCTTAGCTTCCAAGATCAGACGACATCGGGCGTATCCAAGGTGGTATGGCCAGTAGATGCTGCTCGATCCATCGCCCGGCCAGCCTTTCTCAGCATCGCTTGATGGCGAGCAATCTGGCCGTGACGGGGCGGGCTCCGAAGGGTCCATGCAAAGGCTGTGCCGTCCCTACAGGTGGGGTTTGTTTAGCAGTGATTCACCCGCCGCATCAGGTGTCTTAAAAAATGTCTTGGCGCTGTGTCTCCTGCAGGCTAAACCCTTCATCGCGGTAATGTGACAGAAAGAGCAAGCTGGACCCGTAACTTGGGGGCGGAGCGAGACGTCCATGGGTGAATGAAGGAAGAAGGTGAGATGGTTGCCAGTGACTTTGAGCTGCTCTTCAGGGGGGAGGGTCGTGTTGCCTGCAAAGGTCTTCTTCTTGGGGTGACCGGTTGTTGCCTCCAGCCACATGGGAGACGCTGGTCCTGGTGAAAAGGAGCCTAGTATTAAAAGTAAAGAAGCAACAATGCTGGAGGCCCACGGTGATCAGAAGGATGCTGGTATTTTGCAGAGATGAAATAGCGCAAGAGAGAAAGCAAATGAAAAAAAGAAAAGAGAATGAATGTGTGCACTTGTGAAAGGGAATAGAAAAAAGGCATAGAAGAGAGTGCCCCCTGCTGGTGGATGGAAGGAAAAGGCAAAAGCCTACAGCACCTGGTATTCCCAGGCAGTCTCCCATCCAAGTACTAACCAGGCCTGACCCTGCTTAGCTTCCAAGATCAGACTTGATCAGGCGTGTTCAGGGTGGTGTGGCCTTAGGCAGAGACAAGTTTCTCACTTGCTGCTTTTCTACTTTGACGTCTGGCTGCCGGCTGCCCTTTCCAGTGCTCAGCAAGACCAGGTCCTTTTGTGCTTTCCCTTCTCTTCAACTTTTTTGCTGGCTTCCTTAAAAGGTCTTGTAGACACAACGCCCCACTCAGAGCCGCTGAGCTCACTGATCGGCTGCAGCGCTGTCGACGGAACGTCGGCTTCATGGCCAATGCCACAGGCCGGGAGCAGAGGCGAGACTCACCGGTAGACCCGGGTAGGGTGAGTAGAGCGCGGTTAGTTGCTTTCTAATAGCCTGCAGCCGGGGAATAACTTTTAATGAACGGGAACAATCCCTTTGACTGTCTGCAGCGCGCCACACCTAGGAATCGCACTCTCACACACAAGCCAGCATGCACACGTGCTCGCACGTGAAAACACCCCCTATCTGCCCCTACAACCTCTCCGTCACCATGCGTCAGACTCTCCTGCCTGTTTTATGATTTCAGGGCCCTAGCAGGAATCACCCTCCCCTCCCCAATTCCTTCCGCACCTTCCTTGCCTTCCTTGCACTGAGGTTAGCTCTTTGGCAGCCGTCTGGCTTGGTTACACAAGCTTCTTTGCAGAGAAACATGTTACTTCTGCAGGCCCTCGCTAGGCGGCCGGCATCCAAAACCTTCCCTTGGCACCTGCTGAAAGCTTGGCCCCTTCACAGCCCCGGGCGCTTTTAACGCCATCATTTCCACACGGCGAGCTGCGGAGTCAATAAGCACTCCTAGCCGTGACAAGGAACTCGGTGTCAGGCCTGCTTGAAGGGCGGCGGGGTAGCGTACTTAGCTGCCAACTGTCTCAGAGGCCTTGGGGCTTCCATCATCTAAGTTACTTAAGGTCGGTGTCCGGCAAGGCTCCGTTCCATGCTAGCCGAGCTGGGCAGTAGGGCAAAACGTTATCAAAATGGTCTACAGCACCCAGTGTTCCCAGGAGGTCTCCCATCCAAGTACTGTCTGAGCCCAGCCCTGCTTTGCTTCCGAGATCAGACGAGATCGGGCATATCCAAGCTGGTATGGCCAGTAGACGCTGCTTGATCCATCGCCCGGCCAGCCTTTCTCAGGATCGCTTGGTGGCGAGCAATCTGGCCGTGACGGGGCGGGCTCCGAAGGGTCCATGCAAAGTCTGTGCCGTCCCTACAGGTGTGGTTTGTTTAGTAGTGATTCACCCGCCGCATCAGGTGTCTTCAAAAATGTCTCGGCGCAGGTCTCCTGCAGGCTAAACCCTTCATCACGGTAATGTGACAGAAAGAGCAAGCTGGACCCGCAACTTGGGGGCGGAGCGAGACGTCCAGGGGTGAATGAAGGAAGAGGGTGAGATGGTTGCCAGTGACTTTGAGCTGCTCTTCAGGGGGGAGGGTCGTGTTGCCTGCAAAGGTCTTCTGCTTGGGGTTACCGGTGGTTGCCTCCAGCCACGCGGGAGACGCTGGTCCTGGTGAAAAGGAGCCTAGTATTAAAAGTAAAGAAGCAACAATGCTGGAGGCCCACGGTGATCAGAAGGATGCTGGTATTTTGCAGAGATGAAATAGCGCAAGAGAGAAAGCAAATGAAAAAAAGAAAAGAGAATGAATGTGTGCACTTGTGAAAGGGAATGGAAAAAAGGCATAGAAGAGAGTGCCCCCTGCTGGTGGAAGGAAGGAAAAAGCAAAAGCCTACAGCACCTGGCATTCCCAGGCGGTCTCTGTTAAATGGTTAATTATGGAAATTCATTTGGAATGTTAATCGATAATCATTTTTCTGAGTTCTATCCCTCAGCCATCGTGTCTAGTTGACATGCGCTATTTGTGTGTGTATTTTTGGTTCACTACCATATGTAGAACAGGTGTCCATACGACTGGCTATAAAAGCCCATGGTACAGAAAGGGGGGCTCTCTTGCTCTGCCCACCCCACAAGACACAGAATCTTCATGCTGAGAAGCAGATGACATGTAGGCCTGGACACTTGCTGGACAAAGACATGATTTACCAGCCAGGATCCAAGGAAAGAGGGTGAATCTCAACAATTAAGCTAATTATGGACTAAGGGACAATTACTTTATAACTAATTATTGTATGTACCTGCTGCAATCTGATTCTTTTTAATGGACAATCCAAGAATAAATAGATACATTTTTTTATAAGAATATCGTGATATTGATACTTTGAGAAGACCTCAGTAGAAAAAAATAATACAGGAAGAGTATTATTTTACAATGGTGATCCAGCCAGTCCTGTTTTTTTTTTTTTTAATTAAGTAAGTGAATTTCTTCCGTGAACAAGGGGGAAGTCCTGACGAGCTGAACAGCTGTTGTTCACGTGTCAGTAAATTCACTAGTTTGTCACGAGAAGCAGAAAGGACCTACAGACTGAGGAAAGACAGGAAGCAGAGGTACTAACAAGGAACAGAATCACACAGGAAAAGAATCAGACGAACTGAAGACAGGACGTGCTGATAAAGAGAAGCCAAGGAATCTTAAGGTAAGCAAAATATGGATATAATTTCTTCTTTTGCTAAACAAAGTAATATTAATTTCAAAGTTAATGTAGGAGATGACAGAAGTTTTGTGGCTCAGTTTATACAAAGAATGTGAATTGCAGAATTTACAGTTAACTTCTAAATTGGTAAATAGAGACAAACAGAAATTGAGAAATATTCTACATTTGGTAGATTTTTTTCATAGTCTTGTGTTAGAGATTTCTAAGCAGGAAAATAGTGTAGAAGTGTCAGACGGTGATACTGATTCTGACTGTAATGTGGAAAATGAACAAGAAGTAAGACACGTGTCTGTAACTGAAGGTGACCTTGGGTCTGACCAAGAGACGGACATACAGAAACCTGACATGGGAGGAGACATGACTGACATATGAGAAACCAACATACTAGGTGATGTGGGAGGAGACGTGAGTGACGTAGGAGGAACGGACGTACAAGAGCCACTAAAAATATCAGAGAATTCTGGAATTACCCAGGCTCAACTACAAATTAAAATGAGGAAAAATTAGCTGAAATTATACAAAATCATGCCAAAATATGATGTCAAAATCCATGCCTGTAGAAATTCATAAACATTTGAGAGCTTCTCTGATAAGTTTGATTTATCCAATGAGGAGAGGAATCAATTATTTAAAATATGGATTCCTGTGACATTGTCCAGACGTTTACATTTAATGCCCAGTGAAAATGACTCTCCTAATGGATGGGAAAATGATTCGGACAGATTAAGATATTTGATTTATTGTGTCAGAAAGGATTTTCCCAACATAGAAGATCTGCAGAAACTAAGGATTGGTAGGAAGGAATGTACATATACATTCATGTCCATATTTGAACGGTTGTACAAAGCTCTCATCAAAAATGGAAAAGTACAACATATGATAACAACTTTTGTACAAAAATTCAAATTCCTAAATTCAGTTTCCCAAGTTATGGCATCACAAAAAAATTCATTATTTGAATGTGCGCAGATGCTGGATTTTTTTAGAAAACATGAGAATCGTGAAAAGAAAATAAATCAAGCTAAATTTATAAAACCAGGAAAGGTAAAATCTTACCAAAAGCCAATATCAAACTCTCCTAGACTGAGTCATCCCCATAGTGAACTCTATCAAATACGCAGAAGATTTCATATATGTTATAAGCCATATCAGCCAGTGCAAAGATCCATCTCTCCACAGAATGAGTTAATTCTCAATCAGAACTGTGATTCTCTAAAAAGGAAAATGGCTGAAACTGATGGACAGAGACAGGTGAGACGACCAACTCACAGTGACGTCATGGAATGTGGACAGAAGAACAGGCAGTTCTCTGAGGTTTTGAAGGATAGAAAAATGTCTTTCCTAAATAGGGCGTTCCTGGAGATATTTGAGAGAGACAGAAGATTTGGTTTAGGAAGTGGCTAAGGAAAAACTGTAATTACAATGTTGTATCAAAATGTAATACAATATCTCAATATTTATTTATAATCTTATACAGTAAAATTGTAGTTACATAGTTTCTAATAGTTCATATATATATATATATATATATATATATATATATATATATATATACACTTGTCTAAGTAGAGATTGCGTATAATTGTATTTATATATACGTTTATAAAATATATATATATATATTAATTAATAAATTAGAACTTCATATATATAAATTTAAGTAGCAATATTTTGAATTACATTAGAACCAACCAATATATGTATAAGATATTTAAATAATTCTGTTTCTGTATGAATTTGATATTTAATTTTATTTTCTTATATTTCCTTAGAGTTTTCATTCCAAAGCAGGATTTGATCAAAGAACTCTAAAATGGATTTATTTCTTTATTCACACAGGAAGTGAAAAAATTGCATGATTTTATGTGTATAACATTTTAAAATAATAACAATATATCTAGTTGAACTATAATATATATGTAATACTTATCAATTCTTTTGTGTTGCTAATATTTTCTGTGCATGAAGTGTTCGTGCAAATTAAAGTAGCTTTACAGCATGACGTGTGACAGCTGCGGCCTTTGAACTTTGAGCTAATAGTATAGGATCCCACTCATTCTATTTTCAACTGATGTAACTTAAGACCGGACAGCCAGTGAAAAAAGAATCTAAGACAAGAGTTTTTTCAAGTGTCTGAAATTCCAGTGACTTACTCTCATATTATATAATATCTACTTGGGGAATATTCAAAGAAATATAAAGATATTCAATTGATATGGCAATGCGCATTAATAAATTGGGATACAACAATTTTGGGTTAAATATATATATATATATATATATATATATATATCTAAAACTTCATATGTGGAATGTTTGAGTTGAACAGATCTGTGAATGTCAGAGTGAAGGTGACAGATGAGTAAATCAGCAGCTGCTAAGTGTGATTGATGTGACAGAGACCTCGTATGTTTGTATGTTTGAAAAAATAAAAATGTTTCTTTATGTGAAGGTACAAAAATATATTTAATTCTGAGGAAATTATAATACATAATTAGGTATTATCTACATATATATATTTCTATATTTCTTTAATAATTATTATTTCTTGATTTAACTAATAGTGGATAAGGGCAACCACACATCAAAATGGTTTACAAAGCAAATTTATATTTAGAATAATTTTCCACATGATAATATTCTTGAATAACTATAATATTATTTTTAATGGTTACCTAAATAGGTACACACCTCTCTTTAGTCAAATCTATGCTATTCATCGATATGAAATTTATGCACAATATTTCTAGAAGAATAATTATTTTTAATTTGGTTCTGATATATACATAAATTTTATAAAATAATATTTTTGGTATAAAGGGGGAAAATGTGTTTTTGATCCTGATTACATAATCACTTTTGATCAATACTTATTTTTCACACATTTTAATAAAGAAGAAATAATAATAAGATACTATGGTATAATTAAGAAAGGTATTGCATGCAAATTTCTTATTTTTTTCTTTTTTAATTTTTTAATTCTCATTTGATTTTATTTGAGTTCAATATCTCAATTGAGAAAACACATTAATATTTAATAAAGTAATGTCTAATACTAGAGTATTGCTTCATTAAATATATATTGCTAAGGAAAAAAACGTTTACATTTTCTGAGTAAACACTAGTGTTGAGCCACCCCCGTAGTGTTCGAGTTCGGTTCGGTTCGTCGAACACCCGTGTGGTCGCCGAACTGTTCGTCGAACTGTTCGTCGAACACCTTCGAACACCGTTAAAAACAATGGCAGGCAAACAAAAACACATAGAAACACATAGAAAACACCTTCAAAGGTGTCCAAAAGCTGACAAACTGCTCAGAAGACACAACTAACACATGGAAAAGTGACAAGTACATATAGTCATGCGAAAAGAAAAGAGGTGGAGGAGTAAAAGGAGGGGGAGACACAGATATAGGCATGTCATGCCCTTCTAAAATCCAAAAAGTGAGAAGCCGAGACGGCCAGTCCGCTCCTGCCCGTGCCACCTCCGTGTCGCCGGGTTTGTGCCAGAGCCGCGGTGAACCCTGACGGCCAGCCCCCCTCTCCCAATACTGGTGCCTGTCCGCTGGGGGGTCGAGAGAGCCCCCCTGTGGTGGAGGCAGCTCTAAGCTTTTTAATTTAAATTGTCCCTCTAATTTGAATGAATACACTTTAAATCCATTTACAAGGATCTATTGGAGGGCAAGTCTCATGCCAGCAGCCGCGTAATTCCAGCTCCAGTAGCGTCCACTAAAGCTGCTGCAGTTAAAAAGCTTTTATAAGGATCGAGCTCGGCTGTCCACCGCAAGGCATCCTAGTGCCAATCCCAGCCCCTATGCCTTGGGGTGCCTCCTGATGCTCTTCACTAAGTATCCCGTGGTCCCGAAGCATTTCCTTTGAAAAAATTAAGTGTCCAAACTACAGGTGGTGTAGCTTGCTTAACAGCCGGGATAATCCGCTGACTAGCAGACACTGCTACTAGGCACAAAGTATTTCCTGGGCTAGATGCAGTTAAAAATTTGTAAGTAGATACTCTCGTTGGATGCTGAGAAAGCATTCCATAGAGTCTCCTGGCACGCCATATATGATTCTCTTAAAAAGCTTGGGGTAGGGGTCTAGGGGACCCTTTTATAGCCAAAATCACGGCCCTGTATCACAATACGTCACCTAGGCTGAAGATAAATGGAACTGTAGCACCGAGGGCTCGGTTGCTACAGACGTATTGCACCTCACCCAGAGGTGTGATATCTCACTCTCAGATAAGGATGGAGTGTGGATCAGGACCCGACACCTGCATGCATTACACCACATTGCCGTGGGGCAGGGCGACCAATATGCCCCTGAGATGGGCACGACAGTCCCTGTCCCTGGCTGGAGTGGGGGGAGGGAACACTGAGGAAAGGGAACCCTGCAGTGCAGGAGCAGGGAGGAAGCAGTTCCTGGGTGCATTGAGAAGGGAGTATAAAAGGTGGGCACCATCTTAGTTCAGTGCAGAGAAGTCTGAGCAGAAGTGGCAGGGAGCAGGGGCTCTGCATGAGCTCTGCTCCGGAGGCGGGCCTAGTAACAGAGGCCCAGGCCTGCAAGAGGGAGAAGGAAGGAAGAGGAGCGGAGAAGGCTCCAGGAACGAGGAATGAAGGGATCCCAGGGGTGCGGACGGGCGAGTCGCCACCGCACGCCCGAATCCACCTGCGTGGAGGGGTCAGGCCAAAGGGGGAGACCGGTCCCCGAACTAGTGGAGGCAGGAAACGACCCTCAGCTAGAAACCGGAGGCTCTGACATTTTATGTGGCGCAGCCCCTTGCTCCACCCGCTAGGAAGGCACCACATAGGGTCAGGGAAACTGGCGCCAAGTTTACCAAGAGGAGGCCCGAGGCAGCCGGACAGAAGTGTTGGTAAGAAAGGCCAGACAAAGGACACACAAAGGGGGTCCTGTGAAGCGCTCCAAAGTTATCTGGGAGTTGTCTGAGCCCCTCACCTGGTGAGCACAGTACGACGTGGGCAGCCGTTACCTGCAGACGTGGTCTGGATAATAAGAACTGTGAGTAAAGGCCCTGAACTGCATCACTGACTCCGTGTCGTTACTGCTGCTGCCCTGCACCATCACCCCCATCCTCCGCATACACTGCCCTGAGGCTATACTCCTCCCGTGGGGAGTTATGCTGCGCTCTGCTGCACCCACAACACCAGCCTTAGCGGTCTGCCCTGTAGCGGCGGTTCACTCTGACCGCAATCCACGGGTGGCGTAGTCGGACATTTAAACATCAAAACCACATAAATAGTTCCGCCACTGGTTTGACCGCCCTGAGCCACGGAACCGGATCGCCGCCACGAAGACTACAACCACCAGCATCCACCAAAAAGGGTCCGGCTCCGGGTGTCCCAAGGCCCAGGGGGTGCGTCAGAACATTTTCATCACCTTTCACAATCACCAATGGGACAAGGCAGGGATGTCCTCTGTCCCCTCTCTTATACATCCTCGTGACGGAGCACCTGCTCTCATCAATTCGCCATAACCCCAATATTAGGTGGATTGAGGTGGGAGGCACCGAGCACAAGTGCTCTCTATTTGCTGATGATGTCCTAGTATATATCACTCAATCACATATATCCATCCCTGCTGTTATGGCTGAAATAGATCACTTTGTTACATGGTAAAATTTTAAAATCAATGCAGCGAAGTCTGAGGCCCTCGATGTCTCCCTCCCTAAATCCATATAGGATTCCATCCAGTCCAACTTTCCCTTTGCCTGGCCCTCACAGGGTATCAAATACTTAGGAATTCCTATTCATAGAGACCTCTCCCATCTATGTTATCTTAATTTTGGGCCCTTTATTGAACAATTCCATACAGACCACGGTTGGCAAGTTAGAACTGTAAGATTCACTACGTGAACCACTGGTGTTTTGTGGAAAAGCACATGTACACCGCGTTCCAAATTATTATGCAAAAAGTGTTTAGGAGTGATAAGGGAAGAATTTGTTTGTTTGTCAGTTAAACTCATTGATGGTGATGTGTGTCAGGGCTCTTTATATCACTGTAAGCAATTGCAGACACCTGTGCTAATTAGTTTGGCAGGTGTGTCCAATGAAAGGCAAGACTACTTAAGAAGGCTCTCTCACATTATTAAGCAGCCTACATTTTCTGCCAAAATGGGAAAGAAAAAGGATGTGTCGGCTGCTGAGAAGCAACAAATTGTGGAGTGTTTAGGTCAAGGCATGACTACAATCAACATTGTGCGATGATCAGGATGAAGTGTCTTGGCAATCAAGAAGTTTGTAGCTGATTCACAGTACACACGTGTGCGTGCTGATAAGGGCAAATTGACGACTCTTTCCTACAGGCAATTACGTCAGGTTGAAACAGCAGCGGCAAAAAAGCCTTGTCATAGCAGCAGACAAGTTTTTGAAGCTGCTTGTGCCTCCAACGTCCCCCGAACAACAAGATGCAGGGTCCTTCAGAGGTTTGCAGCTGTGCATATGCCATCCTGTCGACCTCCTCTATCCACTTCACACAAGCAGAAACGGCTCCAGTGGGCCAAACATTACATGAAGACTGATTTCAAAACTGTTTTGTTCACGGATGAGTGCCGTGCAGCGCTCGATGGTCCAGATGAATGGAGTGGAGGATGGCTGGTTGATGGACACCCCACGCAAACATGGCTACAGCGCCAACAAGGAGGAGGTGGAGTAATGTTTTGGGCTGGAATCATGGGGAGAGAGATTGTCGGCCCCTTTAGGATCCCTGAAGGCGCTAAAGATGAACTCCATAATGTATGTGGATTTTCTCAAACAGCACTTCCTGCCATGGTTCAAGAAGAAGAACCGTGTATTTCACAGCAAGATCATTTTTCTGCATGATAATGCACCATCTCATGCTGCACATAAAACATCTGCATCTCTGGCTGATATGGGCATAAAAGGGGACAAACTTATGGTGTGACCCCCATGCTCCCCTGACCTCTACCCCATTCAGAACCTTTGGAGCATCATTAAAAGGAGTGTCTATGATGGCGGGAGGCAGTTCACATCTAAGCAACAGCTCTGGGAGGGTATTCTGTCCTCATGCAAAACAATTGAAGCAGAAACCATCCAAAACCTGACAAATTCAATGGACGAGAGAGTTCAGAAGCTCCTTTCGAACAAGGGGTCCTATGTGAAAATGTAACATCACCTAGAATAAAGTTTTGAGTTGAAAACTGTTTGATATCAGTTTCTAACAACCTGCTAATGCTTATAATTTCAAAAATGACCATTTTTTTGGTCTTTATTAAAATGAAAAGGTTGATCGAAAAGTTTGGGGGATCTAAGAGTGTGGCAACCCAGTAGTCATGATTACTTCGAATTCTGACAATATGAGGGTCATGCTGCAGGTAGTGCAGCAAGAAGGCACTTATGTGTCTTGCGCATCTCGGAGCCCCAAAATTATTTTCCGGGCTAGATGCAGCTAAAAATTATTTTTAATTTTAAATCTGGTGAAGCTTATTATAGATGGCCTAATAGGATCAGTGCTGCACACTGCTACAAAGCCCAAATTATTTTCCAGTCAAGATACAGATAAACATGATTAGTAATTTGAAAGCTTAAAACGGTTGGTAGGGTGATTTTAACAAATCATCAAGCTTTTACTCTCCCCAGGATGACACAGGGGTAGAAAAGTCGTTTCGGATCCATGATTTGTTCATCTTTATGAACGTGAGTCTGTCTACATTATCAGTGGAGAGCCGCGTGCGCTTATCTGTCAGCACACCACCAGCAGCGCTGAACACACGTTCAGACAGAACGCTGGCTGCGGGGCATGACAAGATCTCCAAGGCGTAAGTGGCTAGCTCCGGCCATTTATCCAGATTGGAAGCCCAAAAAGAGCAAGGGTCCAGTGACACAGTCGTGGCTTCAATGTTTACTTGGAGATACTCCTGTACCATCGTCTCTAGGCGTTGACTATGTGTCAGACTTCTTGTCTCCTGTGGCCTTGCAAAGGATGGGCTAAAAAAGTGGTGAAATGATTCCGCAAAATTGATGTTACCAGCAGATACTGTGGTTCTGTTACGGTTTGAGTGCTGAACACTTGACGGTCCCACGGTTGGCAAGTTGGAACTGTGAGATTCACTACGTGCACCACTGGTATTTTGTGGAAAAGCACATGTAAGATTCTGCAACAGTCTCTGCTGATACTCCTGCATGCGTGCATCCCTTTCTATGGCAGGAATAATTACTGCAAATTTACTTTTGTACCGGGGATCTAACAGTGTGGCAACCCAGTAGTCAGGATTATTTCTAATTCTCACAATTCGAGGGTCATGTTGCAGGTAGTGCAGCAAGAAGGCACTCATGTGTGTTGCGCATCCAGGAGCACCAAGTCCCTGTTGTGTTGGTGGCGAGGTAACAATCATGCTTCCTTCCTCTGTCCTCTCCCCCCAACCTCGCACAACAGAAATGTGATCAAGGTCTCCCTCATCTGATGAGTCTTCCATCAGTTCGTCCTCCACTTCTTCCTGGGCTCCTGCACCTTCCTCACTAGTTTGGCTGCTACCATGCGCCCTGGTAATGTCACGGGTGTGTTGCCACGAAGATCGTCACGAGTACACAGCCTGACTTCTCGCAGCTGACTTGTTGGTGCTTTGTGTTTTCTCGGCAGTGTAGGAGTTAATTCTCTCTCTCTCTGGGCTAGCTGAGGTCCAGCCTCGCCCAGCTGCAATCAATGCTTCTTTAGTGAGACTCCTTTATATTCCTGCAGGTCTGTTTGGGAGGTGTCGGTGAAAGCTTTTCATTCAGACTTACAGAGCGGATCGTGGTGTTTGGAGTTGCTGAGATAAGTGTATTTGGAAGTGTGTTTTCCCTTTCCTCGCTTTATCATTTATCTCCTTTCCCGTTGGTGTTCCCTCTGTTGTAGTTGTTTAGAAGTTGTATGCAAGGTGGTTTTGGTTTTTCCCTTGTACTGTCTCGTTCGTCTAAATTCTGTGTGTGGGCATATTATTTCTGGTTCCCTATTGTTGTGATCGGGGTCCTTCTCAGGACTAGATTACTTAGGTGCAGGGATCCTCAGAAGGTAGGGGTTACGCTGGCGGCCTGGACCTCTGTACCTTTAACAGTACCTCCAGGATGAGGGATTAGTCAGGGCCCCAGCTTAGGGTCAGCTTAGGCCCCCTACCTCCAGTATTCTGTGACAGTGTGACATTTTCACCGACCATCTTAGTTTTTCTCCAGCTACCATGGATCCAGTAGCCGGTCTAGCTCGGCAGTTGCAGAGTTTGTCCATGGGGCTGGCGGACGTTAGGTCCAAGGTTTTGCATCCTCTGGAGCAAGCCGGACCAGAACCTAAAGTAGCTCTCCCTGACAGGTTCACTGGGGGGCGGGACAAGTTTTTTGTTTTCCGGGAGGCATGCAAATTGTACTTTCGGCTGCGGCCTCGGTCATCGGGCAGTGAAGAACAAAGGGTGGGAATTGTCATCTCGCTCCTACAAGGGGACCCACAATCTTGGGCGTTCTCTCTTCCCCCAAGCTCCCCGGTTCTCCAGTCAGTGGATAGGTTTTTCGCTGCTCTGGGACTCGTATATGATGACCCAGATCGGATCTCCCTTGCTGAGTCTAAGTTACGTAGGATTCAGCAGGGAGATCGTCCGGCGGAGGAATTCTGTTCGGAGTTCCGTAGGTGGGTCACGGACACCCAGTGGAATGACCCGGCTCTTAGGAGCCAGTTTTGTCATGGTTTATCCGACAAATTACAGGATGTGTTGGCACAGTATGACTCTCCCGCGTCACTGGAAGCCGCTATGGCCCTTGCTATTCGCGTTGACAGACGGCTTCGGGAGAGGTGCGGGATAACTCTACCCCCTGTAATGTCTCCACCTCCTACAAGGTCCCCTCATATGGTGGTTCCCCTGGTCAGTCCGGAGGAGCCTATGCAATTAGGAGGGACATCATTTCGGGGAAGGGGACCGGTGGTGCACCATAAGACAGGAAGGTGTTTTCTCTGCGGGAAAAAGGGACATTTTATTGGGGGGTGTCCATCCCGTCCCTTGCAGAGTAAAGAGTCGTCGAAAAAACTGTTGATCCCAGGTTGTGTGGTGGACGGCAATCTGGGAGTAGGTATTTCGTCCCTAGGTTCGTCTCAGTTTCTCGTACCGGCGGAGGTGGTGGTGGGTACGAGAACTGAGAGGATATCTGTTCTTCTGGATAGTGGGGCCGGGGCTAATCTGGTTGATGCTCGGTTTGCCCGGGTTCAAGGTATGCGATTGAGTGAGTTGGCTAAACCCATCCCCATATTCTCGATCGATGCCAGACCTCTCGGTCAGGGAAGTCTTTTGCAAGCTGTGCATGGCGTAAAACTTCAAGTGGGGGCAATACATAAAGAACTGTTGTCTTGCTACGTGTTGGAGGGTCTTCCCACTCCTATAGTGTTGGGCCTTCCTTGGTTAGCTAAGCATAACCCGGTTATTAATTGGCAAACCAGAGAGATAAGCCAATGGAGTAAATTCTGTAATAAAAACTGCATGAACACGGTCATCGGTGCGGTTACTCCTTGGGTCTTACCTCCATTTCTGGCGGACTTTGAGGATGTATTCTCGGAGAATGGGTGTCAGGAACTACCTCCTCATCGCGTGTATGACTGTTCTGTAAAACTGCTCCCTGAGGCCAAGTTACCTAAAGCTAGGTTGTATAACCTTTCTGGTCCTGAGAGGCAGGCCATGAAGGATTATATTTCTGAAAGTCTGGCTAAGGGGCATATTAGACCTTCATCTTCTCCGGTGGCCGCGGGGTTCTTCTTTGTTAAGAAGAAAGATGGAGGCCTACGCCCTTGCCTGGATTTCCGTGAACTTAATCGGATTACGGTCCGAGATCCGTATCCGCTCCCACTTATTCCCGATCTCTTTAATCAGATCGTGGGCGCCAAATGGTTCTCTAAGTTGGATCTCAGGGGGGCGTACAATCTGATTAGGATGAAGGAGGGGGATGAGTGGAAGACGGCTTTTAACACTCCGGAGGGGCATTATGAGAACCTTGTCATGCCATTCGGTCTGACTAATGCCCCGGCGGTGTTTCAACACTTTGTTAATGATATTTTTCGCCACCTGGTGGGACAGTTTGTTGTCATATATCTGGATGATATCTTAATTTACTCGCCGGATCTGGTGTCTCATCAGGAGCACGTTAGACAGGTGTTACAGATCTTGCGGGATAATAAACTGTATGCCAAGTGGGAAAAGTGTGTGTTCGCCGTACAGGAACTCCAGTTTTTAGGCTTCATGGTTTCAGCGTCCGGTTTTCGTATGGACCCTGGGAAAGTGCGGGCAGTTCTTGAGTGGGATCGACCGGAGAATCTTAAGGCACTACAACGTTTCCTGGGGTTTGCTAACTATTACCGGAAGTTCATTCGTAATTTCTCGTCCATGGTTAAGCCTCTCACAGACATGACTAAAAAGGGGACGGATTTTTCTAGGTGGTCTGACAAGGCTTGTCAAGCATTCTCCTCCTTGAAAAAATGTTTTGCCTCGGCACCCATACTCATTCAACCTGATGCGTCACAGCCATTCATTGTAGAGGTAGACGCTTCCGAGGTAGGGGTGAGAGCAGTATTATCACAGGGTTCGTCCCCTGGTAAGTGGCATCCGTGCGCCTTTTTCTCTAAAAAATTGTCGTCCGCTGAGAGGAATTACGATGTCGGCAATAGGGAACTCTTGGCCATTAAGTTAGCTTTTGAGGAGTGGCGCCATTTTTTGGAGGGGGCAGTTCATCCGGTCACCGTCATCACCGATCACAAGAACCTGCTATATCTGGAGTCCGCTAAACGTCTGAATCCCAGACAAGCTAGGTGGTCATTGTTTTTTACCAGGTTTAATTTCGTCGTTACATATCGTCCTGGGTCTAAAAATGTAAAGGCGGATGCCTTATCTCGTAGTTTCCCTGGGGCCGGGAATACGGACGACCCGATTCCTATTCTTCAGGAGGGGGTGGTGGTTTCGGCAGTATGCTCTGAGCTGGAGGAGGAGATATTGGAGGCTCAGGGAGACGCCCCTGTTGGACCTCCGGGGAGACTGTTCGTTCCAGTTGCGACAAAAGGTGATCGAGGCACACCATAACTCAGTTTTTGCAGGACACCCGGGGAGTAAAGCAACTGTGGATCTCCTCTCGCGTCGGTTTTGGTGGCCTAACTTACATAAAGAGGTGGTAACTTTTTTCGCGTCCTGTGGGGTTTGTGCGCGCTCTAAGACCTCACATACCCGTCCGTCTGGGGCCCTCTTACCTTTGAAGATCCCGGAGCGTCCTTGGACTCATCTGTCTATGGACTTTATTACTGACCTCCCTCCGTCTTCGGGTAAAACGGTCATACTCTTTGTAGTGGACAGGTTCAGCAAGATGGCACATTTTATCGCTCTTCCGGCTCTCCCTAATGCTAAAACTCTTGCGCAGGTGTTCATTGGGGAGATTGTGAGGCTTCACGGGGTACCCTCCGAGGTGGTGTCTGATCGGGGGTCTCAGTTTGTGTCCAAGTTCTGGAAGGCGTTTTGTGCACGGCGGGGGATGCATTTGTCATTCTCGTCGGCTTTTCATCCTCAGACCAATGGTCAGACGGAACGTATGAACCAGAGCTTGGAGACATATCTTCGGTGTTTTGTGTCAGAGAACCAGGAGGACTGGGCTTCTTTCCTACCTCTGGCAGAGTTTGCTCTCAATAATAGGCGGAGCGAGTCCACTGGTAAGTCCCCGTTTTTTGGGGCATATGGTTTTCACCCCCAGTTTTGTACTTTCAGTAGGGGGGGCTCTTCGGGGGTTCCGGAGGAGGAACGATTTTCCTCATCTCTCGCTTCAGTATGGAGAGGGGTGCTGAAGAATCTGAATACTATGGGGAACCGATACAAACGTATGGCTGATAGGAGGAGAGTGTCTGGTCCGGACCTAAGTGTGAACGATCAGGTATGGTTGTCTACCAGGAATATTAAACTTAAGGTTCCCTCCTGGAAACTGGGTCCCAGGTTCATCGGGCCGTACAGAATCAGTTCTGTTATTAATCCGGTGGCATTCCGTCTTGACCTCCCCCCTACGTTTAAAATTCACAACGTGTTTCACAGATCATTGCTTAAGAGGTATGTGGCGCCGGTGGTACCGTCACCTTTACCTCCCCCTCCTGTGGTTGTCAATGGTAACTTGGAGTTCCAGGTATCGAGGGTCATTGATTCACGCTTTAATCGCCGGTCCCTTCAGTACTTGGTTCATTGGAAGGGGTATGGTCCTGAGGAGAGGATGTGGGTTCCTGCATCGGATATTAACGCAGACCGATTAGTTCGGGCCTTCCACACGACTCACCCGGATAAACCTGGCCCTGAGGGTCCAGAGGCCCCTCGTAGAAGGGGGGGTACTGTCACGGGTGTGTTGCCACGAAGATCGTCACGAGTACACAGCCTGACTTCTCGCAGCTGACTTGTTGGTGCTTTGTGTTTTCTCGGCAGTGTAGGAGTTAATTCTCTCTCTCTCTGGGCTAGCTGAGGTCCAGCCTCGCCCAGCTGCAATCAATGCTTCTTTAGTGAGACTCCTTTATATTCCTGCAGGTCTGTTTGGGAGGTGTCGGTGAAAGCTTTTCATTCAGACTTACAGAGCGGATCGTGGTGTTTGGAGTTGCTGAGATAAGTGTATTTGGAAGTGTGTTTTCCCTTTCCTCGCTTTATCATTTATCTCCTTTCCCGTTGGTGTTCCCTCTGTTGTAGTTGTTTAGAAGTTGTATGCAAGGTGGTTTTGGTTTTTCCCTTGTACTGTCTCGTTCGTCTAAATTCTGTGTGTGGGCATATTATTTCTGGTTCCCTATTGTTGTGATCGGGGTCCTTCTCAGGACTAGATTACTTAGGTGCAGGGATCCTCAGAAGGTAGGGGTTACGCTGGCGGCCTGGACCTCTGTACCTTTAACAGTACCTCCAGGATGAGGGATTAGTCAGGGCCCCAGCTTAGGGTCAGCTTAGGCCCCCTACCTCCAGTATTCTGTGACAGTGTGACAGGTAAAACCATCTCCCCCACCCTCACATGCCTGCCGCCTTGGTGCTGCCGACCGTCTGGACCTTGCAGATGTTAGCCCTTCCGCATACAACTCCTCCTCCTCTACTTCCTCCACCTCCTCTTGTGCCACCACCTGACTCCGAATTCTGTTTAACATGTGCTCCAGCATGTAAATCACCGGAATAGTCATGCTGATAATGGCATCGTCAGCACTAAACATCTTCGTCGCCATTTCAAAACTGTGCAGAAGGGTGCATAGGTTCCTGATCTGAGACCACTCCTCCAGCATGATTTGCCCCACCTCTGAATCTCGTTGGCCCAGGCTATACGTCAGAACGTATTGCACCAGGGCTTGTCGGTGCTGCCACAGTCGCTGCAACATGTGCAGAGTTGAATTCCACCGGGTAGGCACATCGCATTTTAGCCGGTGAAGTGGCAGGCCCAACGACTTCTGTAGAGATGTAAGTCGCTGAGCTGCGGGATGCGAACGGCGGAAGTGAGCACACAGCGACCGTGCCCTCTGCAGAAGGCCATCTAGTCTGGGATAGTGGGCTAAAAATTGCTGGACAACCAGGTCCAACACGTGAGCCATACAAGGCACGTGTGTGACATTGCCCCAGCGAAGGGCCGCACCCAGGTTTGCAGCATTGTCGCACACGGCCTTCCCTGGTTTCAGGTCCAGTGGAGACAACCATTCATGAAATTGGTTCTCCAGAGCTGACCACAACTCCTCAGCTGTGTGACTCACATTTCCCAGACATTTCAAAGTAAAAACCGCCTGATGACGTTGAGCCCTACTGCCAGCATAGTAAGGAGGTGTGCAGGATCCCTTCTGCGCAGTTAGAAAGCTTGTGGCATGACCAGACAGGCTTTGGGTGCAGGTGGAAGACCGAGAGGAGGTTGAGGAGGAAGAAGCAGTGGAGGAACTTTGACATAAAGAGGATTGACGCACAACTCGTGGGGACGGCAAGACTTGGACAGCAGCCCCTTGTACTGCTGTCACCATAGTTACCCAGTGCCCAGTCAGCGACATGTAACGCCCCTGTCCATGCCTACTCGTCCAAGTGTCTGTGGTGAAATGCACCCTGTCACACACAGAGTTTCTCAAAGAAGCGGTGATGTTGTGTGCGACATGCTGGTGGAGCGCAGGCACACCTTTCTTTGAGAAGTAGTGCCGACTGGGCATCTGCTACTGGGGCACTGCGACGGACATAAGGTCTCGAAAATCCTCTGTGTCCACCAGGCGGAAAGGCAGCATTTCTGTAGCCAAGAGCTTGCAGATGGTGAAATTCAACCTCTTAGCTTTCTCATGGCTAGGAGGAAATGGTCTTTTACTTGTCCACATCTGAGGGACCGAGGGCTGGCTATTGTGCTTAGACGGGGTTGATAAGGGTGTCCCCGGCAAACTGCCGGTCTGTGAGGAAGATGCAGGCGGACATGTTAGGTTGCCTTGATCCAAAGGTGGTGCTATCGATGTCGGACAGCGCTCAACACCAGCTGGTGTTACCACCTCCAAAGAAAATGATGACCTGCCAATCACGCTGGCTGTTGCGGGTAAAGAGGTGGCAGGTCTGCGCCCCAAAACAGGTGTGACTGCTGTCCCCCCAGTCACAGAGGATGAAGAGGCCGCGGATGCACAAGATATGGCAGACGGTGATTGGCCCGGCTGGCTAGGCCGCATTGTAGCACACTGAGCTTCCCACTGCAACTTATGCTTCATGTCCATGTGCCGGTTCATGCATGAAGTACTCAAACTATGTATTTTTTGGCCTCTACTTAGCTTTTGCTGACAAATGTTACGGATAACACGAGTTGGGTCATCTTTATCGATCTGAAAAAATGCCCAGGCTATGCAAGGCTTAGCACCCATGCGACCTGAAGAGCCACCACGACTTGTGGTGAGAGGCAGAGTTGTGTTTGAGGATGCAGTTGTTGACGTGCTTCCAGTACTACGTCTCTGTCCAGGAAGGCGCAACCTGACCTCGTCGTCACTAGCATCTTCCTCCACCTCCTCTGCTGACCTCATCTCTTGGCTGACTGTGGGTTGACAGTAAGTGGGATCTCCGACCTCATCATCATCACCCTGTGCGTTATCACACCCGTCGTCCTCAGAGCCAACCTGTTCCTGCCCTGACAAAAAACTAAAGTTTTCGCTCCAATCAGGTATTTGAGTCTTATCATCGTCTTCCTCATTGTCTCCACCAACAGGAGTTACAGTTTGGGAATGAGGGTCTACATTATGGTCAGAACCTTCTGCGTCTGGTCCTGGATCCGACTCATAAATATTCTGGGCATCAGTGCAGATCATTTCCTCGTCTGGATTCACAGAAGCGCTGGAGTCGACCTCTGATTCCCAGGCTATAGTATGAGTAAACAGCTCTGCAGACTCAACCATCTGTTCTACCTTATACTCAGACGGGCAGCTGGAGATTTGGGAGCTGTGAGGAAGCAAGTGCGATTTGGGTGACACCTTTGAGGACTGGAGTATTTGTGATGTTGAAGTTGATGTGGAGGAGAACCCACTTAAAGGAGCACTTGATATCCGTTGAAGCACCTGCTGTTTTTGTGCCTCATCTGGAATTTGTAGCGATTGGCGTGGCCGTAAGAAAGGGATCTTATCACATTGTCCGCTAAAAGAAGTAGACATTTTAGTTTGGCTGGAAGATGGTCTTTCTTCTGCACCTACCCCACGGACACAACCTTTTTTCCCCTTCCCAACACGCCTATTCCCCTTTCCACCAGCAGCAGGCCTTTTTCCACTCATTTTGGTGGTTAACTAATTCACAACTCTGGAGTTGTTTGCACAAAAAAACAATGGATGGTAACCGAGCAGAGCTGAGTGGCCAAACTGTGGTATTAGGCCAAAACTATTGGCTGGGTTAGATGCAGAAAAAAATTATTTTTAATTTGCAACCTGATGGAGGTCAGTATAGATGGACTAATAGACCAAGTCCCACACACTGCTAGAAGCCCAAATATTTTTCAGAGCTAGATGCAGAAAAAAATTATTTTTAATTTGCAACCTGATGGAGGTCAGTATAGATGGACTAATAGACCAAGTCCCACACACCGCTAGAAGCCCAAATATTTTTTCAGAGCTAGATGCAGAAAATTTTTTTATTCAATTTGCAACCTGATGGAGGTCAGTATAGATGGACTAATAGACCAAGTCCCACACACTGCTAGAAGCCCAAATATTTTTTCAGAGCTAGATGCAGAAAAAAATTATTTTTAATTGCAACCTGATGGAGGTCAGTATAGATGGACTAATAGACCAAGTCCCACACACTGCTAGAAGCCCAAATATTTTTTCAGAGCTAGATGCAGAAAAAAATTATTTTTAATTTGCAACCTGATGGAGGTCAGTATAGATGGACTAATAGAACAAGTCCCACACGCTGCTAGAAGCCCAAATATTTTTTCAGAGATAAATGAAGAAAAAAATTATTTTTAATTTGCAACCTGATGGAGGTCAGTATAGATGGACTAATAGACCAAGTCCCACACACTGCTAGAAGCCCAAATATTTTTTCAGAGCTAGATGCAGAAAAAAAATATTTTTAATTTGCAACCTGATGGAGGTCAGTATAGATGGACTAATAGACCAAGTCCCACACACCGCTAGAAGCCCAAATATTTTTTCAGAGCTAGATGCAGAAAAAAATTATATTCAATTTGCAACCTGCTGGAGGTCAGTATAGAAGGACTAATAGAACAAGTCCCACACACTGCTAGAAGCCCAAATATTTTTTCAGAGCTAAATGAAGAAAAAAATTATTTTTAATTTGCAACCTGATGGAGGTCAGTATAGATGGACTAATAGACCAAGTCCCACACACTGCTAGAAGCCCAAATATTTTTTCAGAGCTAGATGCAGAAAAAAATTATATTCAGTTTGCAACCTGATGGAGGTCAGTATAGATGGACTAATAGAATGATGCTATGCCCAAAAGATTTTACTTCACTAGGTGCAGTAAAAAAATTGGTATTCTATACACAGGTGGTATATCTTGCAACACAGATAGGCTACTCCACTGACTAACACACTCTGCAATAGGCCAAAAAGGATTAGCTTTGCTAGATTCAGCCAAATGCTGTGAAAAAAACTTGCACAGCACTGGCACAGACCTGCCTGGCAAAAACTGATAGGAACTGATGTAACCTAGTCCTGAAAAGGACTCCAATTACAATTAGTCTTTACTCCCACAATCTATCTATTTAAGAGCACAGACCTGCCTGATAAAAGTCGTAGGAAATGCTGTAACCTAGTCCTTAAAAGGACTGCAATCACAACTATTCCCTACTCCCAAGCTATCTGTATATTTGTGCGAAAATTGGCTTGAAATTAACAAGGTATAGCGCACACAGCAACAGCGGTGCCGTCTAACACGCAGCTGCAGCAGTGAGAAAATGGTGGCGACGGGGAAAATGGCTTGGTCTTATAGGGCAAGGACATGTGACATACACTGCCAATCACACATGCCCTTGCTTGTGTGAAAAAAAGCACTTCGCTCCGTGTGTGCGCTGCTGATAGGCTGACAGATTGCACCTCCCCACTGCAAATGCGGGAAAGAGAAAAAAAAATGGAGATCTTCATTGTTCCTGCAGAGATCCATCCCCTGCCCCTCCCCCCGCCCCGCTGTACACTCAAACTGCGTATTAACATTAATTTTCATCATTACTGAGAAAAAATCCAGTTATGATTTTGGTGCACGAACAGTTATCGAACATAACCTCGAACAGCCGAATTTTTCTCAAATTGTTCGTGTTCGCCGACCGGCTCGAACACCGCCCAAAACAGCTCGAATTTGAGATTGGCGAACAGTTCGAGTAGAACAACGCTCAACTCTAGTAAACACAACAATTCATTCATTCATTTATTCATTCATTCATTCATTCATTCCTACATTCATATATTTATTCATTTTGGTTCAGGAGTATACATTCTTTGATATTATTGGTTTAATAAAGATATAAAAACTTGTTTTTTCAAAATACACTGACACCTATGGGTTGGAAAAGGTAATTACACCTATGACATAAAAATGTTCTATCATATGGAGAACTTGATTGATAATGAATTATTATCTATTATTGTTTATTATTCCAAACATAATTTATTTTAATATTTTGATAATAATTAGATGGATATTACTGATTGCTATGGTACGCTGTGATATTATAGGTTAGGAAAAACTGCCAGATTTGGTATCAGATTAGGGAATGAAGACTTCAATCAAGACATCGCAATTATGAATTCTATCTTAATAAAGACTTTTAATTTTTATAAATCAAAGAGATTCTCAAAAGTTACAAGAAGAAGCAACTGATATCCGGACGTCTCAGAAGGTAACAGGTGTGAATGCTGAGTGTTATAATAGACTGTGTCCATTACATACAATACAATTCACACCACTGATCACCAGGACGGCAGAGGACGATGATCCTATATGTACTGTGTTATGTTCAAGTTTCATCACGTTCCAGTGATTTCACCTGCAACGCTTCAATGAAAGCTGGTGAACAGGTAATACCTGGCATATGTGTAGTGTATATAAAGGACTCAGTACTGGTTATGGTGCTATATAAAGCAGGGAAGTGTTAAGTTAACCCTTGCTTTACTGACCAAAGACGTCACATCTGTTACCAAAAGTGACACGAGACCAGTGCGGACACACGGAAGATTCCAAAGACGATCCAACGTAAGTCCAGGTGACACTGCACAGATATTAAAGCTACATTTCATCCATGGACTTTGTTTTCTTATCAACTGACACACATGATCTTTCTAATAAAGAGTACAGTTTATGGACTGAACAATAATGAACACAATTATGGACTGTACAATATCTACATGCTGTAATTTATTTCAAAGGAGTTTTCATCTAAAGACTGTGTTATAAAAGAACCAAGAAGAAGACGAGACGACGACCCGATTACATCAGATGATGACGATTGAACCCGCGATTGCTTCAATTTAGATATAGGGAAGTATAATTATACATATTAAATGAATATTAGTCACGGCTTACCATAACATGAATTCACATCATTATATAGCAATAATCCGATATTGATACTATTATTACTATTATTATTATTATGGAAATTTAATGATATTGCCAAGGAAGAAGGAAAGAAAAAATGATTGATGAATGTATCTTCTTTTGAGATATTTCAGTTAAAGTCCTTTTATTCTCAAAAAAGGGGGAAATGTTAAATGGTTAATTCTGGAAATTCATTTGGAATGTTAATCGATAATCATTTTTCTGAGTTCTATGCCTCAGCCATCGTGTCTAGTTGACATGCGCTATTTGTGTGTGTATTTTTGGTTCACTACCATATGTAGAACAGGTGTCCATACGACTGGCTATAAAGGCCCATGGTACAGAAAGGGGGGGCTCTCTTGCTCTGCCTACCCCACAAGACACAGAATCTTCATGCTGAGAAGCAGATGACATGTAGGCCTGGACACATGCTGGACAAAGACATGATTTACCAGCCAGGATCCAAGGAAAGATAGGTGAATCTCAACAATTAAGCTAATTATGGACAAATGGACAATTACTTTCTAACTAATTATTGTATGTACCTGCTGCAATCTGATTCTTTTTAATGGACAATCCAAGAATAAATAGATACATTTTTTTATAAGAATATCGTGATATTGATACTTTGAGAAGTCCTCAGTAGATAAAAATAATACAGGAAGAGTATCATTTCACAGTCTCCCATCCAAGTACTAACCAGGCCCGACCCTGCTTAGCATCCGAGATCAGATGAGATCAGGCGTGTTCAGGGTGGTGTGGCCATAGACAGAGACAAGCCTCTCACTTGCTGCTTTTCTACTTTGACGTCTGGCTGCCGGCTGCCCTTTCCAGTGCTCAGCAAGACCAGGTCCTTTTGTGCTTTCCCTTCTCTTCAATTTTTTTGCTGGCTTCCTTAAAAGGTCTTGTAGACACAACGCCCCACTCAGAGCCGCTGAGCTCACTGATCGGCTGCAGCGCTGTCGACGGAACGTCAGCTTCACGGCCAATGCCACAGGCCGGGAGGAGAGGCGAGACTCACCGGTAGACCCGGGTAGGGTGAGTAGAACGCGGTTAGTTGCTTTCTAATAGCCTGCAGCCGGGGATTAACTTTTAATGAAAGGGAACAATCCCTTTGACTGTCTGCAGCGCGCCACACCTAGGAAGCGCACTCTCACACACAAGCCAGCATGCACACGTGCTCGCACGTGACAACACCCACTATCTGCCCCTACAACCTCTCTGTCACCATGCGTCAGACTCTCCTGCCTGTTTTATGATTTCAGGGCCCTAGCAGGAATCACCCCCCCTCCCCAATTCCTTCCGCACCTTCCTTGCCTTCCTTGCACTGAGGTTAGCTCTTTGTCAGCCGTCTGGCTTGGTTACACAAGCTTCTTTGCAGAGAAACATGTTACTTCTGCTGGCCCTCGCTAGGCGGCCGGCATCCAAAACCTTCCCTGGGAACCTGCTGAAAGCCTGGCCACTTCACGGCCCCGGGTGCTTTTAATGCCATCATTTCCACACGGCGAGCTGCGGCGTCAATAAGCACTCCTAGCCGTGGCAAGGGGCTCGGTGTCAGGCCTGCATGAAGGCGGCGGGGTAGCGTACTTAGCTGCCAACTGGCTCAGAGGCCTTGGGGCTTCCATCATCTAAGTTACTTAAGGTCGGTGTCCGGCAAGGCGCCGTTCAATGCTAGCCGAGCTGGGCAGTAGGTAAAAACGTCATCAAAATGGTCTACAGCACCCGGTGTTCCCAGGAGGTCTCCCATCCAAGTACTGTCCGAGCTCAGCCCTGCTTTGCTTCCGAGATCAGATGAGATCGGGCGCATCCAAGGTGGTATGGCCAGTAGAAGTTGCTCGAACCATCGCCCGGCCAGCCTTTCTCAGGATCGCTTGGTAGCGAGCAATCTGGCCGTGACGGTGCGGGCTCCGAAGGGTCCATGCAAAGTCTGTGCCGTCCCTACAGGTGTGGTTTATGTAGCTGTGATTCACCCGCCCCATCAGGTGTCTTCAAAAATGGCTCGGCGCAGGGTCTCCTGCAGGCTAAACCCTTCATCGCGGTAATGTGACAGAAAGAGCAAGCTGGACCCGTAACTTGGGGGCGGAGCGAGACGTTCAGGAGTGAATGAAGGAAGAGGGTGAGATGGTTGCCAGTGACTTTGAGCTGCTCTTCAGGGGGGAGGGTCGTGTTGACTGCAAAGGTCTTCTGCTTGGGGTTACCGGTGGTTGCCTCCAGCCACCCGGGAGACGCTGGTCCTGGTGAAAAGGAGCCTAGTATTAAAAGTTAATAAGCAACAATGCTGGAGGCCCACGGTGATCAGAAGGATGCTGGTATTTTGCAGAAATGAAATAGCGCAAGAGAGAAAGCAAATGAAAAAAAGAAAAGAGAATGAATGTGTGCACTTGTGAAAGGGAATGAAAAAAAGGCATAGAAGAGAGTGCCCCCTGCTGGTGGAAGGAAGGAAAAAGCAAAAGCCTACAGCACTTGGCATTCCCAGGCGGTCTCTGTTAAATGGTTAATTATGGAAATTCATTTGGAATGTTAATCGATAATCATTTTTCTGAGTTCTATGCCTCAGTCATTGTGTCTAGTTGACATGCGCTATTTGTGTGTGTATTTTTGGTTCACTACCATATGTAGAACAGGTGTCCATACGACTGGCTATAAAAGCCCATGGTACATAAAGGGGGGGCTCTCTTGCTCTGCCCACCCCACAAGACACAGAATCTTCATGCTGAGAAGCAGATGACATGTAGGCCTGGACACATGCTGGACAAATTCATGATTTATCAGCCAGGATCCAAGGAAAGATGGGTGAATCTCAACAATTAAGCTAATTATGGACAAATGGACAATTACTTTATAACTAATTATTGTATGTACCTGCTGCAATCTGATTCTTTTTAATGGACAATCCAAGAATAAATAGATACATTTTTTTATAAGAATATCGTGATATTAATACTTTGAGAAGTCCTCAGTAGAAAAAAATAATACAGGAAGAATATTATTTTCCAATGGTGAGCCAGCCAGTCCTGTTTTTTTGTTTTATAAATTAAGTAAGTGAATTTCTTCCGTGAACAGGGGGGGAGTCCTGACGAGCTGAACAGCTGTTGCTCACGTGTCAGTAAATTCACTAGTTTGTCACGAGAAGCAGAAAAGACCTACAGACTGAGGAAAGACAGGAAGCAGAGGTACTAACAAGGAACAGAATCACACAGGAAGAGAATCAGACGAACTGAAGACAGGACGTGCTGATAAAGAGAAGCCAAGGTATCTTAAGGTAAGCAAAATATGGATATAATTTCTTGTTTTGCTAAACAAAGTAATATTAATTTCAAAGTTAATGTAGGAGATGAGATAGAAGTTTTGTGGCTCAGTTTATACAAAGAATGTTAATTGCAAAATTTACAGTTAACTTCTAAATTGGTAAATAGAGACAAAGAGAAATTGAGAAATATTCTACATTTGGTAGATTTTTTTCATAGTCTTGTGTTAGAGATTTCTAAGCAGGAAAATAGTGTAGAAGTGTCAGACGGTGATACTGATTCTGACTGTAATGTGGAAAATGAACAAGAAGTAAGACACGTGTCTGTAACTGAAGGTGACCTTGGGTCTGACCAAGAGACGGACATACAGAAATCTGACATGGGAGGAGACATGACTGACATACGAGAAACCGACATACTAGGTGATGTGGGAGGAGACGTGAGTGACGTAGGAGGAACGGACGTACAAGAGCCACTAAAAATATCAGAGAATTCTGGAATTACCCAGGCTCAACTCCAAATTAAAATGAGGAAAAATTTGCTGAAATTATACAAAATCATGCCAAAATATGATGTCAAAATCCATGCCTGTAGAAATTCAGAGACATTTGAGAGCTTCTCTGATAAGTTTGATTTATCCAATGAGGAGAGGAATCAATTATTTAAAATATGGATTCCTGTGACATTGTCCAGACGTTTACATTTAATGCCCTGTGAAAATGACTCTCCTAATGGATGGGAAAATGATTCGGACAGATTAAGATATTTGATTTATTGTGTCACAAAGGATTTTCCCAACATAGAAGATCTGCAGAAACTAAGGATTGGTAGGAAGGAATGTACATATACATTCATGTCCATATTTGAACGGTTGTACAAAGCTCTCATCAAAAATGGAAAAGTACAACATATGATAACAACTTTTGTACAAAAATTCAAATTCCTAAATTCAGTTTCCCAAGTTATGGCATCACAAAAAAAATCATTATTTGAATGTGCGCAGATGCTGGATTTTGTTAGAAAACATGAGAATCGTGAAAAGAAAATAAATCAAGCTAAATTTATAAAACCAGGAAAGGTAAAATCTTACCAAAAGCCAGCATCAAACTCTCCTAGACTGAGTCATCCCCATAGTGAACTCTATCAAATACGCAGAAGATTTCATATATGTTATAAGCCATATCAGCCAGTGCAAAGATCCATCTCTTCACAGAATGAGTTAATTCTCAGTCAGAACTGTGATTCTCTTAAAAGGAAAATGGCTGAAACTGATGGACAGAGACAGGTGAGACGACCAACTCACAGTGACGTCATGGAATGTGGACAGAAGAACAGGCAGTTCTCTGAGGTTTTGAAGGATAGAAAACTGTCTTTCCTAAATAGGGCGTTCCTGGAGATATTTGAGAGAGACAGAAGATTTGGTTTAGGGAGTGGCTAAGGAAAAACTGTAATTATAATGTTGTATCAAAATGTAATACAATGTCTCAATATTTATTTATAATCTTAAACAGTAAAATTGTAGTTACATAGTTTATAATAGTTCATATATATATATATATATATATATATATATATAAATATACACTTGTCTAAGTAGAGATTGCGTATAATTGTATTTATATATACGTTTATAAAATATATATATATATATTAATTAATAAATTAGAACTTCATATATATAAATTTAAGTAGCAATATTTTGAATTACATTAGAACCAACCAATATATGTATAAGATATTTAAATAATTCTGTTTCTGTATGAATTTGATATTTAATTTTATTTTCTTATATTTCCTTAGAGTTTTCATTCCAAAGCAGGATTGGATCAAAGAACTCTAAAATGGATTCATTTCTTTATTCACACAGGAAGTGAAAAAATTGCATGATTTTATGTGTATAACATTTTAAAATAATAACAATATATCTAGTTGAACTATAATATATATGTAATACTTATTAATTCTTTTGTGTTGCTAATATTTTCTGTGCATGAAGTGTTCGTGCAAATTAAAGTAGCTTTACAGCATGACGTGTGACAGCTGCGGCCTTTGATCTTTGAGCTAATAGTATAGTATCCCATTCATTCTATTTTCAACTGATGTAACTTAAGACCGGGCAGCCAGTGAAAAAAGAATCTAAGACAAGAGTTTTTTCAAGTGTCTGAAATTCCAGTGACTTACTCTCATATTATATAATATGTACTTGGGGAATATTCAAAGAAATATAAAGATATTCAATTGATATGGCAATGCGCATTAATAAATTGGGATACAACAATTTTGGGTTAAATATATATATATATATATCTAAAACTTCATATGTGGAATGTTTGAGTTGAACAGATCTGTGAATGTCAGAGTGAAGGTGACAGATGAGTAAATCAGCAGCTGCTAAGTGTGATTGATGTGACAGAGGCCTCGTATGTTTGTATGTTTGAAAAAAAAAAAATGTTTCTTTATGTGAAGGTACAAAAATATATTTAATTCTGAGGAAATTATAAAACATAATTAGGTATTATCTACATATATATATTTCTATATTTCTTTAATAATTATTATTTCTTGATTTAACTAATAGTGGATAAGGGCAACCACACATCAAAATGGTTTACAAAGCAAATTTATATTTAGAATAATTTTCCACATGATAATATTCTTGAATAACTATAATATTATTTTTAATGGTTACCTAAATAGGTACACACATCTCTTTAGTCAAATCTATGCTATTCATCGATATGAAATTTATGCACAATATTTCTAGAAGAATAATTATTTTTAATTTGGTTCTGATATATACATAAATTTTATAAAATAATATTTTTGGTATTAAGGGGGAAAATGTGTTTTTGATCCTGATTACATAATCACTTTTGATCAATACTTATTTTCCACACATTTTAATAAAGAAGAAATAATTATAAGGTACTATGGTATAATTAAGAAGGGTATTACATGCAATGTTGCATAATTTAATATTTTTTGGTGGTACAAGGTTATGACAAATATGAAATCATCCAAATAATGGAGATATAAGGGTATTTTTTATGGAGAATAAAATTACTCTGCATTTGTTATTAAAATTTAAAGGCCTTATTTTTATTTTTATTCTTATTTTTACTCTTAATTTTATTTTTCATTTTTACAATTTTATTCTTACTTTATACTTCTTATTTTTCTATTTTTTCATTTTTTAATTCTCATTTGATTTTATTTGAGTTCAATATCTCAATTGAGAAAACACATTAATATTTAATAAAGTAATGTCTAATACAAGAGTATTGCTTCATTAAATATATATTGCTAAGGAAAAAAATGTTTACATTTTCTGAGCAAACACAACAATTCATTCATTCATTTATTCATTCATTCATTCATTCATACATTCATATATTTATTCATTTTGGTTCAGGAGTATACATTCTTTGATATTCTTGGTTTAATAAAGATATAAAAACTTGTTTTTTCAAAATACACTGACACCTATGGGTTGGAAAAGGTAATTACACCTATGACATAAAAATGTTCTATCATATGGAGAACTTGATTGATAATGAATTATTATCTATTATTGTTTATTATTCCAAACATAATTTATTTTAATATTTTGATAATAATTAGATGGATATTACTAATTGCTATGGTACGCTGTGATATTATAGGTTAGGAAAAACTGCCAGATTTGGTATCAGATTAGGGAATGAAGACTTCAATCAAGACATCGCAATTATGAATTCTATCTTAATAAAGACTTTTAATTTTTATAAATCAAAGAGATTCTCAAAAGTTACAAGAAGAAGCAACTGATATCCGGACGTCTCAGAAGGTAACAGGTGTGAATGCTGAGTGTTATAATAGACTGTGTCCATTACATACAATACAATTCACACCACTGATCACCAGGATGGCAGAGGACGATGATCCTATATGTACTGTGTTGTGTTCAAGTTTCATCACGTTCCAGTGGTTTCTTATCACCCTCAACGCTTCAATGAAAGCTGGTGAACAGGTAATACCTGGCATATGTGTCCTGTATATAAAGGACTGAGTACTGGTTATGGTGCTATATAAAGCAGGAAAGTGTCAAGTTAACCCTTGCTTTACTGACCAAAGACGTCACATCTGTTCCAAAAGTGACACGAGACCAGTGCGGACACACGGAAGATTCCAAAGACGATCCAACGTAAGTCCAGGTGACACTGCACAGATATTAAAGCTACATTTCATCCATGGACTTTGTTTTCTTATCAACTGACACACATGATCTTTCTAATAAAGAGTACAGTTTATGGACTGAACAATAATGAGCACAATTATGGACTGTACAATATCTACATGCTGTAATTTATTTCAAAGGAGTTTTCATCTAAAGACTGTGTTATAAAAGAACCAAGAAGATGACGACCCGATGACATCAGATGATGACGATTGAACCCGCGATTGCTTCAATTTAGATATAGGGAAGTATAATTATACATATTAAATGAATATTAGTCACGGCTTACCATAACATGAATTCACATCATTATATAACAATAATCCGATATTGATACTATTATTACTATTATTATTATTATGGAAATTTAATGATATTGCCAAGGAAGAAGGAAAGAGAAAATGATTGATGAATGTATCTTCTTTTGAGATTTTTCAGTTAAAGTCCTTTTATTCTCAAAAAAGGGGGAAATGTTAAATGGTTAATTCTGGAAATTCATTTGGAATGTTAATCGATAATCATTTTTCTGAGTTCTATGCCTCAGCCATCGTGTCTAGTTGACATGCGCTATTTGTGTGTGTATTTTTGGTTCACTACCATATGTAGAACAGGTGTCCATACGACTGGCTATAAAAGCCCATGGTACAGAAAGGGGGGGCTCTCTTGCTCTGCCCACCCCACAAGACACAGAATCTTCATGCTGAGAAGCAGATGACATGTAGGCCTGGACACATGCTGGACAAAGACTTGATTTACCAGCCAGGATCCAAGGAAATATGGGTGAATCTCAACAATTAAGCTAATTATGGACAAATGGACAATTACTTTATAACTAATTATTGTATGTACCTGCTGCAATCTGATTCTTTTTAATGGACAATCCAAGAATAAATAGATACATTTTTTTATAAGAATATCGTGATATTGATACTTTGAGAAGTCCTCAGTAGAAAAAAAATAATACACGAAGAGTATTATTTTACAGTCTCACATCCAAGTACTAACCAGGCCTGACCCTGCTTAGCTTCCGAGATCAGATGAGATCGGGCGTATCCAAGGTGGTATGGCCAGTAGACGGTGCTCGATTCATCGCCCGGCCAGCCTTTCTCAGGATCGCTTGGTGGCGAGCAATCTGGCCGTGACGGGGCGGGCTCCGAAGGGTCCATGCAAAGGCTGTGCCGTCCCTACAGGTGTGGTTTGTTTAGCAGTGATTCACCCGCCGCATCAGGTGTCTTCAAAAATGTCTCGGTGCAGGGTCTCCTGCAGGCTAAACCCTTCATCGCGGTAATGTGACAGAAAGAGCAAGCTGGACCCGTAACTTGGGGGCGGAGCGAGACATCCAGGGGTGAATGAACGAAGAGGGTGAGATGGTTGCCAGTGACTTTGAGCTGCTCTTCAGGGTTGAGGGTCGTGTTGCCTGCAAAGGTCTTCTGCTTGGGGTTACTGGTGGTTGCCTCCAGCCACGCGGGAGACGCTGGTCCTAGTGAAAAGGAGCCTAGTATTAAAAGTAAAGAAGCAACAATGCTGGAGGCCCAGGGTGATCAGAAGGATGCTGGTATTTTGTAGAGATGAAATAGCGCAAGAGAGAAAGCAAATGAAAAAAAGAAAAGAGAATGAATGTGTGCACTTGTGAAAGGGAATGGAAAAAAGGCATAGAAGAGAGTGCCCCCTGCTGGTGGAAGGAAGGAAAAAGCAAAAGCCTACAGCACCTGGTTTTCCAAGGGAGTCTCCAATCCAAGTAGTAACCAGGCCCAACCCTCCTTAGCTTCCAAGATCAGACGACATTGGGCCTGTTCAGGGTGGTGTGGGCAAAGGCAGAGACAAGCCTCTCACTTGCTGCTTTTCTACTGTGACGTCTGGCTGCCGGCTGCCCTTTCCAGTGCTCAGCAAGACCAGGTCCTTTTGTGCTTTGCCTTCTCTTCAATTTTTTTGCTGGCTTCCTTAAAATGTCTTGTAGACACAACGTCCCACTCAGAGCCGCTGAGCTCACTGATCGGCTGCAGCGCTGTCGACGGAACGTCAGCTTCACGGCCAATACCACAGGCCGGGAGCAGAGGCGAGACTCACCGGTAGACCCGGGTAGGGTGAGCAGAGCGCGGTTAGTTGCTTTCTAATAGCCTGCAGCCGGGGATTAACTTTTAATGAAAGGGAACAATCCCTTTGACTGTCTGCAGCGTGCCACACCTAGGAAGCGCACTCTCACACACAAGCCAGCATGCACACGTGCTCGCACGTGACAACACCCCCTATCTGCCCCTACAACCTCTCCGTCACCATGCGTCAGACTCTCCTGCCTGTTTTCTGATTTCAGGGCCCTAGCAGGAATCACCCCACCCTCCCCAATTCCTTCCGCACCTTCCTTGCCTTCCTTGCACTGAGGTTAGCTCTTTGGCAGCCGTCTGGCTTGGTTACACAAGCTTCTTTGCAGAGAAACATGTTACTTCTGCTGGCCCTCGCTAGGTGGCCGGCATCCAAAACCTTCCCTGGGCACCTGCTGAAAGCCTGGCCCCTTCACGGCCCCGGGTGCTTTTAACGCCATCATTTCCACACGGCGAGCTGCGAAGTCAATAAGCACTCCTAGCCGTGGCAAGGAGCTCGGTGTCAGGCCTGTGTGAAGGCGGCGGGGTAGCGTACTTAACTGCCAACTGGCTCAGAGGCCTTGGGGCTTCCATCATCTAAGTTACTTAAGGTCGATGTCCGGCAAGGCGCCGTTCCATGCTAGCCGAGCTGGGCAGTAGGGCAAAACGTCATCAAAATGGTCTACAGCACCCGGTGTTCCCAGGAGGTCTCCCATCCAAGTACTGTCCGAGCCCAGCCCTACTTTGCTTTCAAGATCAGACGAGATCGGGCGTATCCAAGGTGGTATGGCCAGTAGACGCTGCTTGATCCATCGCCCGGCCAGCCTTTCTCATAATCGCTTTGTTATGATCTGCTACAGAGACTAAGGAAAGAAAGGAGATCTATCCCTACAATAGAACTAAGCTAGATCCCTACGATGTAACGGGGAACCTGATCCTGCGATCAGACCCTCTAAAGTCCTCGGCTAGTCTGAACGCAGACCTATAGATGTGAGGGAGGGATCCCTACAAGATCTAGGGCCTGGGAAAAGTTGGACACCTCCTAGCAGAAATAGTAGCAGTCAAAGACAAACACACAACAAAAAGGCATAGGGGTCAGAAGACCTTGCAAAACTAACAGAGAACGGCAACAGAGCAACAAGCTAGCTCAACAGTAGTAAATACAAATGAAGTCCAGCAAAGCCAGGAGGGCAGAGCCGGATTAAATAGGCAAAATGGTCATGTGACCAGCAAACTAAAAAAAAACTAACAGGAGAGTTGTAACAGTACCCCCTCTTCTAAGAGGATCCTCCAGATCCCCTAGGCCCAGGCTTACCAGGAAACTTCCTGTGAAACGCTCGGACAAGTCTGGGGGCAGAAACATAATCCGCTCTCACCCATGAGTTATCCTCAGGTCCGAAACCCTTCCAAGCGACGAGATACTGCAAACTCCCTCTATACCGTCTAGAATTTAGGATGCGGGAAATTTCATATTCCCCGTCCTCCACCACCGGAGGAACAGTGGCAGAGGCGTCACCATCTGACACATCAGCTTTTTTCAACAGAGAAACATGAAACACCGGATTAATCCTCCAGGACGTAGGAACCTCCAGCCTAACAGCAGATTGGTTAACTATCTGAAGTACCTTAAAGGGCCCTACGAACTTGGGACCCAATTTTTTAGAAGGAATCCTCAATCGCAGATTCTTAGAGGACAACTAAACCATGTCACCAACTGCAAACAAAACCTTTTGCCGTTTCCTATCAAAGTACCTCTTAGATTTTTTGTTAGCCTCCTGAAGATTACCACGCACATCCGTCCAAACTCTCTCCAAATCACTGGAAAAACTCTCCTCCTCAGGCACAGCCGAAACCAATTTGGAAAATGACCCAAAAGACGGATGTCTCCCAGAACAACAAAAAAAATGCGAACACCCAGCAGAAGAGGATGTATGGTTGTTAAGAGCAAATTCATCAAGTGGCAGAAACTCAGACCACCCCTATTGATTGTCTGCCACAAAACAACGCAAGAACTGCTCAACATCCTGGTTCTTCCTTTCTGTCTGGCCATTAGACTCAGGATGATATCCGGATGAAAACGACAAATGAACTCCCAACCTGTCACAAAAGGCACGCCAAAAATGAGCCACGAACTGAGGTCCCCTATCAGAAATAATGTCAGTAGGAACACCATGTAGTCTGACAATCTCCTTGACAAAGGCCTTAGCGAGTGTCTTAGCGCAAGGCAGTTTGATGAAGGGAACCAAGTGACACATCTTGCTAAAACGGTCCACGACCAACCAGATGACCGTGAAACCTTCAGAGGGAGGAAGGTCAGTAATAAAGTCCATAGCCAGATGTGTCCAAGGTGCACTAGGAACCTCCAGAGGGCAAAGCATCCCCGCAGCAGGAGCATGCGAAGACTTGGATCTTGCACACACAGTACATTGGCGCACCCACTTAATGACTTCCTTCTGCCATCCAGGCCACCAAAAACTGCGACCCACAAGTCGCTTGGTCTCAGAAATTCCTGGATGACCTGCCAACCGAGACTCATGACACTCAACAAACAAATCTCTCCTAAAGGTCCTAGGCACAAACAACCTCCCATGGGGAGTGTTAGATGGGGCATTCTCCTGTGCTTTAAGAATCTCATCCTCCAAAACGGAGTCCAAAGCAGCAATCACAACACCTTCTTGTAAAATGGTCTCCTCTTCCTCCTCAACACCGACTATGGGAGAAAAGCTGCGAGACAAAGCATCCGCTTTAACATTCTCGGTACCCGGGATGTAAGTAACGGAAAAATTAAACCGCGAGAAAAAAAGTGCCCACCTAGCCTGACGGGCATTCAAGCGCTTGGCAGCATCAAGATAGATCAGATTTTTATCATCAGTGAAAACCTGAATGGGAAATTCAGCACCTTCCAAGAGATGACGCCAGTGTTCAAATGCGAGTTTAATCGCCAGCAATTCCCGATTATCAATATCGTAATTAAGTTCAGTCTCGGAAAATTTTTTTGAAAAAGAGGCACAGGGATGTACTCCATCCTTGTTTTCCTGAGACAACACCGCACCAACCCCCACCGAAGAAGCATCAACCTCAACCAAAAACGGCTTAGTCACATCAGGCTGCATAAGGATGGGAGCAGAGGTGAACCTCTCCTTTAGAAACACAAAAGCTTCAATGGCCTCAGAAGTCCACTGAACCGCATTAGCACCTTTCCTGGTGAGATCGGTCAGCGGTTTGACAATAATAGAAAATTTTTTTATGAATTTTCTGTAATAATTGGCGAAACCCAAAAACCTCTGTATCGATTTCAAACCAATAGGCCTAGGCCATTCCTGCACAGCTTGAACTTTAACCGGGTCCATCTCAAAACCTTCACTGGAGATAATGTAGCCCAAAAAACTAATTCTCTGTACAGCGAACTCACATTTCTCCAGCTTAGCAAAAAGCGAATTGTCCATTAATAACTGTAATACCTCACGTACGCTCCGCCAATGAGACTCCAGATCCGGCGAATAAATCAAAATGTCATCCAAATACACAACCACATTTTTGCCGATTAAAGGTCTAAGGATATCATTAATAAGATTCTGAAAAAATGCTGGAGCATTGGTGAGACCAAAAGGCATAACCAGATTCTCAAAATGACCGACAGGAGTGTTAAAAGCAGTCTTCCATTCATCACCCTCCTTCATGCGCAACAAATTGTATGCCCCCCGGAGATCAATTTTAGAGAACCACTTGGCCCCCACTAACTGGTTAAATAAATCAGGAATCAATGGCAGTGGGTAAGGATTGCGTACAGTAATTTTATTAATCTCACGAAAGTCCAGACAAGGACGTAAACCGCCATCTTTTTTTTTTACAAAAAAAAATCCAACAGCCACAGGAGACTTGGAAGGCCTAATGTGACCGGCGGCCAAGCTTGTCTGTATGTATTCTTCCAAAGCCTTTCTTTCAGGAATAGTAAGATTAAATAAACGACTCTTAGGAAGAGTCGCGCCAGGGACAAATTCAATGGTACAATCATAGTCTTTATGGGGAGGCAAAACCTGCGACTCCTCCTCAGAAAAAACTCTCCAAAAATCCTGAAGAGGTACAGGCAATTCCCCTCTATCCACAGCAGCAATGTGCCCGTTACAACACTTGTCATAACACTTAGGGCTCCAGGACTTAATTTCATTGGTAGACCAATCCAGTACAGGATTGTGCAATTTTAACCAGGGTAACCCCAATATTACTGGAGAAGGCAAATTATCCAATACCACCAAATCCAAATTCTCTTGATGAATACCATTAATAGTGAGGGGAAATTCACAGACCTTGTGAGTAACACTCTTCAAGGGAGAGCCATCGACAGAAACCACAGCAATAGGGGATGACAAAGTTTTAGGTTCTAATCTAAGTTTTTCCAAGAATCCCCCATCAATCACATTCAGAGTAGATCCACAATCCACAAATACCCGAAATTCAATTAATTCATCCTGAGCAGCAGTAGTGGCAGATAGGAATACTCCCTTAGAATTTAAACAGGCAATACGAGCATGACTGACCATTTTTTTTTTCTTTCTTCTTATGAAGCACACAGCTCTTAATAAAATGACCAGAATTTCCTCAATAGAAACACAAGCCTTCAGAAAGTCGGCGGTCTTTTTCCTGAGAGCGGGGTGCCATCGCCCCAATTTCCATCGGCTCTCCATTGTCAGCACAGAACCTCTCAGGACTCGAAGCTGACATAGCAGAGGATTTGCTCTCATTAACCCTTTCACGCAGTCTCCTGTCCACCCGTATAGCTAATTGCATTGCCTCCTGCAAGTTTCCAGGTGTGGGATAAGCAATCAGTAAATCCTTTACCCTTTCACATAGCCCTGCAAGAAACAAGCTTTTCAGAGCAGAATCGCTCCACCCCACCTGGGCAGACCACCGACGGAAGTGAGAACAATATTTTTCCACATTACCTGATCCCTGCCTCAAACGTCTTAATTCAGACTCAGCAGATGAGACACGATCAGGATCATCGTACAACAAACCGAAAGCAGAAAAAAAACTATCCACTGATCTAAAGCACGGATCACTAGGTTGGAGAGAGAAGGCCCATCCCTGAGGATCTTTGCGCAAAAGTGACATTATGATCCCTATGCGCTGTGATTCATCACCAGAGGATCCGGGTCTCAAACGAAAATATAATAGACAAGCATTTTTAAAAGAAAAAAAATCTTGTTTTTCGCCAAAAAATAGATCAGGCAGACGTACCTTAGGTTCCACAAAATGCGCTCCAGAACAGCTACTCACGTGTTGTTGGAGCTTGGTCACCTCCAGAGAGAGTCCCTGCAAGCGTTGAGCCAAATCTTGCACCGAGACCATGATGGAAAACTGGAGGTCTTTCCTTAGAGAATTTTTTTTTTTTTTTTATGGCTGGAATTACTGTTATGATCTGCTACAGAGACTAAGGAAAGAAAGGAGATCTATCCCTACAATAGAACTAAACTAGATCCCTACGATGTAGCGGGGAACCTGATCCTGCGATCAGACCCGCTAAAGTCCTCGGCTAGTCTGAACGCAGACCTATAGATGTGAGGGAGGGATCCCTACAAGATCTAGGGACTGGGAAAAGTTGGACACCTCCTAGCAGAAATAGTAGCAGTCAAAGAAAAACACACAACAAAAAGGCATAGGGGTCAGAAGACCTAGCAAAACTAACAGAGAACGGCAACAGAGCAGCAAGCTAGCTCAACAGTAGTAAATACAAATGAAGTCCAGCAAAGCCAGGAGGGCGGAGCCGGATAAAATAGGCAAAATGGTCATGTGACCAGCAAACTAAAAAAAACCTAACAGGAGAGTTGTAACACGCTTGGTGGCGAGCAATCTGGCCGTGACGGGGCGGGCTCCGAAGGGTCCATGCAAAGGCTGTGCCGTCCCTACAGGTGTGGTTTGTTTAGCAGTGATTCACCCGCCGTATCAGGTGTCTTCAAAAATGTCTCGGCACAGGGTCTCCTGCAGGCTAAACCCTTCATTGCGGTAATGTGACAGAAAGAGCAAGCTGGACCCGTAACTTGGGGGCGGAGCGAGACGTCCAGGGGTGAATGAAGGAAGAGGGTGAGATGGTTGCCAGTGACTTTGAGCTGCTCTTCAGGGGGGAGGGTCGTGTTGCCTGCAAAGATCTTCTGCTTGGGGTTACCGGTGGTTGCCTCCAGCCACGCGGGAGATGCTGGTCCTGGTGAAAAGGAGCCTAGTATTAAAAGTAAAGAAGCAACAATGCTGGAGGCCCACGGTGATCAGAAGGATGCTGGTATTTTGCAGAGATGAAATAGCGCAAGAGAGAAAGCAAATGAAAAAAAGAAAAGAGAATGAATGTGTGCACTTGTGAAAGGGAATGGAAAAAAGGCATAGAAGAGAGTACCCCCTGCTGGTGGAAGGAAGGAAAAAGCAAAAGCCTACAGGACCTGGTACTCCCAGGCAGTCTCCCATCCAAGTACTAACCAGGCCCAACCCTGCTTAGCTTCCAAGATCAGACGAGATCGGGCGTGTTTAGGGTGGTGTGGCCTAAGGCAGAAACAAGCCTCTCACTTGCTGCTTTTCTACTTTGAAGTCTGGCTGCCGGATGCACTTTCCAGCGTTCAGGAAGACCAGGTCCTTTTGTGCTTTCCCTTCTCTTCAATTTTTTTGCTGGCTTCCTTAAAAGGTCTTGAAGATAGAACGCCCCACTCAGAGCCGCTGAGCTCACTGATCGGCTGCAGCGCTGTCGACGGAACGTCAGCTTCACGGCCAATGCCACAGGCCGGGAGCAGAGGCGAGACTCACCGGTAGACCCGGGTAGGGTGAGTAGAGTGCGGTTAGTTGCTTTCTAATAGCCTGCAGCCGGGGATTAACTTTTAATGAAAGGGAACAATCCCTTTGACTGTCTGCAGCGCGCAACACCTAGGAAGCGCACTCTCACACACAAGCCAGCATGCACACGTGCTCGCACGTGACAACACCCCCTATCTGCCCCTACAACCTCTCCGTCACCATGCGTCAGACTCTCCTGCCTGTTTTATGATTTCAGGGCCCTAGCAGGAATCACCCCCCCTCCTCAATTACTTCCGCACCTTCCTTGCCTTCCTTGCACTGAGGTTAGCTTTTTGTCAGCCGTCTGGCTTGGTTACACAAGCTTCTTTGCAGAGAAACATGTTACTTCTGCTGGCCCTCGCTAGGCGGCCGGCATCCAAAACCTTCCCTGGGCACCTGCTGAAAGCCTTGCCCCTTCACGGCCCCGGGTGCTTTTAACGCCATCATTTCCACACGGCGAGCTGCGGAGTCAATAAGCACTCCTAGCCGTGGCAAGGAGCTCGGTGTCAGGCCTGCTTGAAGGGCGGCGGGGTAGCGTACTTAGCTGCCAACTAGCTCAGAGACCTTGGGGCTTCCATCATCTAAGTTACTTAAGGTCGGTGTCCGGCAAGGCGCCGTTCCATGCAAGCCGAGCTGGGCAGTAGGGCAAAACGTCATCAAAATGGTCTACAGCACCCAGTGTTCCCAGGAGGTCTCCCATCCAAGTACTGTCTGAGCCCAGCCCTGCTTTGCTTCCGAGATCAGATGAGATCAGGCATATCCAAGGTGGTATGGCCAGTAGACGCTGCTTGATCCATCGCCCGGCCAGCCTTTCTCAGGATCGCTTGGTGGCGAGCAATCTGGCCGTGACGGGGCGGGCTCCGAAGGGTCCATGCAAAGGCTGTGCCATCCCTACAGGTGTGGTTTGTTTAGCAGTGATTCACCCGCCGTATCAGGTGTCTTCAAAAATGTCTCGGCCCAGGATCTCCTGCAGGCTAAACCCTTCATCGCGGTAATGTGACAGAAAGAGCAAGCTGGACCCGTAACTTGGGGGTGGAGCGAGACGTCCAGGGGTGAATGAAGGAAGAGGGTGAGATGGTTGCCAGTGACTTTGAGCTGCTCTTCAGGGGGGAGGGTCGTGTTGCCTGCAAAGGTCTTCTGCTTGGGGTTACCGGTGGTTGCCTCCAGCCACGTGGGAGACACTGGTCCTGGTGAAAAGGAGCCTAGTATTAAAAGTAAAGAAGCAACAATGCTGGAGGCCCACGGTGATCAGAAGGATGCTGGTATTTTGCAGAGATGAAATAGCGCAAGAGAGAAAGCAAATGAAAAAAAGAAAAGAGAATGAATGTGTGCACTTGTGAAAGGGAATGGAAAAAAGGCATAGAAGAGAGTGCCCCCTGCTGGTGGAAGGAAGGAAAAAGCAAAAGCCTACAGCACCTGGTATTCCCATGCAGTCTCCCATCCAAGTACTAACCAGGCCCAATCCTGCATATCTTCCAAGATCAGATGACATTGGGCTTGTTCAGGGTGGTGTGGGCATAGGCAGAGACAAGCTTCTCAATTGCTGCTTTTCTACTTTAAAGTCTTGCTGCCGGCTGCCCTTTCCAGTGCTCAGTAAGACCAGGTCCTTTTGTGCTTTCCCTTCTCTTCAATTTTTTTGCTGGCTTCCTTAAAAGGTCTTGTAGACAGAAGGCCCCACTCAGAGCCGCTGAGCTCACTGATCGGCTGCAGCGCTGTCGACGGAACGTCGGCTTCACGGCCAATGCCACAGGCCGGGAGCAGAGGCGAGACTCACCGGTAGACCCGGGTAGGGTGAGTAGAGAGCGGTTAGTTGCTTTCTAATAGCCTGCAGCCGGGGATTAACTTTTAATGAAAGGGAACAATCCCTTTGACTGTATGCAGCGCGCCACACCTAGGAAGCGCACTCTCACACACAAGCCAGCATGCACACGTGCTCGCACGTGACAACACCCCCTATCTGCCCCTACAACCTCTCCGTCACCATGCGTCAGACTCTCCTGCCTGTTTTATGATTTCAGGGCCCTAGCAGGAATCACCACCCACCCTCCCCAATTCCTTCCGCACCTTCCTTGCCTTCCTTGCACTGAGGTTAGCTCTTTGTCAGCCGTCTGGCTTGGTTACACAAGCTTCTTTGCAGAGAAACATGTTACTTCTGCTAGCCCTCGCTAGGCGGCCGGCATCCAAAACCTTCCCTGGGCACCTGCTGAAAGCCTGGCCCCTTCACGGCCCCGGGTGCTTTTAACGCCATCATTTCCACATGGCGAGCTGCGGAGTCAATAAGCACTCCTAGCCGTGGCAAGGAGCTCGGTGTCAGGCCTGCTTGAAGGCGGCGGGGTAGCGTACTTAGCTGCCAACTGGCTCAGAGGCCTTGGGGCTTCCATCATCTAAGTTACTTAAGGTCGGTGTCCGGCAAGGCGCCGTTCCATGCTAGCCGAGCTGGGCAGTTGGGCAAAACGTCATCAAAATGGTCTACAGCACCCGGTGTTCCCAGGAGGTATCCCATCCAAGTACTGTTCGAGCCCAGCCCTGCTTTGCTTCTGAGATCAGACGAGATCAGGCGCATCCAAGGTGGTATGGCCAGTAGACGCTGCTCGATCCATCGCCCGGCCAGCCTTTCTCAGGATCGCTTTGTTATGATCTGCTACAGAGACTAAGGAAAGAAAGAAGATCTATCCCTACAATAGAACTAAGCTAGATCCCTACGATGTAACGGGGAACCTGATCCTGCGATCATACTCACTAAAGTCCTCGGCTAGTCTGAACGCAGACCTATAGATGTGAGGGAGGGATCCCTACAAGATCTAGGGACTGGGAAAAGTTGGACACCTCCTAGCAGAAATAGTAGCAGTCAAAGACAAACATACAACAAAAAGGCATAGGGGTCAGAAGACCTAGCAAAACTAACAGAGAACGGCAACAGAGCAACAAGCTAGCTCAACAGTAGTAAATACAAATGAAGTCCAGCAAAGCCAGGAGGGCGGAGCCGGATTAAATAGGCAAAATGGTCATGTGACCAGCAAACTAAAAAAAACCTAACAGGAGAGTTGTAACAGTACCCCCTCTTCTAAGAGGATCCTCCGGATCCCCTAGGCCCAGGCTTACCAGGAAACCTCCTGTGAAACGCTCGGACAAGTCTGGGGGCAGAAACATAATCCGCTCTCACCCATGAGTTATCCTCAGGTCCGAAACCCTTCCAAGCGACGAGATACTGCAAACTCCCTCTATACCGACTAGAATTTAGGATGCGGGAAATTTCATATTCCCCGTCCTCCACCACCGGAGGAACAGTGGCAGAGGCGTCACCATCCGACACATCAGCTTTTTTCAACAGAGAAACATGAAACACCGGATTAATCCTCCAGGACGTAGGAACCTCCAGCCTAACAGCAGATTGGTTAACTATCTGAAGTACCTTAAAGGGCCCTACGAACTTGGGACCCAATTTTTTAGAAGGAATCCTCAATCGCAGATTCTTAGAGGACAACCAAACCATGTCACCAACCGCAAACAAAATCTCTTGCCGTTTCCTATCAAAGTACCTCTTAGATTTTTTGTTAGCCTCCTGAAGATTACCACGCACATCCGTCCAAACTCTCTCCAAATCACCGGAAAAACTCTCCTCCTCAGGCACAGCCGAAACCAATTTGGAAAATGACCCAAAAGACGGATGTCTCCCAGAACAACAAAAAAAAGGCGAACACCTAGCAGAAGAGGATGTATGGTTGTTAAGAACAAATTCAGCAAGTGGCAGAAACTCAGACCACCCCTCTTGATTGTCTGCCACAAAACAACGCAAGAACTGCTCAACATCCTGGTTCTTCCTTTCTGTCTGGCCATTAGACTCAGGATGATATCCAGATGAAAACGACAAATGAACTCCCAACCTGTCACAAAAGGCACGCCAAAAACGAGCCACGAACTGAGGTCCCCTATCAGAAATAATGTCAGTAGGGACACCATGTAGTCTGACAATCTCCTTGACAAAGGCCTTAGCGAGTGTCTTAGCGCAAGGCAGTTTGATGAAGGGAACCAAGTGACACATCTTGCTAAAACGGTCCACGACCACCCAGATGACCGTGAAACCTTCAGAGGGAGGAAGGTCAGTAATAAAGTCCATAGCCAGATGTGTCCAAGGTGCACTAGGAACCTCCAGAGGGCAAAGCAACCCCGCAGAAGGAGCATGCGAAGACTTGGATCTTGCACACACAGTACATTGGCGCACCCACTTAATGACTTCCTTCTGCAATCCAGGCCACCAAAAACTGCGACCCACAAGTCTCTTGGTCTCAGAAATTCCTGGATGACCTGCCAACCGAGACTCATGACACTCAACAAACAAATCTCTCCTAAAGGTCCTAGGCACAAACAACCTCCCATGGGGAGTGTTAGATGGGGCATTCTCCTGTGCTTTAAGAATCTCATCCTCCAAAACGGAGTCCAAAGCAGCAATCACAACACCTTCTTGTAAAATGGTCTCCTCTTCATCCTCAACACCGACCATGGGAGAAAAGCTGCGAGACAAAGCATCCGCTTTAACATTCTTGGTACCCGGGATGTAAGTAACGGAAAAATTAAACCGCGAGAAAAAAAGTGCCCACCTAGCCTGACGGGCATTCAAGCGCTTGGCAGCATCAAGATAGATCAGATTTTTATGATCAGTGAAAACCTGAATGGGAAATTCAGCACCTTCCAAGAGATGACGCCAGTGTTCAAATGCGAGTTTAATCGCCAGCAATTCCCGATTATCAATATCGTAATTAAGTTCAGTCTCGGAAAATTTTTTTGAAAAAAAGGCTCAGGGATGTACTCCATTCTTGTTTTCCAGAGACAACACCGCACCAACCCCCACCGAAGAAGCATCAACCTCAACCAAAAACGGCTTAGTCACATTAGGCTGCATAAGGATGGGAGCAGAGGTGAACCTCTCCTTTAGAAACACAAAAGCGTCAATGGCCTCAGAAGTCCACTGAACCGCATTAGCACCTTTCCTGGTGAGATCGGTCAGCGGTTTGACAATAATAGAAAATTTTTTTATGAATTTTCTGTAATAATTGGCGAAACCCAAAAACCTCTGTATCGATTTCAAACCAATAGGCCTAGGCCATTCCTGCACAGCTTGAACTTTAACCGGGTCCATCTCAAAACCTTCACTGGAGATAATGTAGCCCAAAAAACTAATTCTCTGTACAGCGAACTCACATTTCCCCAGCTTAGCAAAAAGCGAATTGTCCATTAATAACTGTAATACCTCAAGTACGCTCCGCCAATGAGACTCCAGATCCGGCGAATAAATCAAAATGTCATCCAAATACACAACCACATTTTTGCCGATTAAAGGTCTAAGGATATCATTAATAAGATTCTGAAAAAATGCTGGAGCATTGGTGAGACCAAAAGGCATAACCAGATTCTCAAAATGACCGACAGGAGTGTTAAAAGCAGTCTTCCATTCATCACCCTCCTTCATGCGCAACAAATTGTATGCCCCCCGGAGATCAATTTTAGAGAACCACTTGGCCCCCACTAACTGGTTAAATAAATCAGGAATCAATGGCAGTGGGTATGGATTGCGTACAATAATTTTATTAATCTCACGAAAGTCCAGACAAGGACGTAAACCGCCATCTTTTTTTTTTACAAAAAAAAATCCAACAGCCACAGGAGACTTGGAAGGCCTAATGTGACCGGCGGCCAAGCTTGTCTGTATGTATTCTTCCAAAGCCTTTCTTTCAGGAATAGTAAGATTAAATAAACGACTCTTAGGAAGAGTCGCGCCAGGGACAAATTCAATCGTACAATCATAGTCTCTATGGGGAGGCAAAACCTGCGACTCCTCCTCAGAAAAAACTCTCCAAAAATCCTGAATAGGTACAGGCAATTCCCCTCTATCCACAGCAGCAATGCGCCCGTTACAACACTTGTCATAACACTTAGGGCTCCAGGACTTAATTTCATTGGTAGACCAATCCAGTACAGGATTGTGCAATTTTAACCAGGGTAACCCCAATATTACTGGAGAAGGCAAATTATCCAATACCACCAAATCCAAATTCTCTTGATGAATACCATTAATAGTGAGGGGAAATTCACAGACCTTGTGAGTAACACTCTTCAAGGGAGAGCCATCGACAGAAACCTCAGCAATAGGGGATGACAAAGTTTTAGGTTCTAATCTAAGTTTTTCCAAGAATCCCCCATCAATCACATTCAGAGTAGATCCACAATCCACAAATACCCGAAATTCAATTAATTCATCCTGAGCAGCAGTAGTGGCAGATAGGAATACTCCCTTAGAATTTAAACAGGCAATACGAGCATGACTGACCATTTTTTTTTCTTTCTTCTTACGAAGCACACAGCTCTTAATAAAATGACCAGAATTTCCGCAATAGAAACACAAGCCTTCAGAAAGTCGGCGGTCTTTTTCCTGAGAGCGGGGTGCCATCGCCCCAATTTCCATCGGCTCTCCATTGTCAGCACAGAACCTCTCAGGACTCGAAGCTGACATAGCAGAGGATTTGCTCTCATTAACCCTTTCACGCAGTCTCCTGTCCACCCGTATAGCTAATTGCATTGCCTCCTGCAAGTTTCCAGGTGTGGGATAAGCAATCAGTAAATCCTTTACCCTTTCACATAGCCCTGCAAGAAACAAGCTTTTCAAAGCAGAATCGTTCCACCCCACCTGGGCAGACCACCGACGGAAGTGAGAACAATATTTTTCCACATTACCTGATCCCTGCCTCAAACGTCTTAATTCAGACTCAGCAGATGAGACACGATCAGGATCATCGTACAACAAACCCAAAGCAGAAAAAAAACTATCCACTGATCTAAAGCACGGATCACTAGTTTGGAGAGAGAAGGCCCATCCCTGAGGATCTTTGCGCAAAAGTGACATTATGATCCCTATGTGCTGTGATTCATCACCAGAGGATCCGGGTCTCAAACAAAAATATAATAGACAAGCATTTTTAAAAGAAAAAAAATCTTGTTGTTTGCCAAAAAATAGATCAGGCAGACGTACCTTAGGTTCCACAAAATGCGCTCCAGAACAGCTACTCACGTGTTGTTGGAGCTTGGTCACCTCCAGAGAGAGTCCCTGCAAGCGTTGAGCCAAATCTTGCACCGAGACCATGATGGAAAACTGGAGGTCTTTCCTTAGAGAAATTTTTTTATTTATTTTATTTTTATGGCTGGAATTACTGTTATGATCTGCTACAGAGACTAAGGAAAGAAAGGAGATCTATCCCTACAATAGAACTAAACTAGATCCCTACGATATAACGGGAAACCTGATCCTGCGATCAGAACCGCTAAAGTCCTCGGCTAGTCTGAACGCAGACATATAGATGTGAGGGAGGGATCCCTACAAGATCTAGGGACTGGGAAAAGTTGGACACCTCCTAGCAGAAATAGTAGCAGTCAAAGACAAACACACAACAAAAAGGCATAGGGGTCAGAAGACCTAGCAAAAGAAAGGCAACAGAGCAACAAGCTAGCTAAACAGTAGTAAATACAAATGAAGTCAAGCAAAGCCAGGAGGGCGGAGCCGGATTAAATAGGCAAAATGGTCATGTGACCAACAAACTAAAAAAAACCTAACAGGAGAGTTGTAACACGCTTGGTGGCGAGCAATCTGGCCGTGACGGGGCGGGCTCCAAAGGGTCCATGCAAAGGCTGTGCCGTCCCTACAGGTGTGGTTTGTTTAGCAGTGATTCACCCGCCGCATCAGGTGTCTTCAAAAATGGCTCGGCGCAGGGTCTCCTGCAGGCTAAACCCTTCATCGCGGTAATGTGACAGAAAGAGCAAGCTGGACCCGTAACTTGGGGGCGGAGCGAGACGTCCAGGGGTGAATGAAGGAAGAGGGTGAGATGGTTGCCAGTGACTTTGAGCTGCTCTTCAGGGGGGAGGGTCGTGTTGCCTGATGAAATAGCGCAAGAGAGAAAGCAAATGAAAAAAAGAAAAGAGAATGAATGTGTGCACTTGTGAAAGGGAATGGAAAAAAGGCATAGAAGAGAGTGCCCCCTGCTTGTGGAAGGAAAGAAAAAGCAAATGCCTACAGCACCTGGTATTCCCAGGCGGTCTCTGTTAAATGGTTAATTATGGAAATTCATTTGGAATGTTAATCGATAATCATTTTTCTGAGTTCTATGACTCAGCCATCGTGTCTAGTTGACATGCGCTATTTGTGTGTGTATTTTTGGTTCACTACCATATCTAGAACAGGTGTCCATACGACTGGCTAAAAAAGCCCATGGTACAGAAAGGGGGGGCTCTCTTGCTCTGCCCACCCCACAAGACACAGAATCTTCATGCTGAGAAGCAGATGACATGTAGGCCTGGACACATGCTGGACAAAGACATGATTTACCAGCCAGGATCCAAGGAAAGATGGGTGAATCTCAACAATTAGGCTAATTATGGACAAATGGACAATTACTTTATAACTAATTATTGTATGTACCTGCTGCAATCTGATTCTTTTTAATGGACAATCCAAGAATAAATAGATACATTTTTTTATAAGAATATCGTGATATTGATACTTTGAGAAGTCCTCAGTAGAAAAAAATAATACAGGAAGAGTATTATTTTACAATGGTGAGCCAGCCAGTCCTGTTTTTTTGTTTTTTAAATTAAGTAAGTGAATTTCTTCCGTGAACAAGGGGGGAGTCCTGACGAGCTGAACAGCTGTTGTTCACGTGTCAGTAAATTCACTAGTTTGTCACGAGAAGCAGAAAGGACCTACAGACTGAGGAAAGACAGGAAGCAGAGGTACTAACAAGGAACAGAATCACACAGGAAAAGAATCAGACAAACTGAAGACAGGACGTGCTGATATAGAGAAGCCAAGGAATCTTAAGGTAAGCAAAATATGGATATAATTTCTTCTTTTGCTAAACAAAGTAATATTAATTTCAAAGTTAATGTAGGAGATGACATAGAAGTTTTGTGGCTCAGTTTATACAAAGAATGTGAATTGCAGAATTTACAGTTAACTTCTAAATTGGTAAATAGAGACAAACAGAAATTGAGAAATATTCTACATTTGGTAGATTTTTTTCATAGTCTTGTGTTAGAGATTTCTAAGCAGGAAAATAGTGTAGAAGTGTCAGACGGTGATACTGATTCTGACTGTAATGTGGAAAATGAACAAGAAGTAAGACACGTGTCTGTAACTGAAGGTCTGACCAAGAGACGGACATACAGAAACCTGACATGGGAGGAGACATGACTGACATACGAGAAACCGACATACTAGGTGATGTGGGAGGAGACTTGAGTGACGTAGGAGGAACGGACGTACAAGAGCCACTAAAAATATCAGAGAATTCTGGAATTACCCAGGCTCAACTCCAAATTAAAATGAGGAAAAATTTGCTGAAAGTATACAAAATCATGCCAAAATATGATGTCAAAATCCATGCCTGTAGAAATTCAGAGACATTTGAGAGCTTCTCTGATAAGTTTGATTTATCCAATGAGGAGAGGAATCAATTATTTAAAATATGGATTCCTGTGACATTGTCCAGACGTTTACATTTAATGCCCTGTGAAAATGACTCTCCTAATGGATGGGAAAATGATTCAGACAGATTAAGATATTTGATTTATTGTGTCACAAAGGATTTTCCCAACATAGAAGATCTGCAGAAACTAAGGATTGGTAGGAAGGAATGTACATATACATTCATGTCCATATTTGAACGGTTGTACAAAGCTCTCATCAAAAATGGAAAAGTACAACATATGATAACAACTTTTGTACAAAAATTCAAATTCCTAAATTCAGTTTCCCAAGTTATGGCATTACAAAAAAATTCATTATTTGAATGTGCGCAGATGCTGGATTTTGTTAGAAAACATGAGAATCGTGAAAAGAAAATAAATCAAGCTAAATTTATAAAACCAGGAAAGGTAAAATCTTACCAAAAGCCAATATCAAACTCTCCTAGACTGAGTCATCCCCATTGTGAACTCTATCAAATACGCAGAAGATTTCATATATGTTATAAGCCATATCAGCCAGTGCAAAGATCCATCTCTCCACAGAATGAGTTAATTCTCAGTCAGAACTGTGATTCTCTAAAAAGGAAAATGGCTGAAACTGATGGACAGAGACAGGTGAGACGACCAACTCACAGTGACGTCATGGAATGTGGACAGAAGAACAGGCAGTTCTCTGAGGTTTTGAAGGATAGAAAAATGTCTTTCCTAAATTGGGCGCTCCTGGAGATATTTGAGAGAGACAGAAGATTTGGTTTAGGGAGTGGCTAAGGAAAAACTGTAATTATAATGTTGTATCAAAATGTAATACAATGTCTCAATATGTATTTATAATCTAATACAGTAAAATTGTAGTTACATAGTTTCTAATAGTTCATATATATATATATATATATATATATATATATATATATATATATATATATATATATACACTTGTCTAAGTAGAGATTGCTAAACCTAAAAATAGACACATCAACCAATGAATAATAAATGATTAGATTTTATTAAATAGTTGAATTAAAAATCACAATGACAAAACGGGAAAGGGGATAAAATCCGAAAGAGACATACGCAAGGGAAAATTAATGACTGACTCCATCCATATAAATTATAATAGCATTAAAAGGATGGCAGTGGATATAAATAACAATATGTAAATGGGATAAAATCTATATAAATATAGATAAACAATGGATAGATAAAAAATATAAAGTGCACGATACAAATTCATACAAGTGTACTAATAATATATATGACCATAAATTATTAATGATATGAATTAATGAATATACAAAATATATTTCAATATAATAATAAATACAAAACAATAAATGGTATAATATATTAAATTAAATAGATGAAGTTTATATAAGGTGCATAATAGTATATCAATCCATTCAAAGAATCGCCAACTACATAAGAATACCACTAGTAATCACTCAGTGGGTAAAAAACAGTCAAGAGGGTGCATATAGGATTATGTAAGCACATGTACTAACCCGACGCGCGTTTCGCTGTTGCTTTCTCAAGGATACAATGAGACTGAATAAATCAGGGCATATATATATATGTAGAGCTAATAGCTCATTATTATAGACCGGTGGTGCATGAGGAGTAGCTGTGCAGATCATGCATGATCGTGTCGGCGCGGCCTCCCCCCAGGGAGACGCGTCTCCATAGAGCGCGGCTGTCCAGGATGAGGCGGCGCCGGCGTGCGTGTCAGCTTGGAGCGCAAGAAAAATGGAGGAACCGGAAATGACGTTAAACAGTGTAACGTTATGACAGGACGAGGCGGTGCCAACGTGCGTGTCAGCTTGGAACGCAAAAGAAGAGGAACCGGAAGTGACATTAGACTGTGTAACGCTAAGAATGAGGGAAATCCCAATCGTACTACTAAAAAGAAAACAGTGTAAAAATAGGTGTGGACAAATATGAAACAGTAGAAAAAGTGAAACAAAGATACAAATAAATCATTCCATAAATACATAAATACATAGGCATAAAGCCAAAAATGTATATATACATATATAAATAAATATATATATATATAAAAAAATATATATATACATAATGTACATATAAAACATGTGGTGAACATATAATAAGTCATATGACTGAAGTGATACATAAGTGTAAAATGTGAAGAATATATGTAGAAAGCGGTTCCATCATCACAGGGCGTTGATCCGGCGTTTTCACTAAAAATCACACAATAATCACGAACCACCAAGAAAAACCTTCGGATAGAGCAAAGAAACTAGAAAGAAATATAAAAAGGGGGCATTTAAAACGAATAAAAAATAAATAAATAAATACAAGAACCAATAAATGAAGTGCACATAAGTTAATCAAAGAAAGGGAGCAAAACTATAAGACTCATTAAGACCACGGGGAGACATAGATTCTAAAACGGCGATCCATTTCACCTCTTTTTGTGCCAAAAGTTTTTTCCATTTTCCACCCCGAATCCCCGGATAAACACGATCAATCCCACTTACCTTTAAAGTTGACGGATCACAGTTGTGGAATTTTTTAAAATGACGAGGAATGGTCTTTAATTCTTCAAGATTTTCATTGTCACTAGCTGCCCTTATGTCTAGGACATGTTCACGTGTCCTTCTATGTAATTCCCTCGTAGTCATTCCAATATAGATCTTATTACACGGACATCTGGCGCTATATATGACGCCTACTGTGTTACATGTCACTGTATGAGTAATTTTTAAAGTCCTAGAATTGTCAGCATTCGTGAAAATCTTTGTTGAGTCAATATTAGGGCAGGCTACGCACCCACCACAGGGTCGACAGCCCCATTGTGGGCCCTTGGAATCAAAGAGGTATTTGTTATTAGTTGTCAGATGACTATGAACTAGCATATCTCGTAGATTTCGAGATCTTCGATAAGTGATCGTAGGATTTTTTGAAATATAAGGTGCTAGTGATGGATCAAGTTCCAGAATCCGCCAATGTTTCTTCAATGCAGTCCAAATTTCAGGGCTTTTTGTGTTAAAAGTGGAAATGAATCTCACCACATCTGTTTCTTATATAATAGATCTTTCCTTTTAGAAAATTTAGCCCTTCGATAGCTACGCTGAATGATTTTATTATTATAGCCTCTTTCACGAAGTCGATTTTTTAATAAGTCAGCTTGGGTTTCAAATTTGGCGTCACTTGAACAAATCCGACGTATTCTAAGGAATTGTCCAATTGGAATGTTTTCCACAAGATTCCTAGGATGTGAGGAGGCAGCATATAGGAGGGAATTCACCGAAGTTGGTTTACGAAATACGTCTGTGTGAATAGAACCATCCTGGTCGATATCCAACAACACGTCCAAAAACTCAATTTTGTGTTGTCCACACTTAAAGGTCAGCCTTATATTGAGGTCGTTTTCATTGAGAGCCATCATAAAAGATACGAGGTCCTCATGGGATCCCTGCCATAAAAAGAAGATGTCATCAATGAAACGACCCCAATACAAAACCTTGTCAATATTGGGAATGGGATCAGTCATAAAAATCTTCCTCTCCCACAGCCCCAGGAACAAATTGGCATACGAGGGGGCACAAGCTGCCCCCATAGCGGTTCCCTGGAGCTGTAGGAAGAAGGCATCCTTAAAAATAAAAAAATTATGTTTCAAGACGAAGTCCAACAATATGGTGATGAAATCACCAAAATCCCTATCGACATTTGACATCTCCAAGAAGGCTATCACCGCCCTAATCCCATCATCATGGCGAATAGATGTATAGAGGGATTCAACGTCACATGTAACTAAGACGACGCTCCCATCCTCCTGAATTCCATCAATTTTCTTCAGAAAGTCTGAAGTGTCTTTTAGATATGACGGTAGGGTTTCCACAATGGGACGTAAGGTATAATCAATCAGTTTACAAATGGATTCACAATAGTTGTCGACACCAGATACGATGGGCCTACCTGGAGGATTGGTGAGGTCCTTATGGGTCTTAGGGAGGACGTAAAATGTTGAAATCAATGGATCTTTTTTAAAAAGGTAAGACATTTCTTGTTTATTCAAGGTTCCCCTCCGGACCGCATCATTGAGAATGATCTCAAGGGAGCTCTGAAATTTAGATAGAGGATTAAATGTTAATTTCTTATAAGTTGTTTCATCATTTAAATGACGTCTAACTTCTTTCTCATATTTTGGTAGAGGGAGCAGTACGATATTACCCCCCTTGTCTGAGGGTTTAATGACTATATTTGGAAGTGATTGTAATTCCTTAATCGCCTTCCTCTCCTCTCTACTACAGTTGTCAAATGAAATTGAGGTTGGTATCTGTTTAAATTCGTCACTTACCAATTGCACAAATAATTCTATATTCGAGTACATCGAAAGGGGAGGAAAACGCTGAGACTTCGGAATAATGGATGATGGAAATTTACCCATTGATTTGACAGTTTGCTCCTCCAAAAGACTCTCAAGGGTCCTCAAGGCCTCCCGTTCTTCTATAGTAGAGAAAACGTTATCATCATTACATTTTTTATGAAATATTTTTTTAAAAGTCAATTTACGGGCGAAGAGGTGAAGATCTTTGAGACCAGTAAATAAATCGAAACCACTAGTTGGTGAAAACGTTAAACCCTTCATTAGAACGTTAGTCTGAGGGGTAGTGAGAATGTGATCCGTCAGATTGATTACCTTTAATGTGGATTTAGACATGCCAGCCTCCATCAGAGTGGTTTGTTTAGAGTGATTTCTCCAGTGATTTTGCCTCTTCTGACCCAGTCTTGTGTTATAGTTGAATTTAGATGAAGAGGAATCAATAGATTCATTGTCGGTTGACATGTGGGAGGACTCTGAGCTTCTCCGTTCGTCCTGAAAGGATCTTGTAAATTTCCATTTATACATCCTATTACTGCTTTTGTCAGATTGATCACGTAGATATTTGTTGGTCTTAGTGGTGCTAATTTGTTTCTCCCATAAGGAAAAACAAGCTTCCATATCTTCACTAAATTTTTCAAAATCTGTCACTGGAATCAAGGATTTAAGTTTTGCTTCATTGTTACTAATCTCAGAGTCAATATCATTGAGAGTGGTGCCATTTTTATTAATAATGAGGCCCAAAAATTCACAAGAACATCTATCACAGGATTCCTCCCATCGATTGACAAAATCAGAGTCTTCCCTCCCATAGGAAGGAAAGACCTGTATGCGTAGGCCCCGTGGAATAAGTTTCTCCTTAACATATTGTTCCAACGAAAATTTGTTCCACCATGTTTTTATGCGACGGTGGTAAAGTAATTTCAAAGTGCGCTTACATTCATTGATGTCAACTTGAGCAGTGTTATCTAATTGAATCCCTTTCCCTTTAAATACTGATAAAGCTTGTGAATGCCATACGGCCTCTTTGGCTTTGAAATCCATGGTTGGAATGATCAGACCTCTGTAAATATACAGGATATATAACCACAAAAAAAATTAGCTTAATAAAGCAAAAAATATTAAACGTTTATGTGTCAATTACAAATCTAAACCTAAAAATAGACACATCAACCAATGAATAATAAATGATTAGATTTTATTAAATAGTTGAATTAAAAATCACAATGACAAAACGGGAAAGGGGATAAAATCCGAAAGAGACATACGCAAGGGAAAATTAATGACTGACTCCATCCATATAGATTATAATAGCATTAAAAGGATGGCAGTGGATATAAATAACAATATGTAAATGGGATAAAATCTATATAAATATAGATAAACAATGGATAGATAAAAAATATAAAGTGCACGATACAAATTCATACAAGTGTACTAATAATATATATGACCATAAATTATTAATGATATGAATTAATGAATATACAAAATATATTTCAATATAATAATAAATACAAAACAATAAATGGTATAATATATTAAATTAAATAGATGAAGTTTATATAAGGTGCTTAATAGTATATCAATCCATTCAAAGAATCGCCAACTACATAAGAATACCACTAGTAATCACTCAGTGGGTAAAAAACAGTCAAGAGGGTGCATATAGGATCATGTAAGCACATGTACTAACCCGAGCTGTGTCTCACATCCGACGCGCGTTTCGCTGTTGCTTTCTCAAGGATACAATGAGACTGAATAAATCAGGGCATATATATATATATGTAGAGCTAATAGCTCATTATTATAGACCGGTGGTGCATGAGGAGGAGCTGTGCAGATCATGCATGATCGTGTCGGCGCGGCCTCCCCCCAGAGAGACGCGTCTCTTGACTGTTTTTTACCCACTGAGTGATTACTAGTGGTATTCTTATGTAGTTGGCGATTCTTTGAATGGATTGATATACTATTATGCACCTTATATAAACTTCATCTATTTAATTTAATATATTATACCATTTATTGTTTTGTATTTATTATTATATTGAAATATATTTTGTATATTCATTAATTCATATCATTAATAATTTATGGTCATATATATTATTAGTACACTTGTATGAATTTGTATCGTGCACTTTATATTTTTTATCTATCCATTGTTTATCTATATTTATATAGATTTTATCCCATTTACATATTGTTATTTATATCCACTGCCATCCTTTTAATGCTATTATAATCTATATGGATGGAGTCAGTCATTAATTTTCCCTTGCGTATGTCTCTTTCGGATTTTATCCCCTTTCCCGTTTTGTCATTGTGATTTTTAATTCAACTATTTAATAAAATCTAATCATTTATTATTCATTGGTTGATGTGTCTATTTTTAGGTTTAGATTTGTAATTGACACATAAACGTTTAATATTTTTTGCTTTATTAAGCTAATTTTTTTTGTGGTTATATATCCTGTATATTTACAGAGGTCTGATCATTCCAACCATGGATTTCAAAGCCAAAGAGGCCATATGGCATTCACAAGCTTTATCAGTATTTAAAGGGAAAGGGATTCAATTAGATAACACTGCTCAAGTTGACATCAATGAATGTAAGCGCACTTTGAAATTACTTTACCACCGTCGCATAAAAACATGGTGGAACAAATTTTCGTTGGAACAATATGTTAAGGAGAAACTTATTCCACGGGGCCTACGCATACAGGTCTTTCCTTCCTATGGGAGGGAAGACTCTGATTTTGTCAATCGATGGGAGGAATCCTGTGATAGATGTTCTTGTGAATTTTTGGGCCTCATTATTAATAAAAATGGCACCACTCTCAATGATATTGACTCTGAGATTAGTAACAAAGAAGCAAGACTTAAATCCTTGATTCCAGTGACAGATTTTGAAAAATTTAGTGAAGATATGGAAGCTTGTTTTTCCTTATGGGAGAAACAAATTAGCACCACTAAGACCAACAAATATCTACGTGATCAATCTGACAAAAGCAGTAATAGGATCTATAAATGGAAATTTACAAGATCCTTTCAGGGCGAACGGAGAAGCTCAGAGTCCTCCCACATGTCAACCGACAATGAATCTATTGATTCCTCTTCATCTAAATTCAACTATAACACAAGACTGGGTCAGAAGAGGCAAAATCACTGGAGAAATCACCCTAAACAAACCACTCTGATGGAGGCTGGCATTTCCAAATCCACATTAAAGGTAATCAATCTGACGGATCACATTCTCACTACCCCTCAGACTAACGTTCTAATGAAGGGTTTAACGTTTTCACCAACTAGTGGTTTCGACTTATTTACTGGTCTCAAAGATCTTCACCTCTTCGCCCGTAAATTGACTTTTAAAAAAATATTTCATAAAAAATGTAATGATAACGTTTCCTCTACTATAGAAGAACGGGAGGCCTTGAGGACCCTTGAGAGTCTTTTGGAGGAGCAAACTGTCAAATCAATGGGTAAATTTCCATCATCCATTATTCCGAAGTCTCAGTGTTTTCCTCCCCTTTCGATGTACTCGAATATAGAATTATTCGTGCAATTGGTAAGTGACGAATTTAAACAGATACCAACCTCAATTTCATTTGACAACTGTAGTAGAGAGGAGAGGAAGGCGATTAAGGAATTACAATCACTTCCAAATATAGTCATTAAACCCTCAGACAAGGGGGGTAATATCGTACTGCTCCCTCTACCAAAATATGAGAAAGAAGTTAGACGTCATTTAAATGATGAAACAACTTATAAGAAATTAACATTTAATCCTCTATCTAAATTTCAGAGCTCCCTTGAGATCATTCTCAATGATGCGGTCCGGAGGGGAACCTTGAATAAACAAGAAATGTCTTACCTTTTTAAAAAAGATCCATTGATTTCAACATTTTACGTCCTCCCTAAGACCCATAAGGACCTCACCAATCCTCCATCGTATCTGGTGTCGACAACTATTGTGAATCTGTTTGTAAACTGAATGATTATACCTTACGTCCCATTGTGGAAAACCTACCGTCATATCTAAAAGACACTTCAGACTTTCTGAAGAAAATTGATGGAATTCAGGTGGATGGGAGAGTCGTCTTAGTTACATGTGACGTCGAATCCCTCTATACATCTATTCTCCATGATGATGGGATTAGGGCGGTGATAGCCTTCTTGGAGATGTCAAATGTGGATAGGGATTTTGGTGATTTCATCACCATATTGTTGGACTTCGTCTTGAAACATAATTTTTTTATTTTTAAGGATGCCTTCTTCCTACAGCTCCAGGGAACCGCTATGGGGGCAGCTTGTGCCCCCTCGTATGCCAATTTGTTCCTGGGGCTGTGGGAGAGGAAGATTTTTATGACTGATCCCATTCCCAATATTGACAAGGTTTTGTATTGGGGTCGTTTCATTGATGACATCTTCTTTTTATGGCAGGGATCCCATGAGGACCTCGTATCTTTTATGATGGCTCTCAATGAAAACGACCTCAATATAAGGCTGACCTTTAAGTGTGGACAACACAAAATTGAGTTTTTGGACGTGTTGTTGGATATCGACCAGGATGGTTCTATTCACACAGACGTATTTTGTAAACCAACTTCGGTGAATTCCCTCCTATATGCTGCCTCCTCACATCCTAGGAATCTTGTGGAAAACATTCCAACTGGACAATTCCTTAGAATACGTCGGATTTGTTCAAGTGACGCCAAATTTGAAACCCAAGCTGACTTATTAAAAAATCGACTTCGTGAAAGAGGCTATAATAATAAAATCATTCAGCGTAGCTATCGAAGGGCTAAATTTTCTAAAAGGAAAGATCTATTATATAAGAAACAGATGCGAGGAACAATGGATGTGGTGAGATTCATTTCCACTTTTAACACAAAAAGCCCTGAAATTTGGACTGCATTGAAGAAACATTGGCGGATTCTGGAACTTGATCCATCACTAGCACCTTATATTTCAAAAAATCCTACGATCACTTATCGAAGATCACGAAATCTACGAGATATGCTAGTTCATAGTCATCTGACAACTAATAACAAATACCTCTTTGATTCCAAGAGCCCACAATGGGGCTGTCGACCCTGTGGTGGGTGCGTAGCCTGCCCTAATATTGACTCAACAAAGATTTTCACGAATGCTGACAATTCTAGGACTTTTAAAATTACTCATACAGTGACATGTAACACAGTAGGCGTCATATATAGTGCCAGATGTCCGTGTAATAAGATCTATATTGGAATGACTACGAGGGAATTACGTAGAAGGACACGTGAACATGTCCTAGACATAAGGGCAGCTAGTGACAATGAAAATCTTGAAGAGTTAAAGACCATTCCTCGTCATTTTAAAAAATTCCACAACTGTGATCCGTCAACTTTAAAGGTAAGTGGGATTGATCGTGTTTATCCGGGGATTCGGGGTGGAAAATGGAAAAAACTTTTGGCACAAAAAGGTGAAATGGATCACCGTTTTAGAATCTATGTCTCCCCGTGGTCTTAATGAGTCTTATAGTTTTGCTCCCTTTCTTTGATTAACTTATGTGCGCTTCATTTATTGGTTCTTGTATTTATTTATTTATTTTTTATTCGTTTTTAATGCCCCCTTTTTATATTTCTTTCTAGTTTCTTTGCTCTATCCGAAGGTTTTTCTTGGTGGTTCGTGATTATTGTGTGATTTTTAGTGAAAACGCCGGATCAACGCCCTGTGATGATGGAACCGCTTTCTACATATATTCTTCACATTTTACACTTATGTATCACTTCAGTCATATGACTTATTATATGTTCACCACATGTTTTATATGTACATTATGTATATATATATTTTTTTATATATATATATATTTATTTATATATGTATATATACATTTTTGGCTTTATGCCTATGTATTTATGTATTTATGGAATGATTTATTTGTATCTTTGTTTCACTTTTTCTACTGTTTCATATTTGTCTACACCTATTTTTACACTGTTTTCTTTTTAGTAGTACGATTGGGATTTCCCTCATTCTTAGCGTTACACAGTCTAATGTCACTTCCGGTTCCTCTTCTTTTGCGTTCCAAGCTGACACGCACGTTGGTACCGCCTCGTCCTGTCATAACGTTACACTGTTTAACGTCATTTCCGGTTCCTCCTTTTTTCTTGCGCTCCAAGCTGACACGCACGCCGGCGCCGCCTCATCCTGGACAGCCGCGCTCTATGGAGACGCGTCTCTCTGGGGGGAGGCCGCGCCGACACGATCATGCATGATCTGCACAGCTCCTCCTCATGCACCACCGGTCTATAATAATGAGCTATTAGCTCTACATATATATATATGCCCTGATTTATTCAGTCTCATTGTATCCTTGAGAAAGCAACAGCGAAACGCGCGTCGGATTTGAGACACAGCTCGGGTTAGTACATGTGCTTACATGATCCTATATGCACCCTCTTGACTGTTTTTTACCCACTGAGTGATTACTAGTGGTATTTTTATGTAGTTGGCGATTCTTTGAATGGATTGATATACTATTATGCACCTTATATAAACTTCATCTATTTAATTTAATATATTATACCATTTATTGTTTTGTATTTATTATTATATTGAAATATATTTTGTATATTCATTAATTCATATCATTAATAATTTATGGTCATATATATTATTAGTACACTTGTATGAATTTGTATCGTGCACTTTATATATTTTTTATCTATCCATTGTTTATCTATATTTATATAGATTTTATCCCATTTACTTATTGTTATTTATATCCACTGCCATCCTTTTAATGCTATTATAATCTATATGGATGGAGTCAGTCATTAATTTTCCCTTGCGTATGTCTCTTTCGGATTTTATCCCCTTTCCCGTTTTGTCATTGTGATTTTTAATTCAACTATTTAATAAAATCTAATCATTTATTATTCATTGGTTGATGTGTCTATTTTTAGGTTTAGATTTGTAATTGACACATAAACGTTTAATATTTTTTGCTTTATTAAGCTAATTTTTTTTGTGGTTAAGTAGAGATTGCGTATAATTGTATTTATATATGCGTTTATAAAATATATATATATATATATATATATATTAATTAATAAATTAGAACTTCATATATATAAATTTAAGTAGCAATATTTTGAATTACATTAGAACCAACCAATATATGTATAAGATATTTAAATAATTCTGTTTCTGTATGAATTTGATATTTAATTTTAATTTCTTATATTTCCTTAGAGTTTTCATTCCAAAGCAGGATTTGATCAAAGAACTCTAAAATGGATTTATTTCTTTATTCACACAGGAAGTGAAAAAATTGCATGATTTTATGTGTATAACATTTTAAAATAATAACAATATATCTAGTTGAACTATAATATATATGTAATACTTATTAATTCTTTTGTGTTGCTAATATTTTCTGTGCATGAAGTGTTCGTGCAAATTAAAGTAGCTTTACAGCATGACGTGTGACAGCTGTGGCCTTTGAACTTTTAGCTAATAGTATAGGATCCCATTCATTCTATTTTCAACTGATGTAACTTAAGACCGGGCAGCCAGTGAAAAAAGAATCTAAGACAAGAGTTTTTTCAAGTGTCTGAAATTCCAGTGACTTACTCTCATATTATATAATATGTACTTGGGGAATATTCAAAGAAATAGAATCATAGAATCATAGAATGGTAGAGTTGGAAGGGACCTCCTGGGTCATCTGTTCCAACCCCCTGCTCAAAGCAGGATTCACTAGATCATCTCAGACAGATGTCTGTCCAGCCTCTGTTTGAAGACGTCCATTGAAGGGGAACTCACCACCTCTCGTGGCAGCCTGTTCCACTCATTAATCACCCTAACTGTCAAAAAGTTTTTTCTAATATCTAATCTGTGTCTCCTCCCATTTAGTTTCATCCCATTGCTTCTAGTCTTTCCTTGTGCAAATGAGAATAAAGATGATCCTTCTACAATGTGACAGCCCTTGACATATTTGTAGACAGCTATTAAGTCTCCTCTCAGTCTTCTTTTTTGCAAGCTAAACATTCCCAAATCCTGCAACCGTTCCTCATAGGACATGGTTTGCAGACCAGTCACCATTCTGGTCGCTCTTCTCTGAACTTGCTCCAGTTTGTCTATGTCTTTTTTAAAATGTGGTGCCCAAAACTGTACACATTATTCCAGATGAGGTCTGACCAAAGAGGAGTAAAGACGGATAATGACTTCACGTGATCTAGACTGTATGCTTCTGTTAATACATCCCAGAATTGTATTTGCCTTTTTTGCTGCTGCATCACACTGTTGACTCATGTTCAGTCTATGATCTATTAGTATACCTAAGTCTTTTTCACATGTACTGTTGCTTAGCTCTATTCCTCCCATTCTGTATATGCTTTTTTCATTTTTTATTGCCCAGATGTAGTACTTTGCATTTTTCCCTGTTAAAAACCATTCTGTTGGTTGCTGCCCACTGCTCCAGTTTATTTAGGTCTTTTTGAATCCTCTCTCTTCTCTAGTATTAGCTATCCCTCCTAGCTTTGTGTCATCAGCAAATTTAATCAGTTTACCCTCAATTCCTTCATCTAAATCATTGATAAAGATGTTGAACAATACAGGTCCCAGGACGGAGCCCTGTGGTACCCAACTTGAGACATTCATCCAGCTGGATGTGAAGCCATTTACAACCACCCTTTGAGTCCGATCACTAAGCCAGTTATGAATCCACCTAACAGTTGCCTGGTCCATTGCATACTTGGTCATTTTTTCAATAAGGATGGTGTGAGATACTTTGTCAAATGCTTTGCTGAAGTCAAGATATACTATATCTACAGCATTTCCCTGATCCACCCAGTCAGTGATTCTGTCATAGAAGGAAATTAAGTTAGTCTGACATGACTTGTTAGTTACAAACCCATGCTGACTCTGGTTAATCACTTCATTCTTATCCATGTACTTACATACATGTTGTTTAATAATTTGTTCAAAAATCTTTCCTGGTATAGAAGTCAGACTCACCGGCCTATAGTTCCCTGGGTCCACCTTCTTCCCCTTTTTGAAGATAGGAACAACATTTGCTCTTCTCCAGTCTTCTGGGACTTCTCCTGTTCTCCAAGAATTTTCAAAGATTATGGAGAGTGGTTCTAAAATTTCTTCTACGATCTCCTTCAGTACTCTGGGGTGTAATTCATCTGGACCTGGAGACTTGAACTCATTTATGTTAGCTAAATATTCCCTCACAATCTTTCTGTTTACAGATAACTTGGATTCCTCTATTCCTTTAAAAGGACAGTGGAGATCAGTTGATGTTACATTTTCTTTCTGAGAGAAAACAGATGCAAAATAAGAATTAAAACGTTCGGCCTTCTCAACATCCTCTCTTACCATTTCTCCATTTTCATCCTGTAAAAATCCTATAGCATCTTTGACTTTTCTTTTACTTTTGACATACCCCCAAAATCCTTTTTTATTGCTTTTGACATCTCTTGCAAGCCTTAATTCATTGTCAGCTTTAGCTAACCTGATACGTGCCCTGCTGGATCTACAGACTGCATTATAATCTTCTTTAGATATGCCTCACTCTTTCCATTTAATAAACATTTCTTTCTTTCTTTTTAGCATGTGTTTAAGTTCTGTGTTCATCCATCCTGGTTTCCTTAAATGCTTCCCATTCTTCCTACTTTTCGGGATTGTTAACGATTGTGCTTTGAGAATCTCATTTTTAAAAATTTCCCATCCTTCCTGGACATTTTTGTCCTTAAGGACATCCAGCCATTGGATCCCTCCTATTCTCTTTCTGATTCTCTTAAAATCTGCCTTTCTAAAATCTAACCTTGAAGTTTGAGTCTTCACATGTCTTCCTCCTCTAGTTATCCAAAATTCTATAATAGCATTATCGCTGCCTCCTAGGGTCCCAGCCACCTTTACCTCCTCAACCATTTCCTCCCTGTTTATAAGGATTAGATCCAAAGTAGCAGATCCACTTGTTTTCTCCCCTACAAGATAAAGTTGTCAGCAAGAGAGGATAAGAATTTGCTTGATCTGTTAGTTTTACTTGACAGAGATTCCCAACAAATGTCTGGATAGTTGAAATCTCCCATGACCACTACGTCATATTTTTTGAAGAACTTGGTCATTTGATACATAAAGAGTTCATCCATATCTTCAGCTTGCCCAGGTGGCCTGTAGTAAATGCCTACAATGGTGTCCTTTCCGTTGTTCTCTCCTTGTATTCTTACCCAAACAGTTTCCACAGAACTCCCAGTCTCTGAAGCTTCAATCTCTGTGCAGATATACGCTTTTCTAACATACAATGCAACACCTCCTCCTCGTTTATCAAGTCTGTTTCTTGCAAATAAGTTGTATCCTTTTAGCCTTTTATTCCAATCATGTGTATCGTCCCACCAAGTTTCAGTGATTCCAATGACATCATATTCCTTTTCCTGCGTTAGTAGTTCCAATTCTCCTTGTTTGTTGCCCATGCTTTGTGCATTTGTATAAAAACATTTTAGTTTGTGATTGGTTTCTCTTCCTCCCATATTTTTATTATTTAAATTGTTTTGTCTTTGTTCTTCCTTTCCACTTCCAGTAGCAGAGATCTCAATAGTATTTGTCAGCTGTATGGCTTTTTCTGGCCTTTTGCTTCCCTTCCCACATTGTTCTAGTTTAAAGCTCTTCTGATGAGTGTAGCAAGGCGACTTCCAAATACATGTTTTCCAGTCTTCGTAAGGTGCACCCCATCTCTAGCAAGTAGTCCATCGTATAGGTAATTCATTCCGTGATCCAGAAATCCAAATCCTTGTTGACGGCACCATCGACGTAGCCAGTTGTTCACCTGTAGAATCTTATTCCACCTCATTGTTCCATGGCCATCCACTGGGAGGATGGATGAGAAGACCACCTGCGCTCCCAATTCTTTCACTTTCTTGCCTAAGTCTTCAAAGTCACTGCAGATGGTTTCCAGGTCCTTTCTTGCGGTGTCATTTGTCCCCACATGTAGTAGCAGGAATGGGTAGTGATCTGTAGGTCTGAAGAATCTTGATATCCTGTCAGACACATCTTTAATTTTTACTCCTGGAAGACAGCGCATTTCTGTTGAGGTTATGTCTGGTCTGCAGATAGCGGCCTCTGTTCCTCTTAACAGGGAATCCCCCATGACCACCACTCTCCGTTTTTTCTTCACAACATTCTTCTTTTTCCATCCAGGAGGATTCTGAGGGCTTACAAGGTTATTCATTGCTGGCAAAGTCTTATTTTGCTGTATTTTTTCATGGTTCTCCTGCGTGAGAGCCTGGTACTGGTTCCTGAGCAGTATGGGTGCTGACTGCCTCTCGATCCTCCTGCTTCTGTTGGTCACATGCTTCCATTCCTCTGTTTCGTCAGGTGCAGTTCGAATTTCTTCTCTTTCTGAATCATGAAGAGATAATTCTGCTCTGTCTAAGAACTCTTCACCTTCCTTAATGATTTTCAAGGTAGTTAACCTCTCTTCTAGATTTCGCAACTTTTCCTCCAACAGGGACACAAGCTTGCATTTCTGGCATGTGAAGTTTGGCTTTTCCACTGGCAAGTCTGTGAACATGTAGCAGGATATGCAGCTCCCCAAATGGCTCCTGGACTCTTCCATGTTCTTATTGTTAATGTTCTGAAAACAGTGAAAAAAGCATAAAAAAAAAGCTTTACCGATGTCCTCTTTTCAGCTCCAACAGCCAAAATCCAGTGTTCTTTGAGCTCGCGGAGACTCTTTACTTACCCCAAAATGCAGTGGGAATATGCAAATTAGCTCCTCAGGACTCCTCCCCTGGTTTACCGATGTCCTCTTTTCAGCTCCAACAGCCAAAATCCAGTGTTCTTTGAGCTTGCGGAGACTCTTCACTTACCCCAAAATGCAGTGGGAATATGCAAATTATCTCCTCAGGACTCCTCCCCTGGTTTACCGATGTCCTCTTTTCAGCTCCAACAGCCAAAATCCAGTGTTCTTTGAGCTCGCAGAGACTCTTCACTTACCCCAAAATGCAGTGGGAATATGCAAATTATCTCCTCAGGACTCCTCCCCTGGTTTACCGATGTCCTCTTTTCAGCTCCAACAGCCAAAATCCAGTGTTCTTTGAGCTCGCAGAGACTTTACACTTACCCCAAAATACAGTGGGAATATGCAAATTATCTCCTCAGGACTCCTCCCCTGGTTTACTGATGTCCTCTTTTCAGCTCCAACAGCCAAAATCCAGTGTTCTTTGAGCTCGCGGAGACTCTTCACTTACCCCAAAATGCAGTGGGAATATGCAAATTATCTCCTCAGGACTCCTCCCCTGGTTTACCGATGTCCTCTTTTCAGCTCCAACAGCCAAAATCCAGTGTTCTTTGAGCTCGCAGAGACTCTTCACTTACCCCAAAATGCAGTGAGAATATGCAAATTATCTCCTCAGGACTCCTCCCCTGGTTTACCGATGTCCTCTTTTCAGCTCCAACAGCCAAAATCCAGTGTTCTTTGAGCTCGCGGAAACTCTTCACTTACCCCAAAATGCAGTGGGAATATGCAAATTATCTCCTCAGGACTCCTCCCCTGGTTTACCGATGTCCTCTTTTCAGCTCCAACAGCCAAAATCCAGTATATAAATATAAAGATATTCAATTGATATGGCAATGCGCATTAATAAATTGGGATACAACAATTTTGGGTTAAATATATATATATATCTAAAACTTCATATGTGGAATGTTTGAGTTGAACAGATCTGTGAATGTCAGAGTGAAGGTGACAGATGAGTAAATCAGCAGCTGCTAAGTGTGATTGATGTGACAGAGGCCTCGTATGTTTGTATGTTTGAAAAAAAAAATGTTTCTTTATGTGAATTCACAAAAATATATTTAATTCTGAGGAAATTATAATACATAATTAGGTATTACAGTGCCTACAAGTAGTATTCAACCCCCTGCAGATTTAGGTGGTTGACACATGCGGAATTAACTTGGCATTGTGACATTTGTACTGTAGATCAGCCTGGAAGTGGGAAATGCACTGCAGCAACTTTTTTTTTGTTTTTTTGTTTTTTTTAAAACGTTAAAAGTTAATTCAGAGTGTCATTTATTATTCAACCCCTCAAACCACAAGAATTCTGTTTGTTCCCTCTAAAGTATTAAGAAGTAGTTCAGGCACCAAGAATAATGAGCTTCACATGTGTGGATTAAAGATCTCTTTTGCCAGCCTTTTCTGACTATTTAAGACCCTCCCCAAACTTGTGAACAGCACTCAGACATGGTCAACATGGGAAAGACAAAAGAGCATTCCAAGGCCATCAGAGACAAGATCGTGGAGGGTCACAAGGCTGGCAAGGGGTACAAAACCCTTTCCAAGGAGTTGGGCCTACCTGTCTCCACTGTTGGGAGCTTCATCCGTAAGTGGAAGGCTTATGGAACTACTGTTAGCCTTCCACGGCCTGGACAGCCTTTGAAAGTGTCCTCCCGTGCCGAGGCCAGGCTTGTCCGAAGAGCCAAGGCTAACCCAAGGACAACAAGGAAGGAGCTCTGGGAAGATCTCATGGCAGTGGGGACATTGGTTTCAGTCAATACCATAAGTAACGTACGCCACCGCAATGGTCTCCGTTCCAGACGAGCCCGTAAGGTACCTTTACTTTCAAAGCGTCATGTCAAGGCTCGTCTACAGTTTGCTCATGATCACTTGGAGGACTCTGAGACAGACTGGTTCAAGGTTCTATGGTCTGATCGAGATCTTTGGTGCCAACCACACACGTGACGTTTGGAGACTGGATGGCACTGCATACGACCCCAAGAATACCATCCCTACAGTCAAGCATGGTGGTGGCAGCATCATGCTGTGGGGCTGTTTCTCTGCCAAGGGGCCTGGCCATCTGGTCCGCATCCATGGGAAGATGGATAGCACGGCCTACCTGGAGATTTTGGCCAAGAACCTCCGCTCCTCCATCAAGGATCTTAAGATGGATCGTAATTTCATCTTCCAACAAGACAACGACCCAAAGCACACAGCCAAGAAAACCAAGGCCTGGTTCAAGAGGGAAAAAGTCAAGGTGTTAGAGTTGCCTAGTCAGTCTCCTGACCTTAACCCAATTGAAAACTTGTGGAAGGAGCTCAAGAATAAAGTCCACATGAGACACCCAAAGAACCTAGATAACTTGGAGAAGATCTGCATGGAGGAGTGGGCCGAGATAACTCCACAGACCTGTGCCGGCCTGATCAGGTCTTATAAAAGACTATTATTAGCTGTAATTGCAAACAAGGGTTATTCCACAAAATATTAAACATAGAGGTTGAATAATAATTGACCCACACTTTTATGTTTAAAATTTAATAAAATTCAACTGAGCAACATAACTTTTTGGTTTGTAAGATTTATGCTTCTGTTCATAAAACCTACTCTCGTTTGCAGTTTGAAGGCTCTAACTTATTTGCAGGGGGTTGAATACTACTTGTAGGCAATGTATCTACATATATATATTTCTATATTTCTTTAATAATTATTATTTCTTGATTTAACTAATAGTGGATAAGGGCAACCACACATCAAAATGGTTTACAAAGCAAATTTATATTTAGAATAATATTCCACATGATAATATTCTTGAATAACTATAATATTATTTTTAATGGTTACCTAAATAGGTACACACCTCTCTTTAGTAAAATCTATGCTACTCATCGATATGAAATTTATGCACAATATTTCTAGAAGAATAATTATTTTTAATTTGGTTCTGATATATACATAAATTTTATAAAATAATATTTTGGTGTGAAGGGGGAAAATGTGTTTTTGATCCTGATTACATAATCACTTTTGATCAATACTTATTTTCCTCACATTTTAATAAAGAAGAAATAACAATAAGGTACTATGGTATAATTAAGAAGGGTATTACATGCAAAGTTGCATAATTTAATATTTTTTGGTGGTACAAGTTTATGACAAATATGAAATCATCCAGATAATGGAGATATAAGGGTATTTTTTATGGAGAATATAATTACTCTGCATTTGTCATTAAAATTTAAAGGCCTTATTTTTATTTTTATTCTTATTTTTACTCTTAATTTTATTTTTCATTTTTAAAATTTTATTCTTACTTTATACTTCTTATTTTTCTATTTTTTCATTTTTTAATTCTCATTTGATTTTATTTGAGTTCAATATCTCAATTGAGAAAACACATTCATATTTAATAAAGTAATGTCTAATACAAGAGTATTGCTTCATTAAATATATATTGCTAAAGAAAAAAATGTTTACATTTTCTGAGTAAACACAACAATTCATTCATTCATTTATTCATTCATTCATTCATTCATACATTCATATATTTATTCATTTTGGTTCAGGAGTATACATTCTTTGATATTATTGGTTTAATAAAGATATAAAAACTTGTTTTTTCAAAATACACTGACACCTATGGGTTGGAAAAGGTAATTACACCTATGACATAAAAATGTTCTATCATATGGAGAACTTGATTGATAATGAATTATTATCTATTATTGTTTATTATTCCAAACATAATTTATTTTAATATTTTGATAATAATTAGATGGATATTACTGATTGCTATGGTACGCTGTGATATTATAGGTTAGGAAAAACTGCCAGATTTGGTATCAGATTAGGGAATGAAGACTTCAATCAAGACATCGCAATTATGAATTCTATCTTAATAAAGACTTTTAATTTTTATAAATCAAAGAGATTCTCAAAAGTTACAAGAAGAAGCAACTGATATCCGGACGTCTCAGAAGGTAACAGGTGTGACTGCTGAGTGTTATAATAGACTGTGTCCATTACATACAATACAATTCACACCACTGATCACCAGGACGGCAGAGGACGATGATCCTATATGTACTGTGTTGTGTTTAAGTTTCATCACGTTCCAGTGGTTTCTTATCACCTGCAACGCTTCAATGAAAGCTGGTGAACAGGTAATACCTGGCATATGTGTCCTGTATATAAAGGACTGAGTACTGGTTATGGTGCTATATAAAGCAGGAAAGTGTCAAGTTAACCATTGCTTTACTGACCAAAGACGTCACATCTGTTCCAAAAGTGACACGAGACCAGTGTGGACACACGGAAGATTCCAAACACGATCCAACGTAAGTCCAGGTGACACTGCACAGATATTAAAGCTACATTTCATCCATGGACTTTGTTTTCTTATCAACTGACACACATGATCTTTCTAATAAAGAGTACAGTTTATGGACTGTACAATATCTACATGCTGTAATTTATTTCAAAGGAATTTTCATCTAAAGACTGTGTTATAAAAGAACCAAGAAGAAGACGAGACGACGACCCAATGACATCAGATGATGACGATTGAACCCGCGATTGCTTCAATTTAGATATAGGGAAGTATAATTATACATATTAAATGAATATTAGTCACGGCTTACCATAACATGAATTCACATTATTATATAACAATAATCCGATATTGATACTATTATTACTATTATTATTAGGGAAATTTAATGATATTGCCAAGGAAGAAGGAAAGAAAAAATGATTGATGAATGTATCTTCTTTTGAGAAATTTCAGTTAAAGTCCTTTTATTCTCAAAAAAGAGGGAAATGTTAAATGGTTAATTATGGAAATTCATTTGGAATGTTAATCGATAATCATTTTTCTGAGTTCTATGCCTCAGCCATCGTGTCTAGTTGACATGCGCTATTTGTGTGTGTATTTTTGGTTCACTACCATATGTAGAACAGGTGTCCATACGACTGGCTATAAAAGCCCATGGTACAGAAAGGGGGGGCTCTCTTGCTCTGCCCACCCCACAAGACACAGAATCTTCATGCTGAGAAGCAGATGACATGTAGGCCTGGACACATGCTGGACAAAGACATGATTTACCAGCCAGGATCCAAGGAAAGATGGGTGAATCTCAACAATTAATCTAATTATGGACAAATGGACAATTACTTTATAACTAATTATTGTATGTACCTGCTGCAATCTGATTCTTTTTAATGGACAATCCAAGAATAAATAGATACTTTTTTTATAAGAATATCGTGATATTGATACTTTGAGAAGTCCTCAGTAGAAAAAAATAATACAGGTAGAGTATTATTTTACAGTCTCCCATCCAAGCACTAACCAGGCCTGACCCTGCTTAGCTTCCAAGAGCAGATGAGATCGGACGTGTTCAGGGTGGTGTGGCCGTAGGCAGAGACAAGCCTCTCACTTGCTGCTTTTCTACTTTGACTTCTGGCTGCCGGCTGCCCTTTCCAGTGCTCAGCAAGACCAGGTCCTTTTGTGCTTTCCCTTCTCTTCAATTTTTTTGCTGGCTTCCTTAAAAGGTCTTGTAGACACAACGCCCCACTCAGAGCCACTGAGCTCACTGATCGGCTGCAGCGCTGTCGACGGAACGTCAGCTTCACGGCCAATGCCACAGGCCGGGAGCAGAGGCGAGACTCACCGGTAGACCCGGGTAGGGTGAGTAGAGCGCAGTTAGTTGCTTTCTAATAGGCTGCAGCCGGGGATTAACTTTTAATGAAAGGGAACAATCCCTTTGACTGTCTGCAGCGCGCCACACCTAGGAAGCGCACTCTCACACACAAGCCAGCATGCACACGTGCTCGCACGTGACAACACCCCCTATCTGCCCCTACAACCTCTCCATCACCATGCGTCAGACTCTCCTGCCTGTTTTATGATTTCAGGGCCCTAGCAGGAATCACCCCCCCACTCCCCAATTCCTTCCGCACCTTCCTTGCCTTCCTTGCACTGAGGTTAGCTCTTTGTCAGCCGTCTGGCTTGGTTACACAAGCTTCTTTGCAGAGAAACATGTTACTTCTGCTGGCCCTCGCTAGGTGACCGGCATCCAAAACCTTCCCTGGGCACCTGCTGAAAGCCTGGCCCCTTCACGGCCCCGGGTGCTTTTAACGCCATCATTTCCACACGGCGAGCTGCGGAGTCAATAAGCACTCCTAGCCGTGGCAAGGAGCTCGGTGTCAGGCCTGCGTGAAGGCGACGGGGTAGCGTACTTAACTGCCAACTGGCTCAGAGGCCTTGGGGCTTCCATCATCTAAGTTACTTTGGGTCGGTGTCCGGCAAGGCGCCGTTCCATGCTAGCCGAGCTGGGCAGCAGGTAAAAATATCATCAAAATAGTCTACAGCACCCGGTATTCCCAGGAGGTCTCCCATCCAAGTACTGTCCAAGCCCAGCCCTGCTTTGCTTTTGAGATCAGATGAGATCAGGTGTATCCAAGGTGGTATGGCCAGTAGAAGCTGCTCGATCCATCGCCCGGCCAGCCTTTCTCAGGATCGCTTGGTGGCGAGCAATCTGGCCGTGACGGGGCGGGCTCCGAAGGGTCCATGCAAAGTCTGTGCCGTCCCTACAGGTGTGGTTTGTTTAGCAGTGATTCACCCGCCGCATCAGGTGTCTTCAAAATTGGCTCGGCGCAGGGTCTCCTGCAGGCTAAACCCTTCATCGCGGTAATGTGACAGAAAGAGCAAGCTGGACCCGTAACTTGGGGGCGGAGCGAGACGTCCAGGGGTGAATGAAGGAAGAGGGTGAGATGGTTGCCAGTGACTTTGAGCTGCTCTTCAGGGGGGAGGGTCGTGTTGCCTGCAAAGGTCTTCTGCTTGGGGTTACCGGTGGTTGCCTCCAGCCACGGGGGAGACGCTGGTCCTGGTGAAAAGGAGCCTAGTATTAAAAGAAAAGAAGCAACAATGCTGGAGGCCCACGGTGATCAGAAGGATGCTGGTATTTTGCAGAGATGAAATAACGCAAGAGAGAAAGCAAATGAAAAAAAGAAAAGAGAATGAATGTGTGCACTTGTGAAAGGGAATGGAAAAAAGGCATAGAAGGGAGTGCCCCCTGCTGGTGGAAGGAAGGAAAAAGCAAAAGCCTACAGCACCTGATATTCCCAGGTGGTCTCCCATCCAAGTACTAACCAGGCCCAACCCTGCTTAGCTTTTGAGATCAGACAAGATTGGGTGTATTCATGGTGGTGTGGCCGTAGGCAGAGACTAGCCTCTCACTTGCTGCTTTTCTACTTTGACGTCTGGCTTCCGGCTGCAGTTTCCAGTGCTCAGCAAGACCAGGTCCTTTTGTGCTTTCCCTTCTCTTCAATTTTTTTGCTGGCTTCCTTAAAAGGTCTTGTAGATACAACGCCCCACTCAGATCCGCTGAGCTCACTGATCGGCTGCAGCGCTGTCGACGGAACGTCAGCTTCACGGCCAATGCCACAGGCCGGGAGCAGAGGCGAGACTCACCGGTAGACCCGGGTAGGGTGAGTAGAGCGCGGTTAGTTGCTTTCTAATAGGCTGCAGCCAGGGATTAACTTTTAATGAAAGGGAACAATCCCTTTGACTGTCTGCAGCGCGCCACACCTAGGAAGCGCACTCTCACACACAAGCCAGCATGCACACGTGCTCGCACGTGACAACACCCCCTATCTGCCCCTGCAACCTCTCCGTCACCATGTGTCTCAGCCTGGCCTGGATGCCACAAAATGTATTAAAGCTGTGTCTGAGAGCAAGGGGGAGGTTCTCTTGACAGGGGAACATTAGCATGCAATGCCTCCTGTCTCAGGCCAGTAGGGGGAGCAGGCTGCCCCTATAAAAGCTGGTGCTGGGGGCAGGGTTAGAGAGAACTGGATTGCCTGTCTCAGCTCTGAGACGTGTCCCAGAGTGGAGCAGGGACAGAAAGTTGATTGCACCTAAGAGGAAGTGTGGCAGGAGAAGAGCCACAAGCCAGAGACAAGAGGCAAAGAGAGCCTGTCTTGGCAGAGAAAAGACTTTATTTTACCAGACTTTGGTGTCTGAGGCTGGACGGATTCCACATCCCCCAGCAGAGAACCAGTCCGCAAGGGACTATACATTCCTTGGCCTAAGAAGCCTGGAGGCCCTGCCACAACTGAAGGGACCAGTAAAGCCGTACAAGGCTGGGAGCAGAAAGGAACCCACGTCGCAGGCCATACAGGCGAGAATACAAGGAAAGCTCGGAAACGTGGGCTGTTACCCTATCAGGAGGAGATAGCCAGAAGGAGCGCAGAAAGCACGGTAGGCCTACACCCTCACCCTGACCAGGGCCAATTTCCCCGTTGCTTTCAGACGTCCAGGTCCCCTCCTAGCCGGGACTGTTTATGGGTCAGTTTACCTGTTGTAGTAAAGACCCTGGACTGCAACTTGTTGTCTGTGTGCTCCTTGCTCCTCCCGCACTATCAGCACTGGGATTCTCACTACCATCACTCCCACCATCCATTATACTGCCCTGGGGCCGCACTCTTCCCGTGGGGAGTCACACTACCCTAGCTGCACACCTCATCAGCCCCAGCGGTCTGCATGCAGCGGCGGTTCCTAATAACCGCAATCCACGGGTGGCGTTGTCGGACATTATCAGCAGAACGTAGCAGACTACCATTGGCCTGACCACCCTGAGCCACGGAACCGGGTCGCCACTACTACCCCCATCGTCTCCCTATTGCCCGGATCCGAGTGCCCCACGGCCCAGGGGGCGAGTCAGCTTTGGCGTAGTCGGCAGGATTTCGTGCCCGCAACCACCGGGTACTGCGTGCCTGAAAAAGACTTTTGTAAACTTACCTGTGGCGAAGTTTCCCGCCATCCGGAGCCGATTCCCGCCATCGGACGCCATCTTGGACCGTTTCCCGCCGTCTTCTGCCTTCTTCCCGCCATCCGCAGCTGCTTCCCGCCATTGGACGCCATCTTCAGGACGCCGCGCGGGAAGAAGAGGGGCGTGGACGTCAAAACCGCGCGAGATCCGAAGCTCCGCCCCACGCTCCGACGCTGCGCAATTTCCTGGAAGGGAGAGAGAGCAACGCTGACGTCATTAGGACGCGACGCCAGGTCCTCGTCCATAGCAGCAGCAGCGGAGCCGCGGCCTACAGAAGAGGATCGCCGGAAGGTAGGCCACACTTAACTAGGGGGGAGGAAGATGTCAGACACAGAGGCACCCTCTACCACCAACGCAGCTGCAGCAGCAGCGATGCCCTTTTCCCTGCCCTACATCCCTGGAGCGGCCTGGCTGCCCAAATACTCAGGGGAGCCCCATGCCCTAACTGACTTTAAGGAAAGGCTATACAGTTTGTTCCAGGTTTACCCCCTGACAGAGGAGCAGAAGGTCAGCATATTGACAGGGCAGTTAACTGGCGCAGCCCAAAGGGAGGTAAAATCATGGCCCACTGAGGAGAAAAGGACTGTGAAGGGTATCCTGGCCCGGCTGCGGGGTACCTTTGATACACGTACCTCCGCTGAGATTAAAATGAGGTTCTATGGATGTAGGCAGCGGGCACAGGACAGCATCAGAGACTATGCCCTAAATCTGCAGGAAGCCTTGAGGGCTATTCAACAAACTGACCCTGGCAGTGTGCAGGAAACCGATAAGCTGCTAACAGAACAATTCATAGAAGGTCTGCTGTCTAGCGCCCACAGGGCCCAACTGCGCCTCATGTTCTTTCAGAACCCCGACCTGACCTTTGCCCAATTTATGGACAGGGCCATAAGGGTGCTCCGTGAATCTGCAACCAGTGGCGCTATAAACCCCCGGCGCCCTGCTATCACCTACCACCAGGAGGCGGCGCCCTCCTCTATGGACTCCGTGGAGGCTGATGCACAGGCCCTGAACCAAGCCCCGTCGAAAGGCCTGCACCACCAAGTCCAGGAGCTAACCAGGAGCGTCGCGGCTTTGACCAGAACCGTCCAGGCGTTGCAAGTGGACCCGTCAAGACCCATCGAGCTGGCTTCAAGTCCGGAGGATGTCCCGTGGCGTCGACAGAGGAGGATCCCGTCGTTCCGAGGGAGGCCCACAGACCGCTACGCAGAGGATGGACAGCCCATTTGCCGTCGATGCAACCAGCCCGGACACATTTCCAGGTACTGTAATTTAAACGGGTCCAACCTGGGGCAGAGGGCCGACCCCCAGGCATAAGATCACCAGGCCCTTATAATTGGCGTGATAAGTACGTTGGGGGGCACCCGGTTTTACCCGTGGTGCTGGACGGTATCCCCATGAGCGCCTTGCTGGATACTGGGTCGCAAGTAACCACAATCCCTTATGTATTTTTTAAGCAGTATTGGACTGATGCTGATATCACACGGTATCCAGACAGTAACTTGAGCATCATCGCCAGTAATGGCTTACCCGTGCCTCAGATGGGGTTCAAGGAGATGACCATTAAAATTGGTAAAGTTTAACTGCCGGCACAGGGAGTGATTATTGTGGACATTGACCGTCATGAAAGTCACCCTAAAATAACTGTGGGTACTAACATAATTGAAAATTGTCTTTCAGAGGTAATTGTAATTCTACAACAGGTGGCGGTGAATGCTAGTTCCAGCCAACAGAGGGTCCTCAACAAGGACATAAAAGCCCTGATGAGACGGCAGCAGGTAGAACTGTCTGGTGGTGAGATCGGTAGCGTAAGACTGAGTGACCCATTCCCCATTTCAATGCCTCCCAAAAGTGAAATGATGATCTGGTGTCGGACTGCAATCGGGTTGAGAGGTAGAGACTACCAAGCCATGGTAGAACCCGTGTACTCAGACAGCAGGCCCACCATTTTGACAGCCCGGGGGGTGGTTGATGTCCGTCATGGGAGGGTGCCCGTCCGCATCATCAACATTGGGGAGAGGGAAGTACACTTACCCAGGTACGCTACACTCGCCAAACTGTTTGTTGTCGAACACCAAGCTATCAGGGCCGTGGAACCCTTGCCTCCATCTCCTCAGGCGGAGGGTAAAGGCTCCCAGAAACAAAAGGAGGACTGGTGCCAGAAACTCCATGTGGGTGCTGACTCCACTCCCCTGCACCAAAAACGAGGAGTCTACCGGGTGGTACAGGAGTACGAGAGAGTCTTTAGTAAGCACCCGCTGGACTTCGGCAGAGTAAAGGGGATAGAACACCACATCCCGACAGGGAGCCACCCACCAATAAAAGAGAGACACAGGCCTGTACCCCCTGCACATTATCAGAACGCCAAGGGCATGCTAAGAGAGATGAAGGAAGCTGGGGTCATTAGAGATAGCTGTAGCCCCTGGGCAGCCCCCTTGGTTCTGGTGAAAAAGAAAGACGGCACCATGAGAATGTGCGTGGACTATAGACAAATCAACCGTATCACCCACAAAGACGCATACCCGCTGCCTAGAATAGAGGAGTCTTTAGCCGCACTAAAATCTGCTAACTTCTTTTCTACTTTGGACATTACTAGCGGGTACTGGCAGGTTCTTGTGGCAGAGGCTGACAAGGAGAAGACCGCCTTCACCACCCCGATGGGACTGAGCGAGTTCAACTGTATGCCTTTCGGGCTCTGCAACGCACCAGGGACCTTCCAGCGGCTGATGGAATGCTGTCTAGGGCACCGAAACTTCGAGACGGTCCTCCTTTACCTGGACGACGTGATCATCTATTCGAAGACCTACGAGGACCATCTAAAGCACCTGGCCGAGGTGTTCGAAGCCCTGGCAGGCTATGGCCTGAAGGTGAAACCATGGAAGTGTCACCTGCTGAAACCAAAGGTCCAGTACTAGGGCAAGTGGTAAGCGCGGAAGGAGTGGCCCCCGACCCTGACAAAGTCACGGCAATCAAGAGCTGGCCAAGCCCCTCGAACATCAAAGAGGTGAGACAGTTTCTCGGGTTGGTAGGCTACTACCGAAGGTTCATCCCCGGGTTCACTAAGATGGCAGCTCCTATGCAGGACCTCCTGATCGGACAGTCTAAGTCCCGAAGTCAAAAGACACCCTTCAAGTGGGATAAACCGGAAGAGGAGTCCTTCCACCAGCTAAAGATGGCCCTCACGGGGGATGAGATCCTGGCTTACCCTGATTACGGCCAGCCTTTCATTCTCCACACAGATGCCAGTAATGTGGGACTGGGAGCCGTACTGTCCCAAAACCAACAGGGCAGAGAACGGGTGATCGCATACGCCAGTCGGAAGCTGAGGCCCACCGAGAGGAACCCGGAGAATTACAGCTCCTTCAAGCTAGAATTCTTGGCGGTGGTGTGGGCCGTGACGGAACGCTTCAAGCATTACCTGGCCTCCGCAAAGTTCACCATATACACGGACAACAACCCGTTGACACACCTGGACAATGCAAGACTGGGTGCCCTGGAACAGCGGTGGATGGCCCGTCTCTCCAACTATGACTTCGTGATCAAGTACCGGGCAGGCAAAAAAAACGCCAACGCGGACACCCTATCAAGAATGCCTCACTTACCTGAAGGTGACGAAGACCCAGAAGAGCTGGAGGAGGTAGAACTCCCCGCGTTTCACCGGTATGGAGCCGCTCAACACTCTCACCACGTGAAGGAGGAGGATCTAACAACTGTGATGATGAATCACCTACCTCACCACAGCTGGGCTGAGACCCAAGATAGTGACCCTGCAGTCCGCCTGGTGAAAGATCTGCTGACCCGGGAAGACGCCCGCCTAGATCCAGATGCCCCAGAGGAAGCCAAGCAGCTATGGAAGGAGAAGAGCAAGCTGTTCCTCTACGAAGGCAAGTTGTGCAAAAGGATTGTCAACCACCGGACGCACGAGCTGACCTGGCAAGTCGTGGTCCCAAGGCGAGATGCAGCTATGGTCCTGGGGGCTTTTCATGACAGAGCGGGACACTTCGGTTGTAAGAAACTGGAGTCTCTACTAAGAGGAAGGTTCTTTTGGGTCGGCATGAGAGGAGCTGTAGAAAAATGGTGCAGAGACTGTGGCCCTTGTCACCTGAGGAGGAAGGACCGCACCAGCCAGAAGACACCCTTGAGGCCCATCGTCACCACGCAGCCTCTTGAGCTGGTAGCTCTGGACCATGTCAAATTGGCTCCCAGCCGGTCAGGATACATCTATGCCCTGACAATCGTGGACCACTATTCCCGTTTTCTAGTGGTGGTCCCGGTAAAGGACTTGACAGCCCAAACAGCGGCCAGAGCCTTCCAGCAATACTTCTGCCGTCCACACGGGTATCCGGAACAGGTCCTGACAGACCAGGGTCCTGCGTTCGAGGCTGAAATCTTCCAGGAGTTCTGCAACCTCTATGGCTGTAAGAAAATTCGGACAACGCCTTACCATCCACAAACCAACGGGATGTGAGAGAAGATGAACAATATAGTCATTGATCTCCTGAAGACGTTGCCCCTGGAGGAACGCAGCCTGTGGCCAGAAAAACTGCCGGACCTGATAGACCTATACAACAATATCCCGGTGAATGCTACCAACTGCACCCCGGCTTACCTGATGCGAGCCAGACCGGGTAAGCTGCCCGTAGACCTGGAGATGGGAGTCCTAATACCTGAGGACACCTCCCCGGATGCGGACTGGGATACGGAAAGGCAACTGCAGTACAAGAAGGTACAGGAGAGTGTGGAGAAGAGCCTGGCCCAGGTGAGAGAGAAGCAAGAAAGACTCTTCAATCAACACGCCCCTGCTGGTCCCCTAGAACCTGGTGAGCAAGTCCTAAAGCGAAAAAGAAGGCTACATAAGTTGGACGACCAGTGGGAAAGGGAACCCTACACCGTACTGCAGTCTGACCACGACAACCCAAAGGTGTGCGTAATCACCAAGGACGGAGGAGAAACCACTAGTGTCGTCTCCAGAGACCACCTCAAAAGGTGCCCCGAGCAACTCCGTAGTGCAGAAGAGGATCACAGTGACCTTAAACCCGCAGAGGACAAGGAAGAAATGATCAGCACCATTCTTGGAGAGCTCCCTCAGTCCTGGACTCGCATAAATGATGCCATAGTGGTACCCGTCCTGCATTTCCTGCAACCGGCCCAGCAACAACCAACACCAGAGCCGGAAGGTGAAGAGGAGCCAGCAGCCAGCAGTTCCAGAGGCAGAAGAGCCTGTACCAGCAGCCCAGGAGAGTCAACCCTCTGCTGACAGTGAGCCTGCCATGCCTGCGGTAAGCCAAAGACCCCGCAGACAGCTGCCTGCCCTACCTGTACACCCAGCTGGTAGCTGTACCCCTAACGCTAGTGGGGAAAGCCAGGTTGGTCCACCACCAGACAGTTGGTTAAGGAGGTCAACCAGGAGCACAAAGGGGCAGATACCCGCTCGCTGGAGAATATAGAGTGTACTAAGATTGTAAATAACCCTGTTGCCAAATGTTGAAATGTTTGCCAAGTTAAATGCATGTTTATTAATAGTGTGTTTCAGTTTCTTGCAGCTACCGTAAGGACTCACAGGTTATGGACTTTTTATAACCGGGACCTTGTATGGACTGCATTCTGAGCCTAACCCAGGAATGAACTAAGACTGTGAAGGACTTGGGGTAGGACAGACCCCCACCTGGTTAAGGCTCCCGTTGTATTGGTGATATGGACACCCGGTCACAGGCCACACTGTGACCTTAAGAACTCAATTTGTGCGTCGTCTGTCTATTAATGTTTTATTGTTATGCATATTGTCTTTGTTTATTGTTTAGTCCCGGAGTACTAAATTTCACTAGGGGGGAATGTGTCACCCTGGCCTGGATGCCACAAAATGTATTAAAGCTGTGTCTGAGAGCAAGGGAGGGTTCTCTGGTCAGGGGAACATTAGCATGCAATGCCTCCTGTCTCAGGCCAGTAGGGGGAGCAGGCTGCCCCTATAAAAGCTGGTGCTGGGGGCAGGGTTAGAGAGAACTGGATTGCCTGTCTCAGCTCTGAGACGTGTCCCAGAGTGGAGCAGGGACAGAAAGTTGATTGCACCTAAGAGGAAGTGTGGCAGGAGGAGAGCCACAAGCCAGAGACAAGAGGCGAAGAGAGCCTGTCTTGGCAGAGAAAAGACTTAATTTTACCAGACTTTGGTGTCTGAGGCTGGAAGGATTCCACATCCCCCAGCAGAGAACCAGTCCGCAAGGGACTGTACATTCCTTGGCCTAAGAAGCCTGGAGGCCCTGCCACAACTGAAGGGACCAGTAAAGCCGTACAAGGCTGGGAGCAGAAAGGAACCCACGTCGCAGGCCATACAGGCGAGAATACACGGAAAGCTCGGAAACGTGGGCTGTTACCCTATCAGGAGGAGATAGCCAGAAGGAGCGCAGAAAGAACGGTAGGCCTACACCCTCACCCTGACCAGGGCCAATTCCCCCGTTGGTCTCAGACGTCCAGGTCCCCTCCTAGCCGGGACTGTTTATGGGTCAGTTTACCTGTTGTAGTAAAGACCCTGGACTGCAACTTGTTGTCTGTGTGCTCCTTGCTCCTCCCGCACTATCAGCACTGGGATTCTCACTACCATCACTCCCACCATCCATTATACTGCCCTGGGGCCGCACTCTTCCCGTGGGGAGTAACACTACCCTAGCTGCACACCTCATCAGCCCCAGTGGTCTGCATGCAGCAGCGGTTCCTAATAACCGCAATCCACGGGTGGCATAGTCGGACATTATTAGCAGAACGTAGCAGACTACCATTGGCCTGACCACCCTGAGACACGGAACCGGGTCGCCACTACTACCCCCATCGTCTCCCTATTGCCCGGATTCGAGAGCCCCACGGCCCAGGGGGCGAGTCACATGCATCAGACTCTCCTGCCTGTTTTATGATTTCAGGGCCCTATCAAGAATCACCCCTCCCCCTCCCCAATTCCTTCCGCACCTTCCTTGCCTTCCTTGCACTGAGGTTAGCTCTTTGGCAGCCGTCTGGCTTGGTTACACAAGCTTCTTTTCAGAGATACATGTTACTTCTGCTGGCCCTCGCTAGGCGGCCGGCATCCAAAACCTTCCCTGGGCACCTGCTGAAAGCCTGGCCCCTTCACGGCCCCGGGTGCTTTTAACGCCATCATTTCCACACGGCGAGCTGCGGAGTCAATAAGCACTCCTAGCCGTGACAAGGAGCTCGGTGTCAGGCCTGCGTGAAGGCGGCGGGGTAGCGTACTTAGCTGCCAACTGGCTCAGAGGCCTTGGGGCTTCCATCATCTAAGTTACTCAAGGTCGGTGTCCGGCAAGGCGCCGTTCCATGCTAGCCGAGCTGGGCAGTAGGGCAAAACGTCATCAAAATGGTCTACAGCACCCGGTGTTCCCAGGAGGTCTCCCATCCAAGTACTGTCTGAGCCCAGCCCTGCTTTGCTCCCAAGATCAGACGAGATCGGGCGTATCCAAGGTGGTATGGCCAGTAGACGCTGCTCGATCCATCGCCCGGCCAGCCTTTCTCGGGATCGCTTGGTGGCGAGCAATCTGGCCGTAACGGGGCAGGCTCCGAAGGCTCCATGCAAAGTCTGTGCCGTCCCTACAGGTGTGGTTTGTTTAGCAGTTATTCACCCGCCGCATCAGGTGTCTTCAAAAATGTATCGGCGCAGGGTCTCCTGCAGGCTAAACCCTTCATCACGGTAATGTGACAGAAAGAGCAAGCTGGACCCGTAACTTGGGGGCGGAGCGAGACGTCCAGGGGTGAATGAAGGAAGAGGGTGAGATGGTTGCCAGTGACTTTGAGCTGCTCTTCAGGGGGGAGGGTCGTGTTGCCTGCAAAGGTCTTCTGCTTGGGGTTACCGGTGGTTGCCTCCAGCCACGCGGGAGACGCTTGTCCTGGTGAAAAGGAGCCTAGTATTAAAAGTAAAGAAGCAACAATGCTGGAGGCCCACGGTGATCAGAAGGATGCTGGTATTTTGCAGAGATGAAATAGCGCAAGAGAGAAAGCAAATGAAAAATAGAAAACAGAATGAATGTGTGCACTTGTGAAAGGGAATGGAAAAAAGGCATAGAAGAGAGTGCCCCCTGCTGGTGGAAGGAAGGAAAAAGCAAAAGCCTACAGCACCAGGTATTCCCAGGTTATCTCCCATCCAAGTACTAACCAGGCCCAACCATGCTTAGCTTCCAAGATCAGACAAGATCGGGCGTGTTCAGGGTGGTGTGGCCGTAGGCAGAAACAAGCTTCTCACTTGCTGCTTTTCTACTTTGAAGTCTGGCTGACGGCTGCCCTTTCCAGTGCTCAGCAAGACCAGGTCCTTTTGTGCTTTCCCTTCTCTTCAATTTTTTTGCTGGCTTCCTTAATAGGTCTTGTAGACAGAATACCCCACTCAGAGCCGCTGAGCTCACTGATCGGCTGCAGCGCTGTCGACGGAATGTCAGCTTCACGGCCAATGCCACAGGCTGGGAGCAGAGGCGAGACTCACCGGTAGACCCGGGTAGGGTGAGTAGAGCGCGGTTAGTTGCTTTCTAATAGCCTGCAGCCGGGGATTAACTTTTAATGAAAGGGAACAATCCATTTGACTGTCTGCAGCGTGCCACACCTAGGAAGCGCACTCTCACACACAAGCCAGCATGCACACGTGCTCGCACGTGAAAACACCCCCTATCTGCCCCTACAACCTCTATGTCACCATGCGTCAGACTCTCCTGCCTGTTTTATGATTTCAGGGCCCTAGCAAGAATCACCCCCCCCCTCCCCAATTCTTTCCGCACCTTCCTTGCCTTCCTTGCACTGAGGTTAGCTCTTTGGCAGCCGCCTGGCTTGGTTACACAAGCTTCTTTGCAGAGAAACATGTTACTTCTTCTGGCCCTCGCTAGGCGGTCGGCATCCAAAACCTTCCCTGGGCACCTGCTGAAAGCCTGGCCCCTTCAAGGCCCCGGGTGCTTTTAACGCCATCATTTCCACACGGCGAGCTGAGGAGTCAATAAGCACTCCTAGCCGTGACAAAGAGCTCAGTGTCAGCCCTGCGTGAAGGCGGCAGGGTAGCGTACTTAGCTGCCAACTGGCTCAGAGGCCTTGGGGCTTCCATCATCTAAGTTACTTAAGGTCGGTGTCCGGCAAGGCGCCATTCCATGCTAGCCGAGCTGGGCAGTAGGGCAAAACGTCATCAAAATGGTCTACAGCACCCGGTGTTCCCAGGAGGTCTCCCATTCAAGTACTGTCCAAGCCAAGCCCTGCTTTGCTTCCAAGATCAGACGAGATCAGGCGTATCCAAGGTGATATGGCTAGTAGACGCTGCTGGATCCATCGCCCGGCCAGCCTTTCTCAGGATCGCTTGGGGACGAGCAATCTGGCCGTGTCGGGGCGGGCTCCGAAGGGTCCATGCAAAGGCTGTGCCGTCCCTACAGGTGTGGTTTGTTTAGCAGTGATTCACCCACCGCATAAGGTGTCTTCAAAAATGTCTCGGCGCAGGGTCTCCTGCAGGCTAAACCCTTCATCACGGTAATGTGACAGAAAGAGCAAGCTGGACCCGTAACTTGGGGGCGGAGCGAGACGTCCAGGGGTGAATGAAGGAAGAGGGTGAGATGGTTGCCAGTGACTTTGAGCTGCTCTTCAGGGGGGAGGGTCGTGTTGCCTGCAATGTCTTCTGCTTGGGGTTACCGGTGGTTGCCTCCAGCCACCCGGGAGACGCTGGTCCTGGTGAAAAGGAGCCTAGTATTAAAAGTAAAGAAGCAACAATGCTGGAGGCCCACAGTGATCAGAAGGATGCTGGTATTTTGCAGAGATGAAATAGCGCAAGAGAGAAAGCAAATGAAAAAAAGAAAAGAGAATGAATGTGTGCACTTGTGAAAGGGAATGGAAAAAAGGCATAAAAGAGAGTGCCCCCTGCTGGTGGAAGGAAGGAAAAAGCAAAAGCCTGCAGCACCTGGCATTCCCAGGCGGTCTCTGTTAAATGGTTAATTATGGAAATTCATTTGGAATGTTAATCGATAATCATTTTTCTGAGTTCTATGCTTCAGCCATCGTGTCTAGTTGACATGCGCTATTTGTGTGTGTATTTTTGGTTCACTACCATATGTAGAACAGGTGTCCATACGACTGGCTATAAAAGCCCATGGTACAGAAAGGGGGGGGCTCTTTTGCTCTGCCCACCCCACAAGACACAGAATCTTCATGCTGAGAAGCAGATGACATGTAGGCCTGGACACATGCTGGACAAAGACATGATTTACCAGCCAGGGTCCAAGGAAAGATGGGTGAATCTCAACAATTAAGCTAATTATGGACAAATGGACAATTACTTTATAACTAATTATTGTATGTACCTGCTGCAATCTGATTCTTTTTAATGGACAATCCAAGAATAAATAGATACATTTTTTTATAAGAATATCGTGATATTGATACTTTGAGAAGTCCTCAGTAGAAAAAAATAATACAGGAAGAGTATTATTTTACAATGGTGAGCCAGCCAGTCCTGTTTTTTTGTTTTTTAAATTAAGTAAGTGAATTTCTTCCGTGAACAAGGGGGAAGTCCTGACGAGCTGAACAGCTGTTGTTCACGTGTCAGTAAATTCACTAGTTTGTCACAAGAAGCAGAAAGGAACTACAGACTGAGGAAAGACAGGAAGCAGAGGTACTAACAAGGAACAGAATCACACAGGAAAAGAATCAGACGAACTGAAGACAGGACGTGCTGATAAAGAGAAGCCAAGGAATCTTAAGGTAAGCAAAATATGGATATAATTTCTTCTTTTGCTAACAAAGTAATATTAATTTCAAAGTTAATGTAGGAGATGACATAGAAGTTTTGTGGCTCAGTTTATACAAAGAATGTGAATTGCAGAATTTATAGTTAACTTCTAAATTGGTAAATAGAGACAAACAGAAATTGAGAAATATTCTACATTTGGTAGATTTTTTTCATAGTCTTGTGTTAGAGATTTCTAAGCAGGAAAATAGTGTAGAAGTGTCAGACGGTGATACTGATTCTGACTGTAATGTGGAAAATGAACAAGAAGTAAGACACGTGTCTGTAACTGAAGGTGACCTTGGGTCTGACCAAGAGACGGACATACAGAAACCTGACATGGGAGGAGACATGACTGACATACGAGAAACCGATATACTAGGTGATGTGGGAGGAGACGTGAGTGACGTAGGAGGAACGGACGTACAAGAGCCACTAAAAATATCAGAGAATTCTGGAATTACCCAGGCTCAACTCCAAATTAAAATGAGGAAAAATTTGCTGAAATTATACAAAATCATGCCAAAATATGATGTCAAAATCCATGCCTGTAGAAATTCAGAGACATTTGAGAGCTTCTCTGATAAGTTTGACTTATCCAATGAGGAGAGGAATCAATTATTTAAAATATGGATTCCTGTGACATTGTCCAGACGTTTACATTTAATGCCCTGTGAAAATGACTCTCCTAATGGATGGGAAAATGATTCGGACAGATTAAGATATTTGATTTATTGTGTCACAAAGGATTTTCCCAACATAGAAGATCTGCAGAAACTAAGGATTGGTAGGAAGGAATGTACATATACATTCATGTCCATATTTGAACGGTTGTACAAAGTTCTCATCAAAAATGGAAAAGTACAACATATGATAACAACTTTTGTACAAAAATTCAAATTCCTAAATTCAGTTTCCCAAGTTATGGCATCACAGAAAAATTAATTATTTGAATGTGCGCAGATGCTGGATTTTGTTAGAAAACATGAGAATCGTGAAAAGAAAATAAATCAAGCTAAATTTATAAAACCAGGAAAGGTAAAATCTTACCAAAAGCCAATATCAAACTCTCCTAGACTGAGTCATCCCCATAGTGAACTCTATCAAATACGCAGAAGATTTCATATATGTTATAAGCCATATCAGCCAGTGCAAAGATCCATCTCTCCACAGAATGAGTTAATTCTCAGTCAGAACTGTGATTCTCTAAAAAGGAAAATGGCTGAAACTGATGGACAGAGACAGGTGAGACGACCAACTCACAGTGACGTCATGGAATGTGGACAGAAGAACAGGCAGTTCTCTGAGGTTTTGAAGGATAGAAAAATGTCTTTCCTAAATAGGGCGTTCCTGGAGATATTTGAGAGAGACAGAAGATTTGGTTTAGGGAGTGGCTAAGGAAAAACTGTAATTACAATGTTGTATCAAAATGTAATACAATGTCTCAATATTTATTTATAATCTTATACAGTAAAATTGTAGTTACATAGTTTCTAATAGTTCATATATATATATATATATATATGTATATATATATATATATATATATACTCTTGTCTAAGTAGAGATTGCGTATAATTGTATTTATATATACGTTTATAAAATATATATATATATATTAATTAATAAATTAGAACTTCATATATATAAATTTAAGTAGCAATATTTTGAATTACATTAGAACCAACCAATATATGTATAAGATATTTAAATAATTCTGTTTCTGTATGAATTTGATATTTAATTTTATTTTCTTATATTTCCTTAGAGTTTTCATTCCAAAGCAGGATTTGATCAAAGAACTCTAAAATGGATTTATTTCTTTATTCACACAGGAAGTGAAAAAATTGCATGATTTTATGTGTATAACATTTTAAAATAATAACAATATATCTAGTTGAACTATAATATATATGTAATACTTATTAATTCTTTTGTGTTGCTAATATTTTCTGTGCATGAAGTGTTCATGCTAATTAAAGTAGCTTTACAGCATGACGTGTGACAGCTGCGTCCTTTGAACTTTGAGCTAATAGTATACGATCCCACTCATTCTATTTTCAACTGATGTAACTTAAGACCGGGCAGCCAGTGAAAAAAGAATCTAAGACAAGAGTTTTTTCAAGTGTCTGAAATTCCAGTGACTTACTCTCATATTATATAATATGTACTTGGGGAATATTCAAAGAAATATAAAGATATTCAATTGATATGGCAATGCACATTATTAAATTGGGATACAACAATTTTGGGTTAAATATATATATATATATATATATATATATATATATATATCTAAAACTTCATATTTGGAATGTTTGAGTTGAACAGATCTGTGAATGTCAGAGTAAAGGTGACAGATGAGTAAATCAGCAGCTGCTAAGTGTGATTGATGTGACAGAGGCCTCGTATGTTTGTATGTTTGAAAAAATAAAAATGTTTCTTTATGTGAAGGTACAAAAATATATTTAATTCTGAGGAAATTATAATACATAATTAGGTATTATCTACATATATATATTTCTATATTTCTTTAATAATTATTATTTCTTGATTTAACTAAGAGTGGATAAGGGCAACCACACATCAAAATGGTTTACAAAGAAAATGTATATTTAGAATAATTTTCCACATGATATTATTCTTGAATAACTATAATATTATTTGTAATGGTTACCTAAATAGGTACACACCTCTCTTTAGTCAAATCTATGCTACTCATCGATATGAAATTTATGCACAATATTTCTAGAAGAATAATTATTTTTAATTTGGTTCTGATATATACATAAATTTTATAAAATAATATTTTTGGTATTAAGGGGGAAAATGTGTTTTTGATCCTGATTACATAATCACTTTTGATCAATACTTATTTTCCACACATTTTAATAAAGAAGAAATAATAATAAGGTACTATGGTATAATTAAGAAGGGTATTACATGCAAAGTTGCATAATTTAATATTTTTTGGTGGTACAAGGTTATGACAAATATGAAATCATCCAGATAATGGAGATATAAGGGTATTTTTTATGGAGAATATAATTACTCTGCATTTGTCATTAAAATTTAAAGGCCTTATTTTTATTCTTATTTTTACTCTTAATTTTATTTTTCATTTTTAAAATTTTATTCTTACTTTATATTTCTTATTTTTCTATTTTTTCATTTTTTAATTCTCATTTGATTTTATTTGAGTTCAATATCTCAATTGAGAAAACACATTAATATTTAATAAAGTAATGTCTAATACAAGAGTATTGCTTCATTAAATATATATTGCTAAGGAAAAAAATGTTTACATTTTCTGAGTAAACACAACAATTCATTCATTCATTTATTCATTCATTCATTCATTCATACATTCATATATTTATTCATTTTGGTTCAGTAGTATACATTCTTTGATATTATTGGTTTAATAAAGATATAAAAACTTGTTTTTTCAAAATACACTGACACCTATGGGTTGGAAAAGGTAATTACACCTATGACATAAAAATGTTCTATCATATGGAGAACTTGATTGATAATGAATTATTATCTATTATTGTTTATTATTCCAAACATAATTTATTTTAATATTTTTATAATAATTAGATGGATATTACTGATTGCTATGGTACGCTGTGATATTATAGGTTAGGAAAAACTGCCAGATTTGGTATCAGATTAGGGAATGTAGACTTCAATCAAGACATCGCAATTATGAATTCTATCTTAATAAAGACTTTTAATTTTTATAAATCAAAGAGATTCTCAAAAGTTACAAGAAGAAGCAACTGATATCCGGACGTCTCACAAGGTAACAGGTGTGAATGCTGAGTGTTATAATAGACTGTGTCCATTACATACAACACAATTCACACCACTGATCACCAGGACGGCAGAGGACGATGATCCTATATGTACTGTGTTGTGTTCAAGTTTCATCACGTTCCAGTGGTTTCTTATCACCTGCAACGCTTCAATGAAAGCTGGTGAACAGGTAATACCTGGCTTATGTGTCCTGTATATAAAGGACTGAGTACTGGTTATGGTGCTATATAAAGCAGGAAAGTGTCAAGTTAACCCTTGCTTTACTGACCAAAGACGTCACATCTGTTCCAAAAGTGACACGAGACCAGTGCGGACACACGGAAGATTCCAAAGACGATCCAACGTAAGTCCAGGTGACACTGCACAGATATTAAAGCTACATTTCATCCATGGACTTTGTTTTCTTATCAACTGACACACATGATCTTTCTAATAAAGAGTACAGTTTATGGACTGAACAATAATGAACACAATTATGGACTGTACAATATCTACATGCTGTAATTTATTTCAAAGGAGTTTTCATCTAAAGACTGTGTTATAAAAGAACCAAGAAGAAGACGAGACGACGACCCGATGACATCAGATGATGACGATTGAACCCGCGATTGCTTCAATTTAGATATAGGGAAGTATAATTATACATATTAAATGAATATTAGTCACGGCTTACCATAACATGAATTCACATCATTATATAGCAATAATCCGATATTGATACTATTATTACTATTATTATTATTATGGAAATTTAATGATATTGCCAAGGAAGAAGGAAAGAAAAAATGATTGATGAATGTATCTTCTTTTGAGATTTTTCAGTTAAAGTCCTTTTATTCTCAAAAAAGGGGGAAATGTTAAATGGTTAATTATGGAAATTCATTTGGAATGTTAATCGATAATCATTTTTCTGAGTTCTATGCCTCAGCCATCGTGTCTAGTTGACATGCGCTATTTGTGTGTGTGTTTTTGATTAACTACCATATGTAGAACAGGTGTCCATACGACTGGCTATAAAAGCCCATGGTACAGAAAGGGGGGGCTCTCTTGCGCTGCCTACCCCACAAGACACAGAATCTTCATGCTGAGAAGCAGATGACATGTAGGCCTGGACACATGCTGGACAAAGACATGATTTACCAGCCAGGATCCAAGGAAAGATTAAGCTAATTATGGACAAATGGACAATTACTTTCTAACTAATTATTGTATGTACCTGCTGCAATCTGATTCTTTTTAATGGACAATCCAAGAATAAATAGATACATTTTTTTATAAGAATATCGTGATATTGATACTTTGAGAAGTCCTCAGTAGATAAAAATATTACAGGTAGAGTATTATTTTACAGTCTCCCATCCAAGTACTAACCAGGCCTGACCCTGCTTAGCATCCGAGATCAGATGAGATCGGGCGAGTTCAGGGTGGTGAGGTCGTAGGTAGAAACAAGCCTCTCACTTGCTGCTTTTCTACTTTGACGTCTGGCTGCCGGCTGCACTTTCCAGTGCTCAGCAAGACCAGGTCCTTTTGTGCTTTCCCTTCTCTTCAATTTTTTTGCTGGCTTCCTTAAAAGGTCTTGTAGACAGAAGGACCCACTCAGAGCCGCTGAGCTCACTGATCGGCTGCAGCGCTGTCGATGGAATGTCAGCTTCGCGGCCAATGCCATAGGCCGGGAGCAGAGGCGAGACTCACGGGTAGACCCGGGTAGGGTGAGTAGAGCGCGGTTAGTTGCTTTCTAATAGTGTGCAGCCGGGGATTAACTTTTAATGAAAGGGAACAATCCCTTTGACTGTCTGCAGCGCGCCACACCTAGAAAGTGCCCTCTCACACACAAGCCAGCATGCACACGTGCTCGCACGTGACAACACCCCCTATCTGCCCCTACAACCTCTCCGTCACCATGCGTCAGACTCTCCTGCCTGTTTTATGATTTCAGGGCCCTAGCAGGAATCACCCACCCCCCCTCCCCAATTCCTTCCACACGTTCCTTGCCTTCCTTGCACTGAGGTTAGCTCTTTGTCAGCCGTCTGGCTTGGTTACACAAGCTTCTTTGCAGAGAAACATGTTTCTTCTGCTGTCCCTCGCTAGGCGGCCAGTATCCAAAACCTTCCCTGGGCACCTGCTGAAAGCCTGGCCCCTTCACGGCCCCGGGTGCTTTTAACGCCATCATTTCCACATGGCGAGCTGCGGAGTCAATAAGCACTCCTAGCCGTGGCAAGGAGCTCGGTGTCAAACCTGCGTGAAGGGCGGCGGGGTAGCGTACTTAGCTGCCAACTGGCTCAGAGACCTTGGGGCTTCCATCATCTAAGATACTTAAGGTCGGTGTCCGGCAAGGCGCCGTTCCATGCTAGCCGAGCTGGGCAGTAGGGCAAAACATCATAAAAATGGTCTACTGCACCCTGTGTTCCCAGGAGGTCTCCCATCCAAGTACTGTCCAAGCCCAGCCCTGCTTTGCTTCCGAGATCAGACGAGATCAGGCGTATCCAAGGTGGTATGGTCAGTAGACACTGAACGATCCATCGCCCGGCCAGCCTTTCTCAGGATCGCTTGGTGGCGAGCAATCTGGCCGTGACGGGGCAGGCTCCGAAGGGTCCATGCAAAGGCTGTGCCGTCCCTACAGGTGTGGTTTGTTTAGCAGTGATTCACCCGCCGCATCAGGTGTCTTCAAAAATGGCTCGGCGCAGGGTCTCCTGCAGGCTAAACCCTTCATCGCGGTAATGTGACAGAAAGAGCAAGCTGGACCCGTAACTTGGGGGCGGAGCGAGACGTCCAGGGGTGAATGAAGGAAGAGGGTGAGATGGTTGCCAGTGACTTTGAGCTGCTCTTCAGGGGGGAGGGTCGTGTTGCCTGCAAAGGTCTTCTGCTTGGGGTTACAGGTGGTTGCCTCCAGCCCCCCGGGAGACGCTGGTCCTGGTGAAAAGGAGCCTAGTATTAAAAGTAAATAAGCAACAATGCTGGAAGCCCACGGTGATCAGAAGGATGCTGGTATTTTGCAGAGATGAAATAGCGCAAGAGAGAAAGCAAATGAAAAAAAGAAAAGAGAATGAATGTGTGCACTTGTGAAAGGGAATGTAAAAAAGGCATAGAAGAGAGTGCCCCCTGCTGGTGGAAGGAAGGAAAAAGCAAAAGCATACAGCACCTGGTATTCCCAGGCGGTCTCCCATCCAAGTAATAACCAGGCCCAACCCTGCTTAGGCTCCGAGATCAGACAAGATTGGGCGTCTTTAGGGAGGTGTGGCTGTAGGCAGCGACAAGCCTCTCACTTGCTGCTTTTCTACTTTGAAGTCTGGCTGCCGGATGCCCTTTCCAGTGTTCAGCAAGACCAGGTCCTTTTGTGCTTTCACTTCTCTTCAATTTTTTTTCTGGCTTCCTTAAAAGGTCTTGTAGACAGAACGCCCCACTCAGAGCCGCTGAGCTCACTGATTGGCTGCAGCGCTGTCGACGGAATGTCAGCTTCGCGGCCAATGCCACAGGCCGGGAGCAGAGGCGAGACTCACGGGTAGACCCGGGTAGGGTGAGTAGAGCGCGGTTAGTTGCTTTCTAATAGCCTGCAGCCGGGGATTAACTTTTAATGAAAGGGAACAATCCCTTTGACTGTCTGCAGCGCGCCACACCTAGGAAGTGCACTCTCACACACAAGCCAGCATGCACACGTGCTCGCACGTGACAACACCCCCTATCTGCCCCTACAACCTCTCCGTCACCATTCGTCAGACTCTCCTGCCTGTTTTATGATTTCAGGGCCCTAGCAGGAATCACCCCCCCCTCCCCAATTCCTTCCGCATGTTCCTTGCCTTCCTTGCACTGAGGTTAGCTCTTTGTCAGCCGTCTGGCTTGGTTACACAAGCTTCTTTGCAGAGAAACATGTTACTTCTGCTGGCCCTCGCTAGGCGGCCGGCATCCAAAACCTTCTCTGGGCACCTGCTGAAAGCCTGGCCCCTTCAAGGCCCCGGGTGCTTTTAACGCCATCATTTCCACACAGCGAGCTGCGGAGTCAATAAGCACTCCTAGCCGTGGCAAGGAGCTCGGTGTCAAGCCTGCGTGAAGGCGGCGGGGTAGCGTACTTAGCTGCCAACTGGCTCAGAGGCCTTGGGGCTTCCATCATCTAAGTTACTTAAGGTCGGTGTCCGGCAAGGCGCCGTTCCATGCTAGCCGAGCTGGGCAGTAGGGCAAAACGTCATCAAAATGGTCTACAGCACCTGGTGTTCCTAGGAGGTCTCCCATCCAAGTACTGTCCAAGCACAGTGCTGCTTTGCTTCCGAGATCAGATGAGATCGAGCGTATCCAAGTTGGTATGGCCAGTAGACGCTGTGCAATCCATCGCCCGGCCAGTCTTACTAAGGATCGCTTGATGGCGAGCAATCTGGCCGTGACGGGGCGGGCTCCGAAGGGTCCATGCAAAGTCTGAGCCGTCCCTACAGGTGTGGTTTGTTTAGCAGTGATTCACCCGCCGCATCAGGTGTCTTCAAAAATGTTTCGGCGCAGGGTCTCCTGCAGGCTAAACCCTTCATCGTGGTAATGTGACAGAAAAGGCAAGCTGAACTCGTAACTTGGGGGCGGAGCGAGACGTCCAGGGGTGAATGAAGGAAGAGGGTGAGATGGTTGCCAGTGACTTTGAGCTGCTCTTCAGGGGGGAGTGTCGTGTTGCCTGCAAAGGTCTTCTGCTTGGGGTTACCGGTGGTTGCCTCCAGCCACCCGGGATACGCTGGTCCTGGTGAAAAGGAGCCTAGTATTAAAAGTAAATAAGCAACAATGCTGGAGGCCCACGGTGATCAGAAGGATGTTGGTATTTTGCAGAGATGAAATAGCGCAAGAGAGAAAGCAAATGAAAAAAAGAAAAGAGAATGAATGTGTGCACCTGTGAAAGGGAATGGAAAAAAGGCATAGAAGAGAGTGCCCCCTGCTGGTGGAAGGAACGAAAAAGCGAAAGCCTACAGCACCTGGTATTCCCAGGTGGTCTCCCATCCAAGTACAAACCAGGCCCAACACTGCTTAGTTTCTGAGATCAGACAAGATCAGGCATGTTCAGGGTGGTGTGGCCGTAGGCAGAGATGAGCCTCTCACTTGCTGCTTTTCTACCTCGAAGTCTGGCTGCCGGATGCCCTTTCCAGTGTTCAGCAAGACCAGGTACTTTTGTGCTTTCCCTTCTCTTCAATTTTTTTGCTGGCTTCCTTAAAAGGTCTTGTAGACAGAACGCCCCACGCAAAGCCACTGAGCTCACTGATCGGCTGCAGCGCTGTCGACGGAACGTCGGCTTCACGGCCAATGCCACAGGCCGGGAGCAGAGGCGAGACTCACCGGTAGACCCGGGTAGGGTGAGTAGAGCGCGGTTAGTTGCTTTCTAATAGCCTGCAGCCGGGGATTAACTTTTAATGAAAGGGAACAATCCCTTTGACTGTCTGCAGCGCGCCACACCTAGGAAGCGCACTCTCACACACAAGCCAGCATGCACACGTGCTCGCACGTGACAACACCCCCTATCTGCCCCTACAACCTCTCCGTCACCATGCGTCAGACTCTCCTGCCTGTTTTATGATTTCAGGGCCCTAGCAGGAATCCCCCCCCTCCCCAATTCCTTCCGCACCTTCCTTGCACTGAGGTTAGCTCTTTGTCAGCCGTCTGGCTTGGTTACACAAGCTTCTTTGCAGAGAAACATGTTACTTCTGCTGACCCTCGCTAGGCGGCCGGCATCCAAAACTTTCCCTGAGCACCTGCTGAAAGCCTGGCCCCTTCACGGCCCCGGGTGCTTTTAACGCCATCATTTCCACACGGCGAGCTGCGGAGTCAATAAGCACTCCTAACCGTGGCAAGGAGCTCGGTGTGAGGCCTGCGTGAAGGGCGGCTGGGTAGAGTACTTGACTGCCAACTGGCTCAGAGGCTTTGGGGCTTCCATCATCTAAGTTGCTTAAGGTCGGTGTCCGGCAAGGCGCCGTTCCATGCTAGCCGAGCTGGGCAGTAGGGCAAAACTTCATCAAAATGGTCTACAGCACCCAGTGTTCCCAGGAGGTCTCCCATCCAAGTACTGCTGAGCCAAGCTCTGCTTTGCTTCCGAGATCAGATAAGATCAGGCGTATCCAAGGTGGTTTGGCCAGTAGACGCTGCTCAATCCATCGCCCGGCCAGCCTTTCTCAGGATCGCTTGGTGGCGAGCAATCTGGCCGTGACGGGGCGGGCTCCGAACGGTCCATGCAAAGGCTGTGCCATCCCTACAGGTGAGGTTTGTTTAGCAGTGATTCACCCGCCGCATCAGGTGTCTTCAAAAATGTCTCGGCGCAGGGTCTCCTGCAGGCTAAACCCTTCATCGTGGTAATGTGACAGAAAGAGCAAGCTGGACCCGTAACTTGGGGGCATAGCGAGACGTCCAGGGGTGAATGAAGGAAGAGGGTGAGATGGTTGCCAGTGACTTTGAGCTGCTCTTCAGGGGGGAGGGTCGTGTTGCCTGCAAAGGTCTTCTGCTTGGGGTTACCGGTGGTAGCCTCCAGCCACGCGGGAGACGCTAGTCCTGGTGAAAAGGAGCCTAGTATTAAAAGTAAAGAAGCAACAATGCTGGAGGCCCACGGTGATCAGAAGGATGCTGGTATTTTGCAGAGATGAAATAGCGCAAGAGAGAAAGCAAATGAAAAAAAGAAAAGAGAATGAATGTGTGCACTTGTGAAAGGGAATGGAAAAAAGGCATAGAAGAGAGTCCAAAGCAGCAATCACAACACCTTCTTGTAAAATGGTCTCCTCTTCCTCCTCAACACCGACCATGGGAGAAAAGCTGCGAGACAAAGCATCCGCTTTAACATTCTTGGTACCCGGGATGTAAGTAACGGAAAAATTAAACCGCGAGAAAAAAAGTGCCCACCTAGCCTGACGGGCATTCAAGCGCTTGGCAGCATCAAGATAGATCAGATTTTTATGATCAGTGAAAACCTGAATGGGAAATTCAGCACCTTCCAAGAGATGACGCCAGTGTTCAAATGCGAGTTTAATCGCCAGCAATTCCCGATTATCAATATCGTAATTAAGTTCAGTCTCGGAAAATTTTTTTGAAAAAAAGTCACAGGGATGTACTCCATCCTTGTTTTCCTGAGACAACACCGCACCAACCCCCACCGAAGAAGCATCAACCTCAACCAAAAACGGCTTAGTCACATCAGGCTGCATAAGGATGGGAGCAGAGGTGAACCTCTGCTTTAGAAACACAAAAGCTTCAATGGCCTCAGAAGTCCACTGAACCGCATTAGCACCTTTCCTGGTGAGATCGGTCAGCAGTTTGACAATAATAGAAATTTTTTTTATGAATTTTCTGTAATAATTGGCAAAACCCAAAAACCTCTGTATCGATTTCAAACCAATAAGCCTAGGCCATTCCTGCACAGCTTGAACTTTAACCGGGTCCATCTCAAAACCTTCACTGGAGATAATGTAGCCCAAAAAACTAATTCTCTGTACAGCGAACTCACATTTCTCCAGCTTAGCAAAAAGCGAATTGTCCATTAATAACTGTAATACCTCACGTACGCTCCGCCAATGAGACTCCAGATCCGGCGAATAAATCAAAATGTCATCCAAATACACAACCACATTTTTGCCGATTAAAGGTCTAAGGATATCATTAATAAGATTCTGAAAAAATGCTGGAGCATTGGTGAGACCAAAAGGCATAACCAGATTCTCAAAATGACCCACAGGAGTGTTAAAAGCAGTCTTCCATTCATCACCCTCCTTCATGCGCAACAAATTGTATGCCCCCCGGAGATCAATTTTAGAGAACCACTTGGCCCCCACTAACTGGTTAAATAAATCAGGAATCAATGGCAGTGGGTAAGGATTGCGTACAGTAATTTTATTAATCTCACGAAAGTCCAGACAAGGACGTAAACCGCCATCTTTTTTTTTTACAAAAAAAATCCAACAGCCACAGGAGACTTGGAAGGCCTAATGTGACCGGCGGCCAAGCTTGTCTGTATGTATTCTTCCAAAGCCTTTCTTTCAGGAATAGTAAGATTAAATAAACGACTCTTAGGAAGAGTCGCGCCAGGGACAAATTCAATGGTACAATCATAGTCTCTATGGGGAGGCAAAACCTGCGACTCCTCCTCAGAAAAAACTCTCCAAAAATCCTGAATAGGTACAGGCAATTCCCCTCTATCCACAGCAGTAATGCACCCGTTACAACATTTGTCATAACACTTAGGGCTCCAGGACTTAATTTCATTGGTAGACCAATCCAGTACAGGATTGTGCAATTTTAACCAGGGTAACCCCAATATTACTGGAGAAGGCAAATTATCCAATATCACCAAATCCAAATTCTCTTGATGAATACCATTAATAGTGAGGGGAAATTCACAGACCTTGTGAGTAACACACTTCAAGGGAGAGCCATCGACAGAAACCACAGCAATAGGGGATGACAAAGTTTTAGGTTCTAATCTAAGTTTTTCCAAGAATCCCCCATCAATCACATTCAGAGTAGATCCATAATCCATAAATACCCGAAATTCAATTAATTCATCCTGAACAGCAGTAGTGGCAGATAGGAATACTCCCTTAGAATTTAAACAGGCAATACGAGCATGACTGACCATTTTTTTTTCTTTCTTCTTACGAAGCACACAGCTCTTAATAAAATGACCAGAATTTCCGCAATAGAAACACAAGCCTTCAGAAAGTCGACGGTCTTTTTCCTGAGAGCGGGGTGCCATCACCCCAATTTCCATCGGCTCTCCATTGTCAGCACATAACCTCTCAGGACTCGAAGCTGACATAGCAGAGGATTTGCTCTCATTAACCCTTTCACGCAGTCTCCTGTCCACCCGTATAGCTAATTGCATTGCCTCCTGCAAGTTTCCAGGTGTGGGATAAGCAATCAGTAAATCCTTTACCCTTTCACATAGCCCTGCAAGAAACAAGCTTTTCAAAGCAGAATCGTTCCACCCCACCTGGGCAGACCACCGACGGAAGTGAGAACAATATTTTTCCACATTACCTGATCCCTGCCTCAAACGTCTTAATTCAGACTCAGCAGATGAGACACGATCAGGATCATCGTACAACAAACCCAAAGCAGAAAAAAAACTATCCACTGATCTAAAGCACGGATCACTAGGTTGGAGAGAGAAGGCCCATCCCTGAGGATCTTTGCGCAAAAGTGACATTATGATCCCTATGCGCCATGATTCATCACCAGAGGATCCGGGTCTCAAACTAAAATATAATAGACAAGCATTTTTAAAAGAAAAAAAATCTTGTTGTTACCTTAGGTTCCACAAAATGCGCTCCAGAACAGCTACTCACGTGTTGTTGGAGCTTGGTCACCTCCAGAGAGAGTCCCTGCAAGCGTTGAGCCAAATCTTGCACCGAGACCATGATGGAAAACTGGAGATCTATCCTTAGAGAATTTTTTTTTTTTTTTTTTTTTATGGCTGGAATTACTGTTATGATCTGCTACAGAGACTAAGGAAAGAAAGGAGATCTATCCCTACAAAAGAACTAAACTAGATCCCTACGATGTAACGGGGAACCTGATCCTGCGATCAGACCCGCTAAAGTCCTCAGCTAGTCTGAACGCAGACCTATAGATGTGAGGGAGGGATCCCTACAAGATCTAGGGACTGGGAAAAGTTGGACACCTCCTAGCAGAAATAGTAGCAGTCAAAGACAAACACACAACAAAAAGGCATAGGGGTCAGAAGACCTAGCAAAACTAACAGAGAACGGCAACAGAGCAACAAGCTAGCTCAACAGTAGTAAATACAAATGAAGTCCAGCAAAGCCAGGAGGGCGGAGCCGGATTAAATAGGCAAAATGGTCATGTGACCAGCAAACTAAAAAAAACCTAACAGGAGAGTTGTATCAGACTTGGTTGCGAGCAATCTGGCCGTGACGGGTCTGGCTCCGAAGGGTCCATGCAAAGGCTGTGCCGTCCCTACAGGTGTGGTTTGTTTAGCAGTGATTCACCCGCCGCATCAGGTGTCTTCAAAAATGGCTCGGCGCAGGGTCTCCTGCAGGCTAAACCCTTCATCGCGGTAACGTGACAGAAAGAGCAAGCTGGACCCGTAACTTGGGGGCGGAGCGAGACGTCCAGGGGTGAATGAAGGAAGAGGGTGAGATGATTGCCAGTGACTTTGAGCTGCTCTTCAGGGGGGAGGGTCGTGTTGCCTGCAAAGGTCTTCTGCTTGGGGTTACCGGTGGTTGCCTCCAGCCACGCGGGAGACGCTGGTCCTGGTGAAAAGGAGCCTAGTATTAAAAGTAAAGAAGCATCAATGCTGGAGGCCCACGGTGATCAGAAGGATGCTGGTATTTTGCAGAGATGAAATAGCGCAAGAGAGAAAGCAAATGAAAAAAAGAAAAGAGAATGAATGTGTGCACTTGTGAAAGGGAATGGAAAAAGGCATAGAAGAGAGTGCCCCCTGCTGGTGGAAGGAAGGAAAAAGCAAAAGCCTACAGCACCTGGTATTCCCAGGTGGTCTCCCATCCAAGTACTAACCAGTAGAGATGAGCGTTGTTCTACTCGAACTGGTCGCCAATCTCAAATTCGAGCTGTTTTGGGCGGTGTTCGAGCCGTTCGGCGAACACGAACAATTTGAGAAAAATTCTGCTGTTCGAGGTTATGTTCAATAACTGTTCGTGCACCAAAATCATAATTGGATTTTTTCTCAGTAATGATGAAAATTAATGTTAATACGCAGTTTGAGTGTACAGCGGGGTGGGGGGAGGGGCAGGGGATGGATCTCTGCAGGAACAATGAAGATCTCCATTTTTTTTCTCTTTCCCGCATTTGCAGTGGGGAGGTGCAATCTGTCAGCCTATCAGCAGCGCACACACGGAGCGAAGTGTTTTTTTTCACACAAGCAAGGGCATGTGTCATTGGCAGTGTATGTCACATGTCCTTGCCCTATAAGACCAAGCCATTTTCCCCGTTGCCACCATTTTCTCACTGCTGCAGCTGCGTGTTAGACGGCACCGCTGTTGTTTGTTAATTTCAAGCCAATTTTCGCACAAATCTACAGATAGCAGTCCTTTTAAGGACTAGGTTACAGCATTTCCTACGACTTTTATCAGGCAGGTCTGTGCTCTTAAATAGATAGATTGTGGGAGTAAAGACTAATTGTAATTGGAGTCCTTTTCAGGACTAGGTTACATCAGTTCCTATCAGTTTTTGCCAGGCAGGTCTGTGCCAGTGCTGTGCAAGTTTTTTTCACAGCATTTGGCTGAATCTAGCAAAGCTGATCCTTTTTGGCCTATTGCAGAGTGTGTTAGTCAGTGGAGTAGCCTATCTGTGTTGCAAGATATACCACCTGTGTATAGAATACCAATTTTTTTACTGCACCTAGTGAAGTAAAATCTTTTGGGCATAGCATCATTCTATTAGTCCATCTATACTGACCTCCATCAGGTTGCAAATTGAATATAATTTTTTTCTGCATCTAGCTCTGAAAAAATATTGGGCTTCTAGCTGTGTGTGGGACTTGTTCTATGAATACATCTATACAGACCTCCATCAGGTTGCAAACTGAATATATTTTTTTCTGCATCTACCTCTGAAAAAATATTGGGCTTCTAGCTGTGTTTGGGACTTGTTCTATTAATCCATCTATACAGACCTCCATCAGGTTGCAAACTGAATATATTTTTTTCTGCATCTACCTCTGAAAAAATATTGGGCTTCTAGCTGTGTGTGGGACTTGTTGTATTAGTCCATCTATACTGACCTCCATCAGGTTGCAAACTGAATATATTTTTTCTGCATCTACCTCTGAAAAAATATTGGGCTTCGAGCTGTGTGTGGGACTTGTTCTATTAATCCATCTATACAGACCTCCATCAGGTTGCAAACTGAATATATTTTTTTCTGCATCTACCTCTGAAAAAATATTGGGCTTCTAGCTGTGTGTGGGACTTGTTGTATTAGTCCATCTATACTGACCTCCATCAGGTTGCAAACTGAATATATTTTTTTCTGCATCTACCTCTGAAAAAATATTGGGCTTCTAGCTGTGTGTGGGACTTGTTGTATTAGTCCATCTATACTGACCTCCATCAGGTTGCAAACTGAATATATTTTTTTCTGCATCTACCTCTGAAAAAATATTGGGCTTCTAGCTATGTGTGGGACTTGTTCTATTAATCCATCTATACAGACCTCCATCAGGTTGCAAACTGAATATATTTTTTTCTGCATCTACCTCTGAAAAAATATTGGGCTTCTAGCTATGTGTGGGACTTGTTCTATTAATCCATCTATACAGACCTCCATCAGGTTGCAAACTGAATATATTTTTTTCTGCATCTACCTCTGAAAAAATATTGGGCTTCTAGCTGTGTGTGGGACTTGTTGTATTAGTCCATCTATACTGACCTCCATCAGGTTGCAAACTGAATATATTTTTTTCTGCATCTACCTCTGAAAAAATATTGGGCTTCTAGCTGTGTGTAGGACTTGTTGTATTAGTCCATCTATACTGACCTCCATCAGGTTGCAAACTGAATATATTTTTTTCTGCATCTACCTCTGAAAAAATATTGGGCTTCTAGCTGTGTGTGGGACTTGTTGTATTAGTCCATCTATACTGACCTCCATCAGGTTGCAAACTGAATATATTTTTTTCTGCATCTACCTCTGAAAAAATATTGGGCTTCTAGCTGTGTGTAGGACTTGTTGTATTAGTCCATCTATACTGACCTCCATCAGGTTGCAAACTGAATATATTTTTTTCTGCATCTACCTCTGAAAAAATATTGGGCTTCTAGCTGTGTGTGGGACTTGTTCTATTAATCCATCTATACAGACCTCCATCAGGTTGCAAATTGAATATAATTTTTTTCTGCATCTAACCCAGCCAATAGTTTTGGCCTAATACCACAGTTTGGCCACTCAGCTCTGCTCGGTTCCCATCCATTGTTTTTTTGTGCAAACAACTCCAGAGTTGTGAATTAGTTAACCACCAAAATGAGTGGAAAAAGGCCTGCTGCTGGTGGAAAGGGGAATAGGCGTGTTGGGAAGGGGAAAAAAGGTTGTGTCCATGGGGTAGGTGTTAAAGCAACAGTAACATCTGCAGAAGAAAGACCATCTTCCAGCCAAACTAAAATGTCTACTTCTTTTAGCGGACAATGTGATAAGATCCCTTTCTTACGGCCACGCCAATCGCTACAAATTCCAGATGAGGCACAAAAACAGCAGGTGCTTCAACGGAGATCAAGTGCTCCTTTAAGTGGGCTCTCCTCCACATCAACTTCAACATCACAAATACTCCAGTCCTCAAAGGTGTCACCCCAATCGCACTTGCTTCCTCACAGCTCCAAAATCTCCAGCTGCCCGTCTGAGTATGAGGTAGAACAGATGGTTGAGTCTGCAGAGCTGTTTATTCATACTATAGCCTGGGAATCAGAGGTCGACTCCAGCGCTTCTGTGAATCCAGACGAGGAAATGATCTGCACTGATGCCCAGAATCTTTATGAGTCGGATCCAGGACCAGACGCAGAAGGTTCTGACCATAATGTAGACCCTCATTCCCAAACTGTAACTCCTGTTGGTGGAGACAATGAGGAAGACGATGATAAGACTCAAATACCTGATTGGAGCGACAACTTTAGTTTTTTGTCAGGGCAGGAACAGGTTGGCTCTGAGGACGACGGGTGTGATAACGCACAGGGTGATGATGATGAGGTCGGAGATCCCACTTACTCTCAACCCACAGTCAGCCAAGAGATGAGGTCAGCAGAGGAGGTGGAGGAAGATGCTAGTGACGACGAGGTCAGGTTGCGCCTTCCTGGACAGAGACGTAGTACTGGAAGCACGTCAACAACTGCATCCTCAAACACAACTCTGCCTCTCACCACAAGTCGTGGTGGCTCTTCAGGTCGCATGGGTGCTAAGCCTTGCATAGCCTGGGCATTTTTTCAGATCGATAAAGATGACCCAACTCGTGTTATCTGTAACATTTGTCAGCAAAAGCTAAGTAGAGGCCAAAAAATACATAGTTTGAGTACTTCATGCATGAACCGGCACATGGACATGAAACATAAGTTGCAGTGGGAAGCTCAGTGTGCTACAATGCGGCCTAGCCGGCCGGGCCAGCCACCGTCTGCCATATCTTGTGCATCCGCGGCCTCTTCATCCTCTGTGACTGGGGGGACAGCAGTCACACCTGTTTTGGGGCGCAGACCTGCCACCTCTTTACCCGCAACAGCCAGCGTGATTGGCAGGTCATCATTTTCTTTGGAGGTGGTAACACCAGCTGGTGTTGAGCGCTGTCCGACATCGATAGCACCACCTTTGGATCAAGGCAACCTAACATGTCCACCTGCATCTTCCTCACAGACCGGCAGTTTGCCGGGGACACCCTTATCAACCCCGTCTAAGCACAATAGCCAGCCCTCGGTCCCTCAGATGTGGACAAGTAAAAGACCATTTCCTCCTAGCCATGAGAAAGCTAAGAGGTTGAATTTCACCATCTGCAAGCTCTTGGCTACAGAAATGCTGCCTTTCCGCCTGGTGGACACAGAGGATTTTCGAGACCTTATGTCCGTCGCAGTGCCCCAGTACCAGATGCCCAGTCGGCACTACTTCTCAAAGAAAGGTGTGCCTGCGCTCCACCAGCATGTCGCACACAACATCACCGCTTCTTTGAGAAACTCTGTGTGTGACAGGGTGCATTTCACCACAGACACTTGGACGAGTAGGCATGGACAGGGGCGTTACATGTCGCTGACTGGGCACTGGGTAACTATGGTGACAGCAGGACAAGGGGCTGCTGTCCAAGTCTTGCCGTCCCCACGAGTTGTGCGACAATCCTCTTTATGTCAAAGTTCCTCCACTGCTTCTGCCTCCTCAACCTCCTCTCGGTCTTCCACCTGCACCCAAAGCCTGTCTGGTCATGCCACAAGCTTTCTAACTGCGCAGAAGGGATCCTGCACACCTCCTTACTATGCTGGCAGTAGGGCTCAACGTCATCAGGCGGTTTTTACATTGAAATGTCTGGGAAATGTGAGTCACACAGCTGAGGAGTTGTGGTCAGCTCTGGAGAACCAATTTCATGAATGGTTGTCTCCACTGGACCTGAAACCAAGGAAGGCCGTGTGCGACAATGCTGCAAACCGGGGTGCGGCCCTTCGCCGGGGCAATGTCACACACGTGCCTTGTATGGCTCACGTGTTGAACCTGGTTGTCCAGCAATTTTTAGCCCACTATCCCAGACTAGATGGCCTTCTGCAGAGGGCACGGTCGCTGTGTGCTCACTTCCGCTGTTCGCATCCCGCAGCTCAGCGACTTACATCTCTACAGAAGTCGTTGGGCCTGCCACTTCACCGGCTAAAATGCGATGTGCCTACCCGGTGGAATTCAACTCTGCACATGTTGCAGCGACTGTGGCAGCACCGACAAGCCCTGGTGCAATACGTTCTGACGTATAGCCTGGGTCAACGAGATTCAGAGGTGGGGCAAATCACGCTGGAGGAGTGGTCTCAGATCAGGGACCTATGCACCCTTCTGCACAGTTTTGAAATGGCGACGAAGATGTTTAGTGCTGACGATGCCATTATCAGCATGACTATTCCGGTGATTTACATGCTGGAGCACATGTTAAACAGAATTCGGAGTCAGGTGGTGGCACAAGAGGAGGTGGAGGAAGTAGAGGAGGAGGAGTTGTATGCGGAAGGGCTAACATCTACAAGATCCAGACGGTCGGCAGCACCAAGGCGGCAGGCATGTGAGGGTGGGGGAGATGGTTTTACCAGGGCGCATGGTAGCAGCCAAACTAGTGAGGAAGGTGCAGGAGCCCAGGAAGAAGTGGAGGACGAACTGATGGAAGACTCATCAGATGAGGGAGACCTTGATCACATTTCTGTTGTGCGAGGTTCGGGGGAGAGGACAGAGGAAGGAAGCATGATTGTTACCTCGCCACCAACACAATAGGGACTTGGTGCTCCTGGATGCGCAACACACATGAGTGCCTTCTTGCTGCACTACCTGCAACATGACCCTCGAATTGTGAGAATTAGAAATAATCCTGACTACTGGGTTGCCACACTGTTAGATCCCCGGTACAAAAGTAAATTTGCAGAAATTATTCCTGCCATAGAAAGGGATGCACGCATGCAGGAGTATCAGCAGAGACTGTTGCAGAATCTTACATGTGCTTTTCCACAAAATACCAGTGGTGCACGTAGTGAATCTCACAGTTCCAACTTGCCAACCGTGGGACCGTCAAGTGTTCAGCACTCAAACCGTAACAGAACCACAGTATCTGCTGGTAACATCAATTTTGCGGAATCATTTCACCACTTTTTTAGCCCATCCTTTGCAAGGCCACAGGAGACAAGAAGTCTGACACATAGTCAACGCCTAGAGACGATGGTACAGGAGTATCTCCAAGTAAACATTGAAGCCACGACTGTGTCACTGGACCCTTGCTCTTTTTGGGCTTCCAATCTGGATAAATGGCCGGAGCTAGCCACTTACGCCTTGGAGATCTTGTCATGCCCCGCAGCCAGCGTTCTGTCTGAACGTGTGTTCAGCGCTGCTGGTGGTGTGCTGACAGATAAGCGCACGCGGCTCTCCACTGATAATGTAGACAGACTCACGTTCATAAAGATGAACAAATCATGGATCCGAAATGACTTTTCTACCCCTGTGTCATCCTGGGCAGAGTAAAAGCTTGATGATTGGTTAAAATCACCCTACCAACCGTTTTAAGCTTTCAAATTACTAATCATGTTTATCTGTATCTTGGCTGGAAAATAATTTGGGCTTTGTAGCAGTGTGCAGCACTGATCCTATTAGGCCATCTATACTAAAGCTTCACCAGATTTAAAATTAATAATAATTTTTAGCTGCATCTAGCCTGGAAAATAATTTTGGGGCTCCGAGATGCGCAAGACACATAAGTGCCTTCTTGCTGCACTACCTGCAGCATGACCCTCATATTGTCAGAATTCGAAGTAATCATGACTACTGGGTTGCCACACTCTTAGATCCCCCAAACTTTTCGATCAACCTTTTCATTTTAATAAAGACCAAAAAAATGGTCATTTTTGAAATTATAAGCATTAGCAGGTTGTTAGAAACTGAAATCAAACAGTTTTCAACTCAAAACTTTATTCTAGGTGATGTTACATTTTCACATAGGACCCCTTGTTCGAAAGGAGCTTCTGAACTCTCTCGTCCATTGAATTTGTCAGGTTTTGGATGGTTTCTGCTTCAATTGTTTTGCATGAGGACAGAATACCCTCCCAGAGCTGTTGCTTAGATCTGAACTGCCTCCCGCCATCATAGACACTCCTTTTAATGATGCTCCAAAGGTTCTGAATGGGGTACAGGTCAGGGGAGCATGGGGGTCACACCATAAGTTTGTCCCCTTTTATGCCCATATCAGCCAGAGATGCAGATGTTTTATGTGCAGCATGAGATGGTGCATTATCATGCAGAAAAATGATCTTGCTGTGAAATACACGGTTCTTCTTCTTGAACCATGGCAGGAAGTGCTGTTTGAGAAAATCCACATACATTATGGAGTTCATCTTTAGCGCCTTCAGGGATCCTAAAGGGGCCGACAATCTCTCTCCCCATGATTCCAGCCCAAAGCATTACTCCACCTCCTCCTTGTTGGCGCTGTAGCCGTGTTTGCGTGGGGTGTCCATCAACCAGCCATCCTCCACTCCATCCATCTGGACCATCGAGCGCTGTACGGCACTCATCCGTGAACAAAACTGTTTTGAAATCAGTCTTCATGTAATGTTTGGCCCACTGGAGCCGTTTCTGCTTGTGTGAAGTGGATAGAGGAGGTCGACAGGATGGCGTATGCACAGCTGCAAACCTCTGAAGGACCCTGCATCTTGTTGTTCGGGGGACGTTGGAGGCACAAGCAGCTTCAAAAACGTGTCTGCTGCTATGACAAGGCTTTTTGGCCGCTGCTCTTTCAACCTGACGTAATTGCCTGTAGGAAAGAGTCCTCAATTTGCCCTTATCAGCACGCACACGTGTGTACTGTGAATCAGCTACATACTTCTTGATTGCCAAGACACTTCATCCTGATCATCGCACAATGTTGATTGTAGTCATGCCTTGACCTAAACACTCCACAATTTGTTGCTTCTCAGCAGCCGACACATCCTTTTTCTTTCCCATTTTGGCAGAAAATGTAGGCTGCATAATAATGTGAGAGAGCCTTCTTAAATAGTCTTGCCTTTCATTGGACACACCTGCCAAACTAATTAGCACAGGTGTCTGCAATTGCTTACAGTGATATAAAGAGCCCTGACACACATCACCATCAATGAGTTTAACTGACAAACAAACAAATTCTTCCCTTATCACTCCTAAACACTTTTTGCATAATAATTTGGAACGCAGTGTACATGTGCTTTTCCACAAAACACCAGCGGTTCACGTAGTGAATCTTACAGTTCTAACTTGCCAACCGTGGTCTGTATGGAGTTGTTCAATAAAGGGCCCAAAATTAAGATAACATAGATGGGAGAGGTCTCTATGAATAGGAATTCCTAAGTATTTGATACCCTGTGAGGGACAGGCAAAGGGAAAGTTGGACTGGATGGAATCCTATATGGATTTGGGGAGGGAGACATCGAGGGCCTCAGACTTCGCTGCATTGATTTTAAAATTTGACCATGTAACAAAGTGATCTATTTCAGCCATAACAGCAGGGATGGATATATGTGATTGAGTGATATATACTAGGACATCATCAGCAAATAGAGAGCACTTGTACTCGGTGCCTCCCACCTCAATCCACCTAATATTGGGGTTATGGCGAATTGATGAGAGCAGGTGCTCCGTCACTAGGATGTATAAGAGAGGGGACAGAGGACATCCCTGCCTTGTCCCATTGGTGATTGTGAAAGGTGATGAAAATGTTCTGACGCACCCCTGGGCCTTGGGACACCCGGAGCCGGACCCTTTTTGGTGGATGCTGGTGGTTGTAGTCTTCGTGGCGGCGACCCGGTTCCGTTGCTCAGGGCGGTCAAACCAGTGGCGGAACTATTTATGTGGTTTTGATGTTTAAATGTCCGACTACGCCACCCGTGGATTGCGGTCAGAGTGAACCGCTGCTACAGGGCAGACCGCTGAGGCTGGTGTTGTGGGTGCAGCAGAGCGTAGCATAACTCCCCACGGGAGGAGTATAGCCTCAGGGCAGTGTATGCGGAGGATGGGGTTGATGGTGCAGGGCAGCAGCAGTAACGACACGGAGTCAGTGATGCAGTCCAGGGCCTTTACTCACAGTTCTTATTATCCAGACCACGTCTGCAGGTAACGGCTGCCCACGTCGTACTGTGCTCACCAGGTGAGGGGCTCAGACAACTCCCAGATAACTTTGGAGCACTTCACAGGACCCCCTTTGTGTGTCCTTTGTCTGGCCTTTCTTACCAACATTTCTGTCCGGCTGCCTCGGGCCTCCTCTTGGTAAACTTGGCGCCAGTTTCCCTGACCCTATGTGGTGCCTTCCTAGTGGGTGTAGCGAGGGGCTGCGCCACATAAAATGTCAGAGCCTCCGGTTTCTAGCTGAGGGTCGTTTCCTGCCTCCACTAGTTCGGGGACCGGTCTCCCCCTTTGGCCTGACCCCTCCACGCAGGTGGATTCGGGCGTGCGGTGGCGACTCGCCCGTCCGCACCCCTGGGATCCCTTCATTCCTCGTTCCTGGAGCCTTCTCCGCTCCTCTTCCTTCCTTCTCCCTCTTCCAGGCCTGGGCCTCTGTTACTAGGCCCGCCTCCGGAGCAGAGCTCATGCAGAGCCCCTGCTCCCTGCCACTTCTGCTCAGACTTCTCTGCACTGAACTAAGATGGTGCCCACCTTTTATACTCCCTTCTCAATGCACCCAGGAACTGCTTCCTCCCTGCTCCTGCACTACAGGGTTCCCCTTCCTCAGTGTTCCCTCCCCCCACTCCAGCCAGGGACAGGGACTGTCGTGCCCATCTCAGGGGCATATTGGTCACCCTGCCCCACGGCAATGTGGTGTAATGCATGCAGGTGTCGGGTCCTGATCCACACTCCATCCTTACCTGAGAGTGAGATATCACACCTCTGGGTGAGGTGCAATACGTCTGTAGCAACCGAGCCCTCAGGGTGCTACAGTTCCATTTATCTTCAGCCTAGGTGACGTATTGCGATACAGGGCCGTGACTTTGGCTATAAAAGGGTCCCCTAGACCCCTACCCCAAGCTTTTTAAGAGAATCATATATGGCGTGCCAGGAGACTCTATGGAATGCTTTCTCAGCATCCAACGAGAGTATCTAATTACAAATTTTTAACTGCATCTAGCCCAGGAAATACTTTGTGCCTAGTAGCAGTGTCTGCTAGTCAGCGGATTATCTCGGCTGTTAAGCAAGCTACACCACCTGTAGTTTAGACACTTAATTTTTTCAAAGGAAATGATTCGGGACCATGGGATACTTAGTGAAGAGCATCAGGAGGCACCCCAAGGCATAGGGGCTGGGACTGGCATTAGGATGCCTTGCGGTGGACAGCCGAGCTCGATCCTTATAAAAGCTTTTTAACTGCAGCAGCTTTAGTGGACGCTACTGGAGCTGGAATTACGCGGCTGCTGGCATGAGACTTGCCCTCCAATAGATCCTTGTAAATGGATTTAAAGTGTATTCATTCAAATTAGAGAGACAATTTAAATTAAAAAGCTTAGAGCTGCCTCCACCACAGGGGGGCTCGCTCGACCCACCAGCGGACAGGCACCAGTATTGGGAGAGGGGGGCTGGCCGTCAGGGTTCACCGCGGCTCTGGCACAAACCCGGCGACACGGAGGTGGCACGGGCAGGAGCGGACTGGCCGTGTCGGCTTCTCACTTTTTGGATTTTGGAAGGGCATGACATGCCTATATCTGTGTCTCCCCCTCCTTTTACTCCTCCACCTCTTTTATTTTCGCATGACTATATGTAATTGTCACTTTTCCATGTGTTAGTTATGTCTTCTGAGCAGTTTGTCAGCTTTTGGACACCTTTGAAGGTGTTTTCTATGTGTTTCTATGTGTTTTTGTTTGCCTGCCATTGTTTTTAACGGTGTTCGAAGGTGTTCGACGAACAGTTCGGCGAACACACGGGTGTTCGACGAACCGAACCGAACTCGAACACTACGGGGGTGGCTCAACACTAATCAGAAGGATGCTGGTATTTTGCAGAGATGAAATAGCACAAGAGAGAAAGCAAATGAAAAAAAGAAAAGAGAATGAATGTGTGCACTTGTGAAAGGGAATGGAAAAAAGGCATAGAAGAGAGTGCCCCCTGCTGGTGGAAGGAAGGAAAAAGCAAAAGCCTACAGCACCTGGTATTCCCAGGTGATCTCCCATTCAAGTACTAACCAGGCCCAACCATGCATAGCTTCCAAGATTAGACAACATTGGGCCTGTTCAGGGTGCTGTGGGAATAGACAGAGACTAGCCTCTCAATTGCTGCTTTTCTACTTTGACGTCTGGCTGCCGGCTGCCCTTTCCAGTGCTCAGCAAGACCAGGTCCTTTTGTGCTTTCCCTTCTCTTCAATTTTTTTGCTGGCTTCCTTAAAAGGTCTTGTAGACAGAAGGCCCCACTCAGAGCCGCTGAGCTCACTGATCGGCTGCAGCACTGTCGACGGAACGTCGGCTTCACGGCCAATGCCACAGGCCGGGAGCAGAGGCGAGACTCACCGGTAGACCCGGGTAGGGTGAGTAGAGCGCGGTTAGTTGCTTTCTAATAGCCTGCAGCCGGAGATTAACTTTTAATGAAAGGGAACAATCCCTTTGACTGTCTGCAGCGCGCCACAGCTAGGAAGCGCACTCTCACACACAAGCCAGCATGCACACGTGTTCGCACGTGACAACACCCCCTATCTGCCCCTACAACCTCTCCGTCACCATGCGTCAGACTCTCCTGCCTGTTTTATGATTTCAGGGCCCTAGCAGGAATCACCCCCCCCCTTCCCCAATTCCTTCCGCACCTTCCTTGCCTTCCTTGCACTGAGGTTAGCTCTTTGTCAGCCGTCTGGCTTGGTTACACAAGCTTCTTTGCAGAGAAACATGTTACTTCTGCTGGCCCTCGCTAGGCGGCCGGCATCCAAAACCTTCCCTGTGCACCTGCTGAAAGCCTGGCCCCTTCACGGCCCCGGGTGCTTTTAACGCCATCATTTCCACACGGCGAGCTGCGGAGTCAATAAGCACTCCTAGCCATGGCAAGGAGCTCGGTGTCAGGCCTGCGTGATAGCGTACTTAGCTGCCAACTGGCTCAGAGGCCTTGGGGCTTCCATTATCTAAGTTACTTAAGGACGGTGTCCGGCAAGGCGCCGTTCCATGCTAGCCGAGCTGGGCAGTAGGGCAAAACGTCATCAAAATGGTCTACAGCACCCGGTGTTCCCAGGAGGTCTCCCATCCAAGTACTGTCCAAGCCCAGCCCTGCTTTGCTTTTGAGATAAGACGAGATCGGGCATATCCAAGGTGGTAGGACCAGTAGACGCTGCTCGATCCATCGCCCGGCCAGCCTTTCTCAGGATCGCTTGGTGGCGAGCAATCTGGCCGTGACGGGGCGGGCTCCGAAGGGTCCATGCAAAGGCTGTGCCGTCCCTACAGGTGTGGTTTGTTTAGCAGTGATTCACCCGCCGCATCAGGTGTCTTCAAAAATGTCTCGGCGCAGGGTCTCCTGCAGGCTAAACCCTTCATCGCGGTAATGTGACAGAAAGATCAAGCTGGACCCGTAACTTGGGGGCGGAGCGAGACGTCCAGGGGTGAATGAAGGAAGAGGGTGAGATGGTTCCCAGTGACTTTGAGCTGCTCTTCAGGGGGGAGGGTCGTGTTGCCTGCAAAGGTCTTCTGCTTGGGGTTACCGGTTGTTGCCTCCAGCCACACGGGAGACGCTGGTCCTGGTGAAAAGGAGCCTAGTATTAAAAGTAAAGAAGCAACAATGCTGGAGGCCCACGGTGATCAGAAGGATGCTGGTATTTTGCAGAGATGAAATAGCGCAAGAGAGAAAGCTAATGAAAAAAAGAAAAGAGAATGAATGTGTGCACTTGTGAAAGGGAATGGAAAAAAGGCATAGAAGAGAGTGACCCCTGCTGGTGGAAGGAAGGAAAAAGCAAAAGCCTACAGCACCTGGTATTCCCAGGCAGTCTCCAATCCAAGTATTAACCAGGCCCAATCCCGCTTAGCTTCTAAGATCAGACAAGATAGGGCGTGTTCAGGGTGGTGTGGCCGTAGGCAGAAACAAGCCTCTCACTTGTTGCTTTTCTACTTTGAAGTCTTGCTGCCGGCTGCCCTTTCCAGTGCTCAGCAAGACCAGGTCCTTTTGTGCTTTCCCTTCTCTTCAATTTTTTTGCTGGCTTCCTTAAAAGGTCTTGTAGACACAACGCCCCACTCAGAGCCGCTGAGCTCACTGATCGGCTGCAGCGCTGTCGACGGAACGTCTTCTTCACGGCCAATGCCACAGGCCGGGAGCAGAGGCGAGACTCACCGGTAGACCCGGGTAGGGTGAGTAGAGCGCGGTTAGTTGCTTTCTAATAGCCTGCAGCCGGGGATTAACTTTTAATGAAAGGGAACAATCCCTTTGACTGTCTGCAGCGCGCCACACCTAGGAAGTGCACTCTCACACACAAGCCAGCATGCACACGTGCTCGCACGTGACAACACCCCCTATCTGCCCCTACAACCTCTCCGTCACCATGCGTCAGACTCTCCTGCCTGTTTTATGATTTCAGGGCCCTAGCAGGAATCACCCCCCCTCCCCAATTCCTTCCTTGCCTTCCTTGTACTGAGGTTAGCTCTTTGTCAGCCGTCTGGCTTGGTTACACAAGCTTCTTTGCAGAGAAACATGTTACTTCTGCTGGCCCTCGCTAGGTGGCTGGCAGCCAAAACTTTCCCTGGGCACCTGCTGAAAGTCTGGCCCCTTCACGGCCCCGTGTGCTTTTAACGCCATCATTTCCACACGGCGAGCTGCGGAGTCAATAAGCACTCCTAGCCATGGCAAGGAGCTCGGTGTCAGGCCTGCGTGAAGGCGGCGGGGTAGCGTACTTAGCTGCCAACTGGCTCAGAGGCCTTGGGGCTTCCATCATCTAAGTTACTTAAGGTCGGTGTCCGGCAATGCGCCGTTCCATGCTAGCCGAGCTGGGCAGTAGGGCAAAACGTCATCAAAATGGCCTACAGCACCCGGTGTTCCCAGGAGGTCTCCCATCCAAGTACTGTCCAAGCCCAGTCCTGCTTTGCTTCCGAGATCAGACAAGATCGGGTGTATCCAAGGTGGTATGGCCAGTAGACGCTGCTCGATCCATCGCCCGGCCAGCCTTTCTTAGGATCGCTTGGTGGCGAGTAGTGTTGAGTGATACCTTCCGATATCAGGAAATATCGTATCGGATTGGATCGGGCCGATACCCAAAAAGTATCGGATATCGCCGATTCCGATACCGGAAACCAATGCAAGTCAATGGGACACAAATATCGGAATGAAAATAAACCCTTTCTTTCCTTGTAGGTTAATTCTACATGAAGTAAAACAACTAAGAATAATGTAGAATGACATGAAAAGCCGGCAATTCATCAGCGGCATTCACCGGTACCCGACAATTTACAACAGAAAGAATAGAGCTTCACACATAGATTAGATAGATAGAAACATGTCAGTCACATATATATGAAGTACAGTGACAGTGTTGCTTACTGTACTTGTCATTTAGTGTAAAGGATTTATTAAAAAAAATATTAGTGTTTTCGTGCACCGTCTCTTTAAAAAAGCCGGCCGGCAATTCAGCATCTGTACCCGACAATTTATAACAGACAAAATAGAGCTTCACACATAGATTAGATAGATAGAAACATGTCAGTCACATATATAAGAAGTACAGTGACAGTGTTGCTTACAGAACTTGTCATTTAGTGTAAAGGATTTATTTAAAAAAATAATAGTGTTTTCATGCACCGTCTCTTTAAGAAAGCCGGCCGGCAATTCAGCATCTGTACCCGACAATTTAGAATAGAAGGAATAGAGAATCACACATAGATTAGATAGATAGAAACATGTCAGTCACATATATATGAAGTACAGTGATAGTGTTGCTTACTGTACTTGTCATTTAGTGTAAAGGATTTATTTAAAAAAATAATAGTGTTTTCATGCACCGTCTCTTTAAGAAAGCCGGCCGGCAATTCAGCATCTGTACCCGACAATTTAGAATAGAAGGAATAGAGAATCACACATAGATTAGATAGATAGAAACATGTCAGTCACATATATATGAAGTACAGTGATAGTGTTGATTACTGTACTTGTCATTTAGTGTTAAAATAAAGGATTTATTTAAAAAAAAATTGGCGTGGGGTTCCCCTTAATTTTAGGCTCTAGCGGAGGTTAAGCAGACAGCTGGGGCAAATGTTTGAAGCCTGGGAAGGGGGTAATACCCACGGAGCTTCCCAGGCTACTAATATCAGCCCCCAGCTGAATACCTAGCCTTTACTAGCTATTAAAATGGGGGACCCCCCCAAAAAATTGACGTGGGGTCCCCCCTAATTTAATAGCTAGCACAGGCTAGGCAGACAGCTGGGGGCTGATATTAATAGCCCAGGAAGGGTGCCATGAATATTGGCCCCCTCCCAGGCTAGAAACACCAGCCGTCAGCCGCCCCAGAAATGGCGCATCCATAGGATGCGCCAATTCTGGCACTTAGCCTCGCTCTTCCACGCTGCCCTGGTGCGGTGGCAGGGGGTAATAGGGTTGGGGTTGATGTCAGCTTATAATGCCAGCTGACATCAAGCCCAGGTTAGTAATGGAGAGGCGTCTATAAGACACCCCCATTACTAACCCCATAGTCAAAGTTAAAAAAAACACAAACACCCAGAATAAAGTCCTTTAATTGAAATAAAGACACAATCCTTTATTGTTCTAAATTAAACCATACTTACCGTCACGCCCATTCCAGCTGAAGCCAACGATCTCCTGCAATAAAAGAAAAATAATAAAGCAACCTCATCCTTACCTTTCGATGGTTCCCAGGACAGCTCCAGCTCTGCTACATCGAGATGACAGGCTGGACCGCAGCAGAAAGCTGCCATCCAGCCTGTCATCCCGCAGACACTGAGAAGCGCAGGCATGCTTGCGCTCCTCAGTGTCTCTCTGTGACGTCATCCAGATGAGCCGAGTTCATGTCCAATGAACTCAGCTCACCTCATGCACGTCACTGACAGCGTGGGAAAATTCTCCTGCACTCAGCGCTTCAGCGTGAGAATTCTCCCACGCTGTCAGTGACATACATGAGGTGAGGTCATGTCCAATGAACTCAGCTCACCTCATGCACGTCACTGACAGCGTGGGAAAATTCTCACGCTGAAGTGCTGAGTGCAGGAGAATTTTCCCACGCTGTCAGTGACGTACATGAAGTGAGCGGAGTTCATTGGACATGACCTCGGCTCATCTGGATGCCGTCACAGCCAGACACTGAGGAGTGGAAGTATGCCTGCGCTTCTCAGTGTCTGCGGGATGACAGGATGGATGGCAGCGTTCTGCTGCGGTCCAGCCTGTCATCTCGATGTAGCAGAGCTGAAGCTGTCGTGGGAGCCATGGAAAGGTAAGGATGAGGTTGCTTTATTATTTTACTTTTATTGCAGGAGATCGTTGGCTTCAGCTGGAATGGGCGTGGTGGTAAGTATGGTTTAATTTAGAACAATAAAGAATTGTGTGTTTATTTCAATTAAAGGACTTTTTTCTGGGTGTTGTGTTTTTTTAAATACTTTACTAGAAATTCATGGTGGTCATGTCTAATATTGGCGTGACCCCATGAATTTTGGGCTTAGGGCCAGCTGATAATGCCAAGCTGGCCTTAACCCCTTTATTACCCAGTGAGCCACCGCACCAGGGCCCTGGATGAGTTGGGTACAGCGCCAGAAGATGGCGCTTCTATGAACGCGCCATTTTCTGGGGCGGCTGCGGACTGCAATTTGCAGCGGGGGTGGCCCAGAAAGCTTGGGTCTCCCTGCGCTGCGGATTCCAGCCCCCAGCTGCCTAGTTGTATCTGGCTGGGCACAAAAATAGGGCGAAGCCCCACGCATTTTTTTTTAAAATTATTTCATGAAATTCATGGAATAATTAAGAAAAAAAGGGCTTCCCTATATTGTTGTGTCCAACCAGGTACAAATAGGCAGCTGGTGGTTGGGGGCAGCCCATTCCTGCCTGCTGTACCTGGCTGGACACAAATATAGTGCGAAGCCCCACGTCAATTTTTTTTTAATTATTTCATGAAATAATTTTTTTAAAAAAGGGCTTCCCTATATTGTTGTGTCCGGCCAGGTACAAATAGGCAGCTGGTGGTTGGGGGCAGCCTGTTCCTGCCTGCTGTACCTGGCTGGACACAAATATAGGGCGAAGCCCCACGTCAATTTTTTTTAAAATAAGTCCTTTATTTTAACACTAAATGACATTTGAGGAGTTAATAAAGATGCAGTCCCTAAATTATTATTTATTTTTTAATTAATTTTTCCCAAAACTTTTGACGTGGGCTTCGCCATATTTTTGTATGCCAGCCAGGTACAGCATCCAGCTTCTATGAACGCGCCATTTTCCGGGGTGGCTGCGCACTGCAATTTTCAGCGGGGGGAGGGGGGGGGCAGAAAGCTTGGGCCTCCCTGCGCTGCAGATTCCATCCCCCAGCTGCCTAGTTGTACCTGGCTGGACACAAAAATAGGGAGAAGCTTCACGTATTTTTTTTTTTTAATTATTTCATGAAATTCATGAAATAATTAAGAAAAAAAGGGCTTCCCTATATTGTTGTGTCCAACCAGGTACAAATAGGCAGCTGGTGGTTGGGGGCAGCCCGTTCCTGCCTGCTGTACCTGGCTGGACACAAATATAGTGCGAAGCCCCACGTCAATTTTTTTTAAATCATTTCAGGAAATTCATGAAATAATTTAAAAAAATTGATGTGGGGCTTCGCCCTATATTTGTGTCCAGTCAGGTACAGCAGGCAGGAACGGGCTGCCCCCAACCACCAGCAGCCTATTTGTACCTAGCCGGACACAACAATATAGGGAAGCCCTTTTTTTCTGAATTATTCCATGAATTTCATGAATTTAAAAAAAAAAAAACGTGGAGCTTCGCCCTATTTTTGTGTCCAGCCAGGTACAACTAGGCAGCTGGGGGCTGGAATCTGCAGCGCAGGGAGGCCCAAGCTTTCTGGGCCCCACCCGCTGCAAATTGCAGTCCGCAGCCGCCCCGGAAAATGGCGCGTTCATAGAAGCGCCATCTTCTGGCGCTGTACCCAACTCATCCAGGGCCCTGATGCGGTGGCTCACTGGGTAATAAAGGGGTTAAGGCCAGCTTGGCATTATCAGCTGGCCCTAAGCCCGAAATTCATGGGGTCACGCCAATATTAGACATGACCACCATGAATTTCTAGTAAAGTATTTAAAAAAAACGCAAACACCCAGAAAAAAGTCCTTTAATTGAAATAAACACACAATTCTTTATTGTTCTAAATTAAACCATACTTACCATCACGCCCATTCCAGCTGAAGCCAACGATCTCCTGCAATAAAAGAAAAATAATAAAGCAACCTCATCCTTACCTTTCCATGGCTCCCACGACGGCTCCAGCTCTGCTACATCGAGATGACAGGCTGGACCGCAGCAGAACGCTGCCATCCAGCCTGTCATCCCGCAGACACTGAGAAGCGCAGGCATACTTCCACTCCTCAGTGTCTGGCTGTGACGGCATCCAGATGAGCCGACAATGAACTCGGCTCACCTCATGTACGTCACTGACAGCGTGGGAGAATTCTCCTGCACTCAGCGCTTCAGCGTGAGAATTTTCCCACGCTGTCAGTGACGTGCATGAGGTGAGGTCATGTCCCATGAACTCGGCGCACCTCATGCACGTCACTGACAGCGTGGGAGAATTCTCACGCTGAAGCGCTGAGTGCAGGAGAATTTTCCCACGCTGTCAGTGACGTGCATGAGGTGAGCTGAGTTCATTGGACATGACCTCGGCTCATCTGGATGACGTCACAGAAAGACACTGAGGAGCGCAAGCATGCCTGCGCTTCTCAGTGTCCGCGGGATGACAGGCTGGATGGCAGCGTTCTGCTGCGGTCCAGCCTGTCATCTCGATGTAGCAGAGCTGAAGCTGTCCTGGGAACCATGGAAAGGTAAGGATGAGGTTGCTTTATTATTTTACTTTTATTGCAGGAGATCGTTGGCTTCAGCTGGAATGGGTGTGGCGGTAAGTATGGTTTAATTTAGAACAATAAAGAATTGTGTCTTTATTTCAATTAAAGGACTTTTTTCTGGGTGTTTGTGTTTTTTTTAAATACTTTACTAGAAATTCATGGCGGTCATGTCTAATATTGGCGTGACCCCATGAATTTCGGGCTTAGGGCCAGCTGATAATGCCAAGCTGGCCTTAACCCCTATATTACCCAGTGAGCCACCGCACCAGGGCCCTGGATGAGTTGGGTACAGCGCCAGAAGATGGCGCTTCTATGAACGCGCCATTTTCCGGGGCGGCTGCGGACTGCAATTTGCAGCGGGTGGGACCCAGAAAGCTTGGGTCTCCCTGCGCTGCAGATTCCAGCCCCCAGCTGCCTAGTTGTACCTGGCTGGACACAAAAATAGGGCGAAGCGCCACACATTTTTTTTTTTAATTATTTCATGAAATTCATGGAATAATTAAGAAAAAAAGGGCTTCCCTATATTGTTGTGTCCGGCTAGGTACAAATAGGCAGCTGGTGGTTGGGGGCAGCCCGTTCCTGCCTGCTGTACCTGGCTGGACACAATTATAGGGCGAAGCCCCACATAATTTTTTTTTAATTATTTCATGAATTTCCTGAAATAATTAAAAAAAAATTGACGTGGGGCTTCACACTATATTTGTGTCCAGCCAGGTACAGCAGGCAGGAACGGGCTGCCCCCAACCACCAGCTGCCTATTTGTACCTAGCCGGACACAACAATATAGGGAAGCCCTTTTTTTCTTAATTATTCCATGAATTTCATGAAATAATTAAAAAAAAAAAAACGTGGAGCTTCTCCCTATTTTTGTGTCCAGCCAGGTACAACTAGGCAGCTGGGGGATGGAATCTGCAGCGCAGGGAGGCCCAAGCTTTTTGCCCTCCCCCCCCCCGCTGAAAATTGCAGTCCGCGGCCGCCCCGGAAAATGGCGCGTTCATAGAAGCTGGATGCTGTACCTGGCTGGCATACAAAAATATGGCGAAGCCCACGTCAAAAGTTTTGGGAAAAATTTATTAAAAAATAAATAATAATTTAGGGACTGCATCTTTATTAAGTCCTCAAATGTCATTTAGTGTTAAAATAAAGGATTTATTTAAAAAAAAAATGGCGTGGGATCCCCCATAATTTTAGTCTCTAGCGGAGGTTAAGCAGACGGCTGGGGCAGATGTTTGAAGCCTGGGAAGGGGGTAAAACCCACGGAGCTTCCCAGGCTACTAATATCAGCCCCCAGCTGAATACCTAGCCTTTACTAGCTATTAAAATGGGGGACCCCCCAAAAAAAAATGACGTGGGGTCCCCTCTATTTTAATAGCTAGCAAAGGCTAGGCAGACAGCTGGGGGCTGATATTAATAGCTCAGGAAGGGTGCCATGAATATTGGCCCCCTCCCAGGCTAGAAACACCAGCCGTCAGCCGCCCCAGAAATGGCGCATCCATAGGATGCGCCAATTCTGGCACTTAGCCTCGCTCTTCCACGCTGCCCTGGTGCGGTGGCAGGGGGTAATAGTGGTGGGGTTCATGTCAGCGCCAGCTGCCATGAAGCCCAGGTTAGTAATGATGGCCGTCTATATGACACCCCCATTACTAACCTACAAAGTGTTAAAAAGAAAAAACACACTACACCCAGAAAAAAATAATTTATTTGAAATAAAACACCATTTTATTTAATTCTTAGTTTACTAAAAAAAAAATAGTTACCTGTCCACGTTCCTGCTCTGATCTCCCATGCACAGCTGTCACATCTGGAGATGGTGACAGCTGTGCATGGCTGCTGTAAGCTCACGCTGCCGGGAACACGTCCGCTCCCGGCAGCGGGAGCCACTGACTGAGGTCACCGGAGTGCATTCAGGCAGCGCAGCTCCGGAGACCTCCTTTACGGCAGTGCTGTACCGTGGGAATTTCTCACGATACAGCAGTGCCGTAAAGGAGCTAACCGGAGCAGCGCTGCCTGAACTCCGGTGAACCCTTACGGCCCCGTCATTCTAGCGGCGGCAGCGGTTCAGAGCGGTCACATTCTATGTGGCTGCTCTGAACTGGAGATCTTCGTGGGACACTCGTGGACTACTACGGAGGGGTAAGGATAAGGTTGTGGTTTATTATTTTATATTTTATTACAGGAGATCGATGGCTTCGGGGAATTAGGTGTCTTGGTGAGTATAGGTGTAGTTTTTTATTTTTTACTTTATTTTAGGTGGCGATCGGCGGGGACAGGTAATGTATGAACTAATTTCTTTTAGGTAACCACTGGCCACCAATGACATGTATTTAACATTTATTGGGGACACAGTAGGGCAATTTAAATAGCAGGATCAGGCTGATGGGAACTACTGCTCCCATCGAGCTGATCCTGCTGGCAGGAGTGGACGGGGGACAGACATAGGCCGATGGGAGTAGTAGTGTCACATCGGCCTATGTCTGCCCGCACACACACCCGCACACACACCCGCACACACACACCCCGCACACACACCCGCACACACACCCCGCACACACACACACCCCGCACACACTAATCATGACGGGTCCGGGAGGTGAGGCTGACCTGTGCGGCCGTGGGAAAGTTGATGTGAGTTCATGCAGTCAAGCATGAACTCACATGAACCCTCTGAGGGCACCGCGGCTACTTCAAATGAACAGCTGATCGGCATCACCTGATACCTCAGCTGTTCATTTGAAATAACCGGCGGGAAAGCGCAGCACAGAACGGGAAAGCCGGCGGTGAAGTCTTTTCACTGCCGGCTTCCCCGCCCGGGTCCTTCGCTCCTTGGTGCTGCGCTCCCCGCCCGGTCCTAATTTACGATCGGGATGGGAGGTGGCGAGGGGAGCGGAGGATCGGGGTGGGAGGCTGCGGGGAAGCAGTATGGGGCTGCGTGATTGTTTAAAAGCCGGCGGCTTTTTACCGCGCGCCGGCTTTTAAACAATCAGGAGAATTCTCCCACGCTGGGATGGCATTCTGATGACAAGCTGGATCGCAGCTGAGCGCTGCCATCCAGCTTGTCATCCTTCAGAGACACTGCAGAGCGCAGGCATTATGGGAACTTCCGATTCCGGTATTCGATATTATAAAAGTATCGGAATTAAGTATCGGAATTCCTATACAGTGAATATCGGCCGATACCCGATATTTCAGTATCGGAATGCTCAACACTAGTGGCGAGCAATCTGGCCGTGACGGGGCAGGCTCCGAAGGGTCCATGCAAAGGCTGTGCCGTCCCTACAGGTGTGGTTTGTTTAGCAGTGATTCACCCGCCGCATCAGGTGTCTTCAAAAATGTCTCGGCGCAGGGTCTCCTGCAGGCTAAACCCTTCATCGCGGTATTGTGACAGAAAGAGCAAGCTGGACCCGTAACTTGGGGGCGGAGCGAGACGTCCAGGGGTGAATGAAGGAAGAGGGTGAGATGGTTGCCAGTGACTTTGAGCTGCTCTTCAGGGGCGAGGGTCATGTTGCCTGCAAAGGTCTTCTGCTTGGGGTTACCGGTGGTTGCCTCCAGCCATGAGGGAGACGCTGGTCCTGGTGAAAAGGAGCCTAGTATTAAAGTAAAGAAGCAACAATGCTGGAGGCCCACGGTGATCAGAAGGATGCTGGTATTTTGCAGAGATGAAATAGCGCAAGAGAGAAAGCAAATTAAAAAAAGAAAAGAGAATGAATGTGTGCACTTGTGAAAGGGAATGGAAAAAAGACATAGAAGAGAGTGCCCCCTGCTGGTGGAAGGAAGGAAAAAGCAAAAGCCTACAGCATTTGGTATTCCCAGGTGGTCTCCCATCCAAGTACTAACCAGGCCCAACCCTGCTTAGCTTCTGAGATCAGACAAGATCGTGCATGTTCAGAGTGGTGTGGCCATAAGCAGAGACAGGTCTCTCACTTGCTGCTTTTCTACTTTGACATCTGGCTGCCGGCTGCCCTTTCCAGTGCTCAGCAAGACCAGGTCCTTTTGTGCTTTCCCTTCTCTTCAATTTTTTTGCTGGCTTCCTTAAAAGGTCTTGTAGACACAACGCCCCACTCAGAGCCGCTGAGCTCACTGATCGGCTGCAGCGCTGTCGACCGAACGTCAGCTTCACGGCCAATGCCACAGGCCGGGAGCAGAGGCGAGACTCACCGGTAGACCCGGGTAGGGTTGAGTAGAGCGCGGTCAGTTGCTTTCTAATAGCCTGCAGCCGGGGATTAACTTTTAATGAAAGGGAACAATCCCTTTGACTGTCTGCAGCGCGCCACACCTAGGAAGCGCACTCTCACACACAAGCCAGCATGCACACGTGCTCGCACGTGACATCACCCCCTATCTGCCCCTACAACCTCTCCGTCACCATGCGTCAGACTCTCCTGCCTGTTTTATGATTTCAGGGCCCTATCAGGATTCACCCCCCCTCCCCAATCCCTTCACCACCTTCCGCACCTTCCTTGCACTGAGGTTAGCTCTTTGTCAGCCGTCTGGCTTGGTTACACAAGCTTCTTTGCAGAGATACATGTTACTTCTGCTGGCCCTCGCTAGGCGGCCGGCATCCAAAACCTTCCCTGGGCACCTGCTGAAAGCCTGGCCCCTTCACGGCCCCGGGTGCTTTTAATGCCATCATTTCCACACGGCGAGCTGCGGAGTCAATAAGCACTCCTTGCCGTGACAAGGAGCTCGGTGTCAGGCCTGCGTGAAGGCGGCGGGGTAGCGTACTTAGCTGCCAACTGGCTCAGAGGCCTTGGGGCTTCCATCATCTAAGTTACTTAAGGTCGGTGTCCGGCAAGGCGCCGTTGCATGCTAGCCGAGCTGGGCAGTAGGGCAAAACGTTATCAAAATGGTCTACGGCACCCGGTGTTCCCAGGAGGTCTCCCATCCAAGTACTGTCTGAGCCCAGCCCTGCTTTGCTTCCGAGATCCGACGAGAATGGGCGTATCCAAGGTGGTATTGCCAGTAGACGCTGCTTGATCCATCGCCCGGCCAGCCTTTCTCAGGATCGCTTGGTGGCGAGTGTAACATACCTGGCGGCGTCCTTGCATAGTGGTCCATCTCCCACTGTGCAAGAGCTCGCACTTGATCTCCTGTCCAGAATGTCTCTCTGGCTTCCCTCCATGCTGTCTGTTTGTGTCTGTTTCTGCTGCTTAAGGGCGGCGCCCGATCACTTCCTGCTTTTTGTACCTGCTGTTTGTCACACCCCTTGTGCGTCCTCAGCCTATTGCTGTCTGTCACCTGGTATATAGCTCAGCTGCTCCCATCTATCCCTGCCTGAGCATAGTGTTTCATTCAGTGTGTGCTTGCACTCTGAAGGTGCCAGGTCCCGTTCTTTGTCTCCTGCCTTGCGGTATCAGTTCCCGTGTCTGAACTGAGTCCTGTCTATGTCTCCTGCCTTGCGGTATCAGTTCCCGTGTCTGAACTGAGTCCTGTCTTTGTCTCCTGCCTTGCGGTATCAGTTCCCGTGTCTGAACTGAGTCCTGTCTATGTCTCCTGCCTTGCGGTATCAGTTCCAGTGTCTGAACTGAGTCCTGTCTGTGTACTCTTGCCTGCTGCCTCTCCTGGAGGCTGTATTTCCAGTCCTGTCTGAACACGCTCCTAACCTGTTCCTCCCGCCTTCTAGGGGCAGATTACCTAGACCCGCTCCTGTATCTTTTCTGTCCTGTCTGAACACGCTCCTTGCCTGTTCGTCCCGCCTCTCTGGGGGCCGTATTCCCAGACCCGCTCCTGTATTCCGCTGCAGTGTCGGTCTCCTCCGTACACTCAGTTCCAGTCTAAACTCTCTCCTATCCTTTACCTGTTTTGTCTCTATGTCCGTTCCCTTCCTTTTTCTGCAGAGTCTGAATTCGTACCTAACTCCTGCTTGTTGTCTCTGTACTCCCGTTTGTGAGTTTGTGGTCCACTCGCTACTTCACTGCAAGTACCCTGTGGGTATCTGGCTCTGCCTTTCTCTTCCTGTCTGTTCCGTGTGAACAGAGCCCTGTCCCCCCTGCTCTGCTTTGTTTGCCGCTCTGCGGTTTCCGCTCTGATCCTGCCTTGTTTACCGCTCTGCGGTTTCCGCTCTGCTCCTTCCTTGTTTACCGCTCTGCGGTTTCCGCTCTGCTCCTGCCTTGTTTACCGCTCTGCGGTTTCCGCTCTGCTCCTGCTTAGCTTGCCGCTCTTGCGGTTTCTGCCCTGCTCTTGCCTTGCTGGCCGCTCCTGCGGTTTCCGCTCTGCTCCTGCCTTGTTTGCCGCTCTGCGGTTTCCGCTCTGCTACTGCCTACTTAGCCGCTCTGCGGTTTCCGCTCTGCTCCTGCCTTGTTTGCCGCTCTGCGGTTTCCGCTCTGCTCCTGCCTACTTAGCCGCTCTGCGGTTTCCGCTCTGCTCCTGACTTGTTTACCGCTTTGCGGTTTCCGCTCTGCTCCTGCCTTGTTTACCGCTCTGCAGTTTCCGCCCTGCTCCTGCCTTGTTTACCGCTCTGCGGTTTCCGCTCTGCTCCTGCTTAGCTTGCCGCTCTTGCGGTTTCCACTCTGCTCTTGCCTTGCTTGCCGCTCCTGCGGTTTCTGCTCTGCATCTGCTCGCTGCTCCGGCAGTCCTGTCCTGCTCTGCTTCTGCTCGCTGCTCCGGCAGTCCCGTCCTGCTCTGCATCTGCTCGCTGCTCCGTCATTCCTGTCCTGCTCTGCTTGCGCTCGCTGCTCCGGCAGTCCCGTCCTGCTCTGCTCTTACCCACCGCTTCGGGCATTCCCTCTCTGCTGTGTTTGGCTGCTGCATCTGCGGTTCTGTTTCTGTGACCCAGTCTGTACTGGGTCTTGTCCTCTCTGTGCTCCAGCCCATCCTTTCGGCCAGTACCTCCCCGCCTGCATACTCGCCTGTATCCACCCGTCTGCATACCTGCCGTGTTCGCTTATATCCACCAGTCTGTGCCAGCCTATCCTGCCTGTTCCAGTAATCCCTGTGTGGGTCAACCCCCGTGTTCGGAGTTTGATCTGGAGTAGCACCTGGTCCCTCTGCTCGGTTTCTGCTTGGTGCACTGGCGTCGTATGCCGCCGTGCCACCTTGGTCGGATCGGCCAGATACTTAGTCACGCCCCTCCAGGCACTCTCCGGTTCATGGTCCAGTGGAACCACTACTCCCGCACACGCCAGTCAGTCCGGGCGTGTGCATAACAGCATGCTCAGGCCATGGTTCCCGTTGAGCCCCACGGCCTTCGCTCTCTGAGACGTTTTCTAGTGAATACATGTATTAAAAATAAATAGATAATTTTTTTTTTCCCTTAGCTGAGTTCCAGGCGAATTACGCACCGTCCAGATGGATCTATCAGCTCTCGTTCCTGCGGATCCGCCACGATACTATGGGGATCCAAGACAGTGTCGTGCATTTGTGGAGCAATGCATGCTACACTTTAAGGCCTACCCTCTCTATTTTCCTTCCGATTGGGCTAAAGTGGCCTTTATGATTGACTACCTAGCGGGTGATGCCTTGAAATGGGTCACCCCCCTATGGGAAGCATGGGATCCTGTCGTCCTTGACCTGCAGGCCTTTCTGGTGGCCTTTCGTGTGGTCTTCGAGGACCCTAACCCTGAAGCCCCTGCTGAAGCTTCACTTCCCAATATCCCGGAGCAGCCCCGATGGGTAATGTGTGTGGGTAGCGCAATAGTCCTCCAGCCCAATGAGACTACTGCCCACCCAGAATCCTCACAGGGTGACTACGCTTTCCGGAATACTTCTCCCAACCTCAAGAGGCAGTCCAGACGTGCTAGTCGTAGAGGCAAGCCGTCACGCCAGGGTCTGTCCTCCCTGAGACCTCCTGACCCCAACCTTGAAGTCCCTACTGAAGCTTCATCTCCCTGTATCCCGGAGAAGCCCCAACGGGTAATGTGCGTGGGTAGTGCACCAGTTCTCCTGCCCTAAGAGACTTCTGCCCATCCAGACTCCACACAGGAGAACTTCCTGCACCCGGCATCAGATGCTTCACCCACTTTAACCGGTGTGCATGTCCAAGGATGCTCCAAAGCTGTGGTTACCTCAGAGTCTGTGCACCTCTACTACCTGGTGGAGGACCCCCTGTTGCCTCCTGAATCCTCCGGGATACCACTCGATAACAAATGGAGAGAGACTTCTCTACACCCGGTACTCGATACATTGTCCGCTTCGTCCTGTGAGCCTGACAATGGGTACCCCAAAGTGGTAGTTACCCCCGAGTCTCTACACCCCTCCAACCAGGCAGAGGACCTCCAGTTGTCTCCTGAACCCTTCGGGGTGCTACCTGGTTGCGAAAGGACAGAGACTCTCCTATACTCTGTACCTGATACCTCGCTCGCTTCATCCAGTGAGTCCAACCTAGTGTACTCCGAAGCAGAGGTTAACCATGAGTCTCTACACCCCTCTGACCAGGCAGAGGACCTCCATTTGTCTCCAGAACCATTCGGGGTGCCACCTGGTGGTGAATGGACAGAGACTTTCCTATATCCTGGATCTGATACCTCGCTTGCTTCGTCCAGTGAGTCCGACCTAGTGTACTCTGAAGCAGAGGTTACCCGTGAGTCTCTACACCCCTCTGACCAGGCGGAGGACCTCCAGTTGTCTCCAGAACCGTTCGGGGTGCCACCTGGTGGTGAATGGACAGAGACTTTCCTATACTCGGTACCCGATACCTCGCCTGCTTCGTCCAGTGAGTCCGACCTTGTGTACTCTGAAGCAGATGTTTTCTCTGAGCCTCTGCACTCTTCTGACCCGGCGGAGGACCTCCAGTTGTTTCCTGAATCCTCCGGGGTACCACCAGATAACAAAGAGGCAGTGACTTTTCCTCATCCTGTACCTGATAACCCGTCTATTTCTTCCTGTGAGCTTGACAAGATGTACCTCGAAGCAGAGATTACCCCCAAGTCTCTGTCCCCCTCCAACCCGGTGGAGGACTTCCAGTTGTCTCCTGTACCCTCTGGGATGCCACCTGAATGTATGTGGAGTGAGACTTCCTTGTGTGCTGTTCCTGGTACTCCACCCATTTCGTCTGTTGCTAAGGGTGGCTGGATGGGAGGTAGCATCCTAGCTACCCAGAGGAGACCAGTTTTTCCGGTGGACAGTGGAAGTGATCTCTTCGAAGGGAAGAATTGGCCCTCAAATTCCCTGCGGGAGATTCTGGCAGGCCTGAAGAAGAGGGGGCGTAAGGGGGGGTACTGTAACATACCTGGCGGCGTCCTTGCATAGTGGTCCATCTCCCACTGTGCAAGAGTGCGCACTTGATCTCCTGTCCAGAATGTCTCTCTGGCTTCCCTCCATGCTGTCTGTTTGTGTCTGTTTCTGCTGCTTAAGGGCGGCGCCCGATCACTTCCTGCTTTTTGTACCTGCTGTGGGTCACACCCCTTGTGCGTCCTTAGCCTATTGCTGTCTGTCACCTGGTATATAGCTCAGCTGCTCCCATCTATCCCTGCCTGAGCATAGTGTTTCATTCAGTGTGTGCTTGCACTCTGAATCTGCCAGTTCCCGTTCTTTGTCTCCTGCCTTGCGGTATCAGTTCCCGTGTCTGAACTGAGTCCTGTCTATGTCTCCTGCCTTGCGGTATCAGTTCCCGTGTCTGAACTGAGTCCTGTCTTTGTCTCCTGCCTTGCGGTATCAGTTCCCGTGTCTGAACTGAGTCCTGTCTATGTCTCCTGCCTTGCGGTATCAGTTCCCGTGTCTGAACTGAGTCCTGTCTGTGTACTCTTGCCTGCTGCCTCTCCTGGAGTCTGTATTTCCAGTCCTGTCTGAACACGCTCCTAGCCTGTTCCTCCCGCCTTCTAGGGGCCGATTACCTAGACCCGCTCCTGTATCTTGTCTGTCCTGTCTGAACACGCTCCTTGCCTGTTCGTCCCGCCTCTCTGGGGGCCGTATTCCCAGACCCGCTCCTGTATCCCACTGCAGTGTCGGTCTCCTCCGTACACTCAGTTCCAGTCTGAACTCTCTCCTATCCTTTACCTGTTTTGCCTCTATGTCCGTTCCCTTCCTTTTTCTGCAGAGTCTGAACTCGTACCTAACTCCTGCTTGTTGTCTCTGTACTCCCGTTTGTGAGTTTGTGGTCCACTCGCTACTTCACTGCAAGTACCCTGTGGGTATCTGGCTCTGCCTTTCTCTTCCTGTCTGTTCCGTGTGAACAGAGCCCTGTCCCCCCTGCTCTGCTTTGTTTGCCGCTCTGCGGTTTCCGCTCTGCTCCTGCCTTGTTTACCGCTCTGCGGTTTCCGCTCTGCTCCTGCCTTGTTTACCGCTCTGCGGTTTCCACTCTGCTCCTGCCTTGTTTACCGCTCTGCGGTTTCCGCAATGCTCCTGCCTTGTTTACCGCTCTGCGGTTTCCGCTCTGCTCCTGCTTAGCTTGCCTCTCTTGCGGTTTCTGCCCTGCTCTTGCCTTGCTTGCCGCTCCTGCGGTTTCTGCTATGCTCCTGCCTTGTTTGCCGCTCTGCGGTTTCTGCTCTGCTCCTGCCTTGTTTGCCGCTCTGCGGTTTCCGCTCTGCTCCTGCCTACTTAGCCGCTCTGCGGTTTCCACTCTGCTCCTGACTTGTTTACCGCTCTGCGGTTTCCGCTCTGCTCCTGCCTTGTTTACCGCTCTGCGGTTTCCGCTCTGCTCCTGCCTTGTTTACCGCTCTGCGGTTTCCGCTCTGCTCCTGCTTAGCTTGCCTCTCTTGCGGTTTCTGCCCTGCTCTTGCCTTTCTTGCCGCTCCTGCGGTTTCTGCTATGCTCCTGCCTTGTTTGCCGCTCTGCGGTTTCTGCTCTGCTCCTGCCTTGTTTGCCGATCTGCGGTTTCCGCTCTGCTCCTGCCTACTTAGCCGCTCTGCGGTTTCCGCTCTGCTCCTGCCTTGTTTACCGCTCTGCGGTTTCCGCTCTGCTCCTGCCTTGTTTACCGCTCTGCGGTTTCCGCTCTGCTCCTGCCTTGTTTACCGCTCTGCGGTTTCCGCTCTGCTCCTGCTTAGCTTGCCGCTCTTGCGGTTTCCACTCTGCTCTTGCCTTGCTTGCCGCTAATGCGGTTTCTGCTCTGCATCTGCTCGCTGCTCCGGCAGTCCTGTCCTGCTCTGCTTCTGCTCGCTGCTCCGGCAGTCCCGTCCTGCTCTGCATCTGCTCGCTGCTCCGGCAGTCCTGTCCTGCTCTGCTTGCGCTCGCTGCTCCGGCAGTCCCGTCCTGCTCTGCTCTTGCCCACCGCTTCGGGCATTCCCTCTCTGCTGTGTTTGGCTACTGCATCTGCGGTTCTGTTTCTGTGACCCAGTCTGTACTGGGTCTTGTCCTCTCTGTGCTCCAGCCCGTCCTTTCGGCCAGTACCTCCCCGCCTGCATACTCGCCTGTATCCACCCGTCTGCATACCTGCCGTGTTCGCTTATATCCACCAGTCTGTGCCAGCCTAACCTGCCTGTTCCAGTAATCCCTGTGTGGGTCAACCCCCGTGTCCGGAGTTTGACCTGGAGTAGCACCTGGTCCCTCTGCCCGGTTTCTCCTTGGTGCACTGGCGTCGTATGCCGTCGTGCCACCTTGGTCGGATAGGCCAGATACTTAGTCACGCTCCTCCAGGCACTCTCCAGTTCATGGTCCCGTGGAACCACTACTCCCACTCATGCCAGTCAGTCCGGGCGTGTGCATAAAAGCGAGCAATCTGGCCGTGACGGGGCGGGCTCCGAAGGGTCCATGCAAAGTCTCTGCCGTCCCTACAGGTGTGGTTTGTTTAGCAGTGATTCACCCGCCACATCAGGTGTCTTCAAAAATGTCTCGGCGCAGGGTCTCCTGCAGGCTAAACCCTTCATCGCGGTAATGTGACAGAAAGAGCAAGCTGGACCCATAACTTGGGGGCGGAGCGAGACGTCCAGGGGTGAATGAAGGAAGAGGGTGAAATGGTTGCCAGTGACTTTGAGCTGCTCTTCAGGGGGGAGGGTTGTGTTGCCTGCAAAGGTCTTCTGCTTGGGGTTACCGGTGGTTGCCTCCAGCCACGCGGGAGACGCTGGTCTTGGTGAAAAGGAGCCTAGTATTAAAAGTAAAGAAGCAACAATGCTAGAGGCCCACGGTGATCAGAAGGATGCTGGTATTTTGCATAGATGAAATAGCGCAAGAGAGAAAGCAAATGAAAAAAAGAAAAGAGAATGAATGTGTGCACTTGTGAAAGGGAATGGAAAAAAGGCATAGAAGAGAGTGTCCCCTGCTGGTGGAAGGAAGGAAAAAGCAAAAGCCCACAGCACCTGGTATTCCCAAGTGGTCTCCTATCCACGTACTAACCAGGCCTGACCCTGCTTAGCTTCCGAAATCAGATGAGAGCAAGCGTGTTCAGGGTGGTGTGGCCGTAGGCAGAGACAAACCTCTCACTTGCTGCTTTTCTACTTTGAAGTCTGGCTGCCGGCTGCCCTTTCCAGCGCTCAGCAAGACCAGGTCCTTTTGTGCTTTCCCTTCTCTTCAATTTTTTTGCTGGCTTCCTTAAAAGGTCTTGTAGACAGAACGCCCCACTCAGAGCCACTGACCTCACTGATCGGCTGCAGCGCTGTCGACGGAACGTCAGCTTCACGGCCAATGCCACAGGCCGGGAGCATAGGCGAGACTCACCGGTAGACCCGGGTAGGGTGAGTAGAGCGCGGTTAGTTGCTTTCTAATAGCCTGCAGCCGGGGATTAACTTTTAATAAAAGGGAACAATCCCTTTGACTGTCTGCAGCGCGCCACACCTAGGAAGCGCACTCTCACACACAAGCCAGCATGCACACGTGCTCGCACGTGACAACACCCCCTATCTGCCCCTACAACCTCTCCGTCACCATGCGTCAGACTCTCCTGCCTGTTTTATGATTTCAGGGCCCTAGCAGGAATTACCCTCCCCCCCTCCCCAATTCCTTCCTTGCCTTCCTTGCACTGAGGTTAGCTCTTTGTCAGCTGTCTGGCTTGGTTACACAAGCTTCTTTGCAGAGAAACATGTTACTTCTGCTGGCCCTCGCTAGGCGGCCGGCATCCAAAACCTTCCCTGGGCACCTGCTGTAAGCCTGGCCCCTTCACGGCCCCGGGTGCTTTTAACGCCATCATTTCCACACGGCGAGCTGCGGTGTCAATAGGCACTCCTAGCCGTGGCAAGGAGCTCGGTGTCAGCCCTGCGTGGTAGCGTACTTAGCTGCCAACTGGCTCAGAGGCCTTGGGGCTTCCATCATCTAAGTTACTTAAGGTCGGTGTCCGGCAAGGCGCCGTTCCATGCTAGCCGAGCTGGGCAGTAGGGCAAAACGTCATCAAAATGGTCTACAGCACCCAGTGTTCCCAGGAGGTCTCCCATCCAAGTACTGTCTGAGCCCAGATCTGCTTTGCTTCCGAGATCAGACAAGATCGGGCGTATCCAAGGTGGTATGGCCAGTAGACGCTGCTCGATCCATCGCCTGGCCAGCCTTTCTCAGGATCGCTTGGTGGCGAGCAATCTGGCCGTGACGGAGCGGGCTCCGAAGGGTCCATGCAAAGGCTGTGCCATCCCTACAGGTTTGGTTTGTTTAGCAGTGATTCACCCGCCGCATCAGGTGTCTTCAAAAATGTCTTGGTGCTTTGTCTCCTACAGGCTAAACCCTTCATCGTGGTAATGCACAAGAAAGAGCAAGCTGGACCCGTAACTTGGGGGCGGAGCGAGACGTCCAGGGGTGAATGAAGGAAGAGGGTGAGATGGTTGCCAGTGACTTTGAGCTGCTCTTCAGGGGGGGGGGTCGTGTTGCCTGCAAAGGTCTTCTGCTTGGGGTTGCCGGTGGTTGCCTCCAGCCACGCGGGAGACGCTGGCCCTGGTGAAAAGGAGCCTAGTATTAAAAGTAAAGAAGCAACAATGCTGGAGGCCCACGGTGATCAGAAGGATGCTATATTTTGCAGAGATGAAATAGCGCAAGAGAGAAAGCAAATGAAAAAAAGAAAAGAGAATGAATGTGTGCACTTGTGAAAGGGAATGGAAAAAAGGCATAGAAGAGAGTGCCCCCTGCTGGTGGAAGGAAGGAAAAAGCAAAAGCTTACAGCACCTTGTATTCCCAGGTGGTCTCCCATCCAAGTACTAACCAGGCCCAACCCTGCTTAACTTCCAAGATCGGACAAGATCGGGCGTGTTCAGGGTGGTGTGGCCGTAGGCAGAGACAAGCCTCTCACTTGCTGCTTTTCTACTTTGACGTCTGGTTGCCGGCTGCCCTTTCCAGTGCTCAGCAAGACCAGGTCCTTTTGTGCTTTCCATTCTCTTCAATTTTTTTGCTGGCTTATTTAAAAGGTCTTGTAGACACAATGCCCCACTCAGAGCCGCTGAGCTCACTGACCGGCTGCAGCGCTGTCGACGGAACGTCGGCTTCACGGCCAATGCCACAGGCCGGGATCATAGGCGAGACTCACCGGTAGACCCGGGTAGGGTGAGTAGAGCGCGGTTAGTTGCTTTCTAATAGCCTGCAGCCGGGGATTAACTTTTAATGAAAGGGAACAATCCCTTTGACTGTCTGCAGCGCGCCACACCTAGGAAGCGCACTCTCACACACAAACCAGCATGCACACGTGCTCGCACGTGACAACACCCCCAATCTGCCCCTACAACCTCTCCGTCACCATGCGTCAGACTCTCCTGCCTGTTTTATGATTTCAGAGCCCTAGCAGGAATCACCCCCCCCTCCCCAATTCCTTCCGCACCTTCCTTGCACTGAGGTTAGCTCTTTGTCAGCCGTCTGGCTTGGTTACACAAGCTTCTTTGCAGAGAAACATGTAACTTGTGCTGGCCCTCGCTAGGCGGCCGGCATCCAAAACCTTATCGGGCACCTGCTGAAAGCCTGGCCCCTTCACGGCCCTGGGTGCTTTTAACGCCATCATTTCCACACAGCGAGCTGGGGAGTCAATAAGCACTCCTAACCGTGACAAGGAGCTCGGTGTCAGGCCTGCGTGGTAGCGTCCTTGGCTGCCAATTGGCTAAGAGGCCTTGGGGCTTCCATTATCTAAGATACTTAAGGTCGGTGTCCGGCAAGGCGCCTTTCCATGCTAGCCGAGCTGGGCAGTAGGGCAAAACGTCATCAAAATGGTCTACAGCACCCAGTGTTCCCAGGAAGTCTCCCATCCAAGTACTATCCGAGTCCAGCCCTGCTTTGCTTCCGAGATCAGACGAGATCGGGCATATCCAAGGTGGTATGGCCAGTAGACACTGCTTGATCTATCGCCCGGCCAGCCTTTCTCAGGATCGCTTGGTGGCGAGCAATCTGGCCGTGACGGGGCGGTCTCCGAAGGGTCCATGCAAAGGCTGTGCCGTCCCTACAGGTGTGGTTTGTTTAGCAGTGATTCACCCGCCGCATCAGGTGTCTTCAAAAATGTCTCGGCGCAGGGTCTCCTGCAGGCTAAACCCTTCATCGCGGTAATGTGACAGAAAGAGCAAGCTGGACCCGTAACTTGGGGGCGGAGCGAGACGTCCAGGGGTGAATGAAGGAAGAGGGTGAGATGTTTGCCAGTGACTTTGAGCTGCTTTTCAGGAGGGAGGGTCGTGTTGACTGCAAAGGTCTTCTGCTTGGGGTTACCGGTGGTTGCCTCCAGCCACGCGGGAGACGCTGGCCCTGGTGAAAAGGAGCCTAGTATTAAAAGTAAAGAAGCAACAATGCTGGAGGCCCACGGTGATCAGAAGGATGCTGGTATTTTGCAGAAATGAAATAGCGCAAGAGAGAAAGCAAATGAAAAAAAGAAAAGAGAATGAATGTGTGCACTTGTGAAAGGGAATGGAAAAAAGGCGTAGAAGAGAGTGCCCCCTGCTGGTGGAAAGAAGGAAAAAGCAAAAGCCTACTGCACCTGGAATTCCCAGGCGGTCTCCCATCCAAGTACTAACCAGGCCCAACGCTGCTTAGCTTCCAAGATCAGACGATATCGGGCGTATCTAAGGGTGTATGGCCAGTAGACGCTGCTTGATCCATCGCCCGGCCAGCCTTTCTCAGGATCGCTTGGTGGCGAGCAATCTGGCCGTGACGGGGCGGGCTCCGAAGGGTCCATGCAAAGGCTGTGCCGTCCCTACAGGTGTGGTTTGTTTAGCAGTGATTCACCCGCCGCATCAGGTGTCTTCAAAAATGTCTCGGCGCAGGGTCTCCTGCAGGCTAAACCCTTCATCGCGGTAATGTGACAGAAAGAGCAAGCTGGACCCGTAACTTGGGGGCGGAGCGAGACGTCCAGGGGTGAATGAAGGAAGAGGGTGAGATGGTTGCCAGTGACTTTGAGCTGGTCTTCAGGGGGGAGGGTCGTGTTGCATGCAAAGGTCTTCAGCTTGGGGTTACCGCTGGTTGCCTCCAGCCACGCGGGAGATGCTGGTCCTAGTAATTAAAGTAAAGAAGCAACAATGCTGGAGGCCCACGGTGATCAGAAGGATGCTGGTATTTTTCAGAGATGAAATAGCGCAAGAGAGAAAGCAAATGAATAAAAGAAAAGAGAATGAATGTGTGCACTTGTGAAAGGGAATGGAAAAAAGGCATAGAAGAGAGTGCCCCCTGCTGGTGGAAGGACGGAAAAAGCAAAAGCCTAAAGCACCTGGTATTCCCAGGCGGTCTCCTATCCAAGTACTAACCAGGCCCGACCCTGCTTAGCTTCCGAAATCAGGCTTGTTCAGGGTGGTGTGGCCGTAGGCAGAGACAAGCCTCTCACTTGCTTCTTTTCTACTTTGAAGTCTGGCTGCTGGATGCCCTTTCCAGTGTTCAGCAAGACCAGGTCCTTTTGTGCTTTCCCTTCTCTTCAATTTTTTTGCTGGCTTCCTTAAAAGGTCTTGTAGACACAACGCCCCACTCAGAGCCGCTGAGCTCACTGATCGGCTGCAGCGCTGTCGACGGAACGTCAGCTTCACGGCCAATGCCACAGGCCGGAAGCAGAGGCGATACTCACCGGTAGACCCGGGTAGGGTGAGTAGAGCGCGGTTAGTTGCTTTCTAATCGCCTGCAGCCGGGGATTAACTTTTAATGAAAGGGAACAATCCCTTTGACTGTCTGCAGAGCGCCACACCTAGGAAGCGCACTCTCACACACAAGCCAGCATGCACACATGCTCGCACGTGACAACACCCCCTATCTGCCCCTACAACCTCTCCGTCACCATGCGTCAGACTCTCCTGCCTGTTTTATGATTTCAGGGCCCTAGCAGGAATCACCCCCCCTCCCCAATTCCTTCCTTGCCTTCCTTGCACTGAGGTTAGCTCTTTGTCAGCCGTCTGGCTTGGTTACACAAGCTTCTTTGCAGAGAAACATGTTACTTCTGCTGGACCTCGCTAGACGGCCGGCATCCAAAACCTTCCCTGGGCACCTGCTGAAAGCCTGGCCCCTTCACGGCCCCGGGTGCTTTTAACGCCATCATTTCCACACGGCGAGCTGCGGAGTCAATAAGCACTCCTAGCCGTGGCAAGGAGCTCGGTGTCAGGCCTGCGTGAAGAGCGGCGGGGTAGCGTACTTAGCTGACAACTGTCTCAGAGGCCTTGGGGCTTCCATCATCTAAGTTACTTAAGGTCGGTGTCCGGCAAAGCGCCGTTCCATGCTAGCCGAGCTGGGCAGTAGGGCAAAACGTCATCAAAATGGTCTACAGCACCCGGTGTTCCCAGGAGGTATCCCATCCAAGTACTGTCCGAGCCCAGCCCTGCTTTGCTTCCGAGATCAGACGAGTTCAGGCGTATCCAAGGTGGTATTGCCAGTAGACGCTGCTTGATCCATCGCCCGGCCAGCCTTTCTCAGGATCGCTTGGTGGCGAGCAATCTGGCCGGGACGGGGCGGGCTCCGAAGGGTCCATGCAAAGGCTGTGCCGTCCCTACAGGTGTGGTTTGTTTAGCAGTGATTCACCCGCCACATCAGGTGTCTTCAAAAATGGATCGGCGCAGGGTCTCCTGCAGGCTAAACCCTTCATCGCGGTAATGTGACAGAAAGAGCAAGCTGGACCCGTAACTTGGGGGCGGAGCGAGACGTCCAGGGTGAATGAAGGAAGAGGGTGAGATGGTTGCCAGTGACTTTGAGCTGCTCTAAAGTGGGGAGGGTCGTGTTGCCTGCAAACGTCTTCTGCTTGGGGTTACCGGTGGTTGCCTCCAGCCACGCGGGAGATGCTGGTCCTGGTGAAAAGGAGCCTAGTATTAAAAGTAAAGAAGCAACAATGCTGGAGGCCCACGGTGATCAGAAGGATGCTGGTATTTTGCAGAGATGAAATAGCGCAAGAGAGAAAGCAAATGAAAAAAAGAAAAGAGAATGAGTGTGTGCACTTGTGAAAGGGAATGGAAAAAAGGCATAGAAGAGAGTGCCCCCTGCTGGTGGAAGGAAGGAAAAAGCAAAAGCCTACAGCACCTGGTATTCCCAGGCAGTCTCCCATCCAAGTACTAAACAGGCCCAACCCTGGTTAGCTTCCGAGATCAGACAAGATCAGGCATGTTCAGGGTAGTGTGGCCATAGGCAGAGACAAGCTTCTCACTTGCTGCTTTTCTACTTTGAAGTCTGGCTGCCGGCTGCCCTTTCCAGTGCTCAGCAAGACCAGGTCCTTTTGTGCTTTCCCTTCTCTTCAATTTTTTTGCTGGCTTCCTTAAAAGGTCGTGTAGACACAACGCCCCACTCAGAGCCGCTGAGCTCACTGATCGGCTGCAGCGCTGTCGACGGAACGTCAGCTTCACAGCCAATGCCACAGGCCGGGAGCAGAGGCGAGACTCAACGGTAGACCCGGGTAGGGTGAGTAGAGCGCGGTTAGTTGCTTTCTAATAGGCTGCAGCCGGGGATTAACTTTTAATGAAAGGGAACAATCCCTTTGACTGTCTGCAGCGCGCCACACCTAGGAAGCGCACTCTCACACACAAGCCAGCATGCACACGTGCTCACACGTGACAACACCCCCTATCTGCCCCTACAACCTCTACGTCACCATGCGTCAGACTCTCCTGCCTGTTTTATGATTTCAGGGCCCTAGCAGGAATCACCCCCCCTCCCCAATTCCTTCCTTGCCTTCCTTGCACTGAGGTCAGCTCTTTGGCAGCCGTCTGGCTTGGTTACACAAGCTTCTTTGTAGAGAAACATGTTACTTCTACTGGCCCTCACTAGGCGGCCGGCATCCAAAACCTTCCCTGGGCACCTGCTGAAAGCCTGGCCCCTTCACGGCCCCGGGTGCTTTTAACGCCATCATTTCCACACGGCGAGCTGCGGAGTCAATAAGCACTCCTAGCCGTGGTAAGGAGCTCGGTGTCAGGCCTGTGTGAAGGGCGGCGGGGTAGCGTACTTAGCTGCCAACTGGCTCAGAGGCCTTGGGGCTTCCATCATCTAAGTTACTTAAGGTCGGTGTCCGGCAAGGCGCCGTTCCATGCTAGCCGAGCTGGGCAGTAGGGCAAAACGTCATCAAAATGGTCTACAGCACCCGGTGTTCCCAGGAGGTCTCCCAATCAAGTACTGTCCGAGCCCAGCCCTGATTTGCTTCCGAGATCAGACGAGATCGGGCGTATCCAAGGTGGTATGGCCAGTAGATGCTGCTGGATCCATCGCCCGGCCAGCCTTTCTCAGGATCGCTTGATGGCGAGCAATCTGGCCGTGACGGGGCGGGCTCCGAAGGGTCCATGCAAAGGCTGTGCCGTCCCTACAGGTGTGGTTTGTTTAGCAGTGATTCACCCGCCGCATCAAGTGTCTTCAAAAATGGCTCGGCGCAGGGTCTCCTGCAGGCTAAACCGTTCATCGCGGTAATGTGACAGAAAGAGCAAGCTGGACCCGTAACTTGGGGGCAGAGCGAGACGTCCAGGGGTGAATGAAGGAAGAGGGTGAGATGGTTGCCAGTGACTTTGAGCTGCTCTTCAGGGGGGAGGGTCGTGTTGCCTGCAAAGGTCTTCTGCTTGGGGTTACCGGTGGTTGCCTCCAGCCACCCGGGAGACGCTGGTCCTGGTGAAAAGGAGCCTAGTATTAAAAGTAAATAAGCAACAATGCTGGAGGCCCACGGTGATCAGAAGGATGCTGGTATTTTGCAGAGATGAAATAGCGCAAGAGAGAAAGCAAATGAAAAAAAGAAAAGAGAATGAATGTGTGCACTTGTGAAAGGGAATGGAAAAAAGGCATAGAAGAGAGTGCCCCCTGCTGGTGGAAGGAAGGAAAAAGCAAAAGCCTACAGCACCTGGCATTCCCAGGCGGTCTCTGTTAAATGGTTAATTATGGAAATTCATTTGGAATGTTAATCGATAATCATTTTTCTGAGTTCTATGCCTCAGCCATCGTGTCTCGTTGACATGCGCTATTTGTGTGTGTATTTTTTGTTCACTACCATATGTAGAACAGGTGTCCATACGACTGGCTATAAAAGCCCATGGTACAGAAAGGGGGGGCTCTCTTGCTCTGCCCACCCCACAAGACACAGAATCTTCATGCTGAGAAGCAGATGACATGTAGGCCTGGACACATGCTGGACAAAGACATGATTTACCAGCCAGGATCCAAGGAAAGATGGGTGAATCTCAACAATTAAGCTAATTATGGACAAATGGACAATTACTTTATAACTAATTATTGTATGTACCTGCTGCAATCTGATTCTTTTTAATGGACAATCCAAGAATAAATAGATACATTTTTTTATAAGAATATCGTAATATTGATACTTTGAGAAGTCCTCAGTAGAAAAAAATAATACAGGAAGAGTATTATTTTACAATGGTGAGCCAGCCAGTCCTGTTTTTTTGTTTTTTAAATTAAGTAAGTGAATTTCTTCCGTGAACAAGGGGGGAGTCCTGACGAGCTGAACAGCTGTTGTTCACGTGTCAGTAAATTCACTAGTTTGTCACGAGAAGCAGAAAGGACCTACAGACTGAGGAAAAACAGGAAGCAGAGGTACTAACAAGGAACAGAATCACACAGGAAAAGAATCAGACGAACTGAAGACAGGACGTGCTGATAAAGAGAAGCCAAGGAATCTTAAGGTAAGCAAAATATGGATATAATTTCTTGTTTTGCTAAACAAAGTAATATTAATTTCAAAGTTAATGTAGGAGATGATATAGAAGTTTTGTGGCTCAGTTTATACAAAGAATGGAACGGACGTACAAGAGCCACTAAAAATATCAGAGAATTCTGGAATTACCCAGGCTCAACTCCAAATTAAAATGAGGAAAAATTTGCTGAAATTATACAAAATCATGCCAAAATATGATGTCAAAATCCATGCCTGTAGAAATTCAGAGACATTTGAGAGCTTCTCTGATAAGTTTGATTTATTCAATGAGGAGAGGAATCAATTATTTAAAATATGGATTCCTGTGACATTGTCCAGACGTTTACATTTAATGCCCTGTGAAAATGACTCTCCTAATGGATGGGAAAATGATTCGGACAGATTAAGATATTTGATTTATTGTGTCACAAAGGATTTTCCCAACATAGAAGATCTGCAGAAACTAAGGATTGGTAGGAAGGAATGTACATATACATTCATGTCCATATTTGAACGGTTGTACAAAGCTCTCATCAAAAATGGAAAAGTACAACATATGATAACAACTTTTGTACAAAAATTCAAATTCCTAAATTCAGTTTCCCAAGTTATGGCATCACAAAAAAATTCATTATTTGAATGTGCGCAGATGCTGGATTTTGTTAGAAAACATGAGACTCGTGAAAAGAAAATAAATCAAGCTAAATTTATAAAACCAGGAAAGGTAAAATCTTACCAAAAGCCAATATCAAACTCTCCTAGACTGAGTCATCCCCATAGTGAACTCTATCAAATACGCAGAAGATTTCATATACTGTATGTTATAAGCCATATCAGCCAGTGCAAAGATCCATCTCTCCACAGAATGAGTTAATTCTCAGTCAGAACTGTGATTCTCTAAAAAGGAAAATGGCTGAAACTGATAGACAGAGACAGGTGAGACGACCAACTCACAGTGACGTCATGGAATGTGGACAGAAGAACAGGCAGTTCTCTGAGGTTTTGAAGGATAGAAAACTGTCTTTCCTAAATAGGGCGTTCCTGGAGATATTTGAGAGAGACAGAAGATTTGGTTTAGTGAGTGGCTAAGGAAAAACTGTAATTATAATGTTGTATCAAAATGTAATACAATGTCTCAATATTTATTTATAATCTTATACAGTAAAATTGTAGTTACATAGTTTCTAATAGTTGATGTATATATATATATATATATATATATACTTGTCTAAGTAGAGATTGCGTATAATTGTATTTATATATACGTTTATAAAATATATATATATATATTAATTAATAAATTAGAACTTCATATATATAAATTTAAGTAGCAATATTTTGAATTACATTAGAACCAAACAAAATATGTATAAGATATTTAAATAATTCTGTTTCTGTATGAATTTGATATTTAATTTTATTTTCTTATATTTCCTTAGAGTTTTCATTCCAAAGCAGGATTTGATCAAAGAACTCTAAAATGGATTTATTTCTTTATTCACACAGGAAGTGAAAAAAATGCATGATTTTATGTGTATAACATTTTAAAATAATAACAATATATCTAGTTGAACTATAATATATATGTAATACTTATTAATTCTTTTGTGTTGCTAATATTTTCTGTGCATGAAGTGTTCGTGCAAATTAAAGTAGCTTTACAGCATGACGTGTGACAGCTGCGGCCTTTGAACTTTGAGCTAATAGTATAGGATCCCATTCATTCTATTTTCAACTGATGTAACTTAAGACCGGGCAGCCAGTGAAAAAAGAATCTAAGACAAGAGTTTTTTCAAGTGTCTGAAATTCCAGTGACTTACTCTCATATTATATAATATGTACTTGGGGAATATTCAAAGAAATATAAAGATATTCAATTGATATGGCAATGCGCATTAATAAATTGGGATACAACAATTTTGGGTTAAATATATATATATACAGTACAGACCAAAAGTTTGGACACACATTCTCATTTAAATATTTTTCTGTATTTTCTTGACTATGAAAATTGTACATTCACACTGAGGGCATCAAAACTATGAATTAACACATGTGGAATTATATACTTAACAAAAAAGTGTGAAACAACTGAAAATATGTCTTATATTCTAGGTTCTTCAAAGTAGCCACCTTTTGCTTTGATGACTGCTTTGCACACTCTTGGCATTCTCTTGATGAGCTTCAAGAGGTAGTCACCGGAAATGGTCTTCCGTCAATATTGAAGGAGTTCCCAGAGATGCTAAGCACTTGTTGGCCCTTTTGCCTTCACTCTGCGGTCCAGCTCACCCCAAACCATCTCGATTGGGTTCAGGTCTGGTGACTGTGGAGGCCAGGTCATCTGGCCTAGCACCCCATCACTCTCCTTCTTGGTCAAATAGCCCTTACACAGCCTGGAGGTGTATTTGGGGTCATTGTCCTGTTGAAAAATAAATGATGGTCCAACTAAACGCAAACAGGATGGAATAGCATGCCGCTGCAAGATGCTGTGGTAGCCCTGCTGGTTCAGTATGCCTTCAATTTTGATTAAATCCCCAACAGTGTCACCATCAAAGCACCCCAACACCATCACACCTCCTCCTCCATACTTCACGATGGGAACCAGGCATGTAGAGTCCATCCGTTCACCTTTTCTGCGTCGCACAAAGACACGGTGGTTGAAACCAAAGATCTCAAATTTGGACTCATCAGACCAAAGCACAGATTTCCACTGGTCTAATGTCCATTCCTTGTGTTCTTTAGCCCAAACAAGTCTCTTCTGCTTGTTGCCTGTCCTTAGCAGTGGTTTCCTAGCAGCTGTTTTACCATGAAGGCCTGCTGCACAAAGTCTCCTCTTAACAGTAGTTGAAGAGATATGTCTGCTGCTAGAACTCTGTGTGGCATTGACCTGGTCTCTAATCTGAGCTGCTGTTAACCTGCGATTTCTGAGGCTGGTGACTCGGATAAACTTATCCTCAGAAGCAGAGGAGACTCTTGGTCTTCCTTTCCTGGGGCGGTCCTCATGTGAGACAGTTTCTTTGTAGCGCTTGATGGTTTTTGCAACTGCACTTGGGGACACTTTCAAAGTTTGCCCAATTTTTCAGATTGACTGACCTTAATTTCTTAAAGTAATGATGGCCACTCGTTTTTCTTTACTTAGCTGATTTTTTCTAGCCATAATACAAATTCTAACAGTCTATTCAGTAGGACTATCAGCTGTGTATCCACCAGACTTCTGCACAACACAATTGAAGGTCCCAACCCCATTTATAAGGCAAGAAATCCCACTTATTAAACCTGACAGGGCACACCTGTGAAGTGAAAACCATTTCCGGTGACTACCTCTTGAAGCTCATCAAGAAAATGCCAAGAGTGTGCAAAGCAGTCATCAATGCAAAAGGTGGCTACTTTGAAGAACCTAGAATAGAAGACATATTTACAGTTGCTTCACACTTTTTTTGTTAAGTATATAATTCCACATGTGTTAATTCATAGTTTTGAAGCCTTCAGTGTGAATGTACACTTTTCATAGTCATGAAAATACCGAAAAATCTTTAAATGAGAAGGTGTGTCCAAACTTTTGGTCTGTACTGTATATCTAAAACTTCATATGTGGAATGTTTGAGTTGAACAGATCTGTGAATGTCAGAGTGAAGGTGACAGATGAGTAAATCAGCAGCTGCTAAGTGTGATTGATGTGACAGAGGCCTCATATGTTTGTATGTTTGAAAAAAAAAAAATGTTTCTTTATGTGAAGGTACAAAAATATATTTAATTCTGAGGAAATTATAATACATAATTAGGTATTATCTACATATATATATTTCTATATTTCTTTAATAATTATTATTTCTTGATTTAACTAATAGTGGATAAGGGCAACCACACATCAAAATGGTTTACAAAGCAAATTTAAATTTAGAATCATTTTCCACATGATAATATTCTTGAATAACTATAATATTATTTTTAATGGTTACCTAAATAGGTACACACCTCTCTTTAGTCAAATCTATGCTACTCATCGATATGAAATTTATGCACAATATTTCTAGAAGAATAATTATTTTTAATTTGGTTCTGATATATACATAAATTTTATAAAATAATATTTTTGGTATTAAGGGGGAAAATGTGTTTTTGATCCTGATTACATAATCACTTTTGATCAATACTTATTTTCCACACATTTTAATAAAGAAGAAATAATAATAAGGTACTATGGTGTAATTAAGAAGGGTATTACATGCAAAGTTGCATAATTTAATATTTTTTGGTGGTACAAGGTTATGACAAATATGAAATCATCCAGATAATGGAGCTATAAGGGTATTTTTTATGGAGAATATAATTACTCTGCATTTGTCATTAAAATTTAAAGGCCTTATTTTTATTTTTATTCTTATTTTTACTCTTAATTTTATTTTTCATTTTTAAAATTTTATTCTTACTTTATACTTCTTATTTTTCTATTTTTTCATTTTTTAATTCTCATTTGATTTTATTTCAGTTCAATATCTCAATTGAGAAAACACATTAATTTTTAATAAAGTAATGTCTAATACAAGAGTATTGCTTCATTAAATATATATTGCTAAGGAAAAAAATGTTTACATTTTCTGAGTAAACACAACAATTCATTCATTCATTTATTCATTCATTCATTCATTCATACATTCATATATTTATTAATTTTGGTTCAGGAGTATACATTCTTTGATATTATTGGTTTAATAAAGATATAAAAACTTGTTTTTTCAAAATACACTGACACCTATGGGTTGGAAAAGGTAATTACACCTATGACATAAAAATGTTCTATCATATGGAGAACTTGATTGATAATGAATTATTATCTATTATAGTTTATTATTCCAAGCATAATTTATTTTAATATTTTGATAATAATTAGATGGATATTACTGATTGCTATGGTACGCTGTGATATTATAGGTTAGGAAAAACTGCCAGATTTGGTATCAGATTAGGGAATGAAGACTTCAATCAAGACATCGCAATTATGAATTCTATCTTAATAAAGACTTTTAATTTTTATAAATCAAAGAGATTCTCAAAAGTTACAAGAAGAAGCAACTGATATCCGGACGTCTCAGAAGGTAACAGGTGTGAATGCTGAGTGTTATAATAGACTGTGTCCATTACATACAATACAATTCACACCACTGATCACCAGGACGGCAGAGGACGATGATCCTATATGTACTGTGTTGTGTTAAAGTTTCATCACGTTCCAGTGGTTTCTTATCACCTGCAACGCTTCAATGAAAGCTGGTGAACAGGTAATACCTGGCATATGTGTCCTGTATATAAAGGACTGAGTACTGGTTATGGTGCTATATAAAGCAGGGAAGTGTCAAGTTAACCCTTGCTTTACTGACCAAAGACGTCACATCTGTTCCAAAAGTGACACGAGACCAGTGCGGACACACGGAAGATTCCAAAGACGATCCAACGTAAGTCCAGGTGACACTGCACAGATATTAAAGCTACATTTCATCCATGGACTTTGTTTTCTTATCAACTGACAAACATGATCTTTCTAATAAAGAGTACAGTTTATGGACTGAACAATAATGAACACAATTATGGACTGTACAACATCTACATGCTGTAATTTATTTCAAAGGAGTTTTCATCTAAAGACTGTGTTATAAAAGAACCAAGAAGAAGACGAGACGACGACCCGATGATATCAGATGATGACGATTGAACCCGCGATTGCTTCAATTTAGATATAGGGAAGTATAATTATACATATTAAATGAATATTAGTCACGGCATACCATAACATGAATTCACATCATTATATAACAATAATCCGATATTGATACTATTATTACTATTATTATTATTATGGAAATTTAATGATATTGCCAAGGAAGAAGGAAAGAAAAAATGATTGATGAATGTATCTTCTTTTGAGATATTTCAGTTAAAGTCCTTATATTCTCAAAAAAGGGGGAAATGTTAAATGGTTAATTATGGAAATTCATTTGGAATGTTAATCGATAATCATTTTTCTGAGTTCTATGCCTCAGCCATCGTGTCTAGTTGACATGCGCTATTTGTGTGTGTATGTTTGGTTCACTACCATATGTAGAACAGGTGTCCATACGACTGGCTATAAAAGCCCATGTTACAGAAAGGGGGGGCTCTCTTGCTCTGCCCACCCCACAAGACACAGAATCTTCATGCTGAGAAGCAGATGACATGTAGGCCTGGACACATGCTGGACAAAGACATGATTTACCAGCCAGGATCCAAGGAAAGATGGGTGAATCTCAACAATTAAGCTAATTATGGACAAATGGACAATTACTTTATAACTAATTATTGTATGTACCTGCTGCAATCTGATTCTTTTTAATGGACAATCCAAGAATAAATAGATACATTTTTTTATAAGAATATCGTGATATTGATACTTTGAGAAGACCTTAGTAGAAAAAAAAAAATACAGGAAGAGTATTATTTTACAGTCTCCCATTTAAGTACTAACCAGGCCTGACCCTGCTTAGCTTCTGAGAACAGATGAGATTGGGCATGTTAAGGGTGGTGTGGCCGTACGCAGAGACAAGCCTCTCACTTGCTGCTTTTCTACTTTGACGTGTGGCTGCCGGCTGCCCTTTCCAGTGCTCAGCAAGACCAGATCCTTTTGTGCTTTCCCTTCTCTTCAATTTTTTTGCTGGCTTACTTAAAAGGTCTTGTAGACACAACGCCCCACTCAGAGCCACTGAGCTCACTGATCGGCTGCAGCGCTGTCGACGGAACGTCAGCTTCACGGCCAATGCCACAGGCCGGGAGCAGAGGCGAGACTCACCGGTAGACCCAGGTAGGGTGAGTAGAGCGCGGTTAGTTGCTTTCTAATAGCCTGCAGCCGGGGATTAATTTTTAATGAAAGGGAACAATCCCTTTGACTGTCTGCAGCGCGCCACACCTAGGAAGCGCACTCTCACACACAAGCCAGCATGCACACGTGCTCGCACGTGACAACACCCCCTATCTGCCCCTACAACCTCTCCGTCACCATGCATCAGACTCTCCTGCCTGTTTTATGATTTCAGGGCCCTAGCAGGAATCAACCAACCCCCTCCACAATTCCTTCCGCACCTTCCTTTACTTCCTTGCACTGAGGTTAGCTCTTTGTCAGCCGTCTGGCTTGGTTACACAAGGTTCTTTGCAGAGAAACATGTTACTTCTGCTGGCCCTCGCTAGGCGGTCGGCAGCCAAAACCTTCCCTGGGCACCTTCTGAAAGCCTGGCCCCTTCACGGCCCCAGGTGCTTTTAACGCCATCATTTCCACACGGCGAGCTGCGGAGTCAATAAGCACTCCTAGCCGTGGCAAGGAGCTCGGTGTCAGGTCTGCGTGAAGGGCGGTGGGGTAGCGTACTTAGCGGCCAACTGGCTCAGAGGCCTTGGGGCTTCCATCATCTAAGTTACTTAAGTCGGTGTCCGGCAAGGCATCTTTCCATGCTAACTGAGATGGGCAGTAGGGCAAAATGTCATCAAAATGGTCTACAGCACCCGGTGTTCCCAGGAGGTCTCCCATCTTAGTACTGTCCGAGCCCAGCCCTGCTTTGCTTCTGAAATCAGAAGAAATTGGGCGTATCCAAAGTGGCATGGCCAATAGACTTTGCTCGATCCATCGCCCGGCCAGCCTTTCTCAGGAACGCTTGATGGCAAGCAATCTGGCCGTGACGGGGCGGGCTCCGAAGGGTCCATGCTAAGGCTGTGCCGTCCCTACAGGTGTGGTTTGTTTAGTAGTGATTCACCCGCCGCATCAGGTGTCTTCAAAAATGTCTCGGCGCAGGGTCTCATGCAGGCTAAACCCTTCATCGCGGTAATGTGACAGAAAGAGCAAGCTGGACCCGTAACTTGGGGGCGGAGCGAGACGTCCAGGGGTGAATGAAGGAAGAGGGTGAGATGGTTGCCAGTGACTTTGAGCTGCTCTTCAGAGGGGAGGGTCGTGTTGCCTGCAAAGGTCTTCTGCTTGGGGTTACCGGTGGTTGCCTCCAGCCACGCGGGAGACGCTGGTCCTGGTGAAAAGGAGCCTAGTATTAAAAGTAAAGAAGCAACAATGCTGGAGGCCCACGGTGATCAGAAGGATGCTGGTATTTTGCAGAGATGAAATAGCGCAAGAGAGAAAGCAAATGAAAAAAAGAAAAGAGAATGAATGTGTGCACTTGTGAAAGGGAATGGAAAAAAGGCATAGAAGAGAGTGCCCCCTGCTGGTGGAAGGAAGGAAAAAACAAAAGCCTAGAGCACCTGGTATTACCAGTTGGTCTCCCATCCAAGTACTAACCAGGCCTGACCCTGCTTAGCTTCCGAGATCAGACAAGATCGGGTATGTTCAGGGAGGTGTGGCCATAGGCAGAGACAAGCCTCTCACTTGCTGCTTTTCTACTTTGACGTCTGGCTGCCGGCTGCCCTTTCCAGTGCTCAGCAAGACCAGGTCCTTTTGTGCTTTCCCTTCTCTTCAATTTTTTTGCTGGCTTCCTTAAAAGGTCTTGTAGACACAACACCCCACTCAGAGCTGCTGAGCTCACTGATCGGCTGCAGCGCTGTCGACGGAACGTCAGCTTCAAGGCCAATTCCACAGGCCGGGAGCAGAGGCGATACTCACAGGTAGACCCGGGTAGGGTGAGTAGAGCGCGGTTAGTTGCTTTCTAATAGCCTGCAGCCGGGGATTAACTTTTAATGAAAGGGAACAATCCCTTTGACTGTCTGCAGCGCGCCACACCTAGGAAGCGCACTCTCACACACAAGCCAGCATGCACACGTGCTCGCACGTGACAACACCCCCTATCTGCCTCTACAACCTCTCCGTCACCATGCGTCAGAATCTCCTGCCTGTTTTATGATTTCAGGGCCCTAGCAGGAATGACCCCCCCCCCCCAATTCCTTCCACACCTTCCTTGCCTTACTAGCACTGAGGTTAGCTCTTTGTCAGCCGTCTGGCTTGGTTACACAAGCTTCTTTGCAGAGAAACATGTTACTTCTGCTGGCCCTCGCTAGGCGGCCGGCATCCAAAACCTTCCCTGGGCACTGCTGAAAGCCTGGCCCCTTCACGGCCCCGGGTGCTTTTAACGCCATCATTTCCACATGGCGAGCTGCGGAGTCAATAAGCACTCCTAGCCGTGGCAAGGAGCTCGGTGTCAGGCCTGCGTGAAGGCGGCGGGGTAGCGTACTTTACCTGCCAACTGGCTCAGAGGCCTTGGGGCTTCCATCATCTAAGTTACTTAAGGTCGGTGTCCGGCAAGGCGCCGTTCCATGATAGTCGAGCTGGGCAGTAGGGCAAAACTTCATCAAAATGGTCTACAGCACTCAGTGTTCCCAGGAGGTCTCCAATCCAAGTACTGTCCGAGCCCAGCCCTGCTTTGCTTCCGAGATCAGACGAGATCGGGCGTATCCAAGGTAGTATGGCCAGTAGACGCTGCTTGATCCATCGCCTGGCCAGCCTTTCTCAGGATCGCTTGGTGGCGAGCAATCTGGCCGTGACGGGGCGGGCTCCGAAGGGTCCATGCAAAGGCTGTGCCGTCCCTACAGGTGTGGTTTCTTTAGCAGTGATTCACCCGCCGCATCAGGTGTCTTCAAAAATGTCTCGGCGCAGGGTCTCCTGCAGGCGAAACCCTTCATTGCGGTAACGTGACAAAAAGAGCAAGCTGGACCCGTAACTTGGGGGCGGAGCAAGACGTCCAGGGGTGAATGAAGGAAGAGGGTGAGATGGTTGCCAGTGACTTTGAGCTGTTCTTCAGGGGGGAGGGTCGTGTTGCCTGCAAAGGTCTTCTGCTTGGGGTTACCGGTGGTTGCCTCCAGCCAAGCGGGAGACGCTGGTCCTGGTGAAAAGGAGCCTAGTATTAAAAGTAAAGAAGCAACAATGCTGGAGGCCCACGGTGATCAGAAGGATGCTGGTATTTTGCAGAGATGAAATAGCGCAAGAGAGAAAGCAAATGAAAAAAAGAAAAGAGAATGAATGTGTGCACTTGTGAAAGGGAATGGAAAAAAGGCAAAGAAGAGAGTGCCCCCTGCTGGTGGAAGGAAGGAAAAAGCAAAAGCCTACAGCACCTGGTATTCCCAGGTGGTCTCCCATCCAAGCACTAACCAGGCCTGACCCTGCTTAGCTTCCAAGATCAGACAAGATCGGGTGTGATCAGGGTGGTGTGGCCGTAGGCAGAGACAAGACTCTCACTTGCTGCTTTTCTACTTTGACGTCTGGCTGCCGGCTGCCCTTTCCAGTGCTCAGCAAGACCAGGTCCTTTTGTGCTTTCTCTTCTCTTCAATGTTTTTGCTGGCTTCCTTAAAAGGTCTTGTAGACACAACGTGCCACTCAGAGCCGCTGAGCTCACTGATCGGCTGCAGCGCTGTCGACGGAACGTCAGCTTCACGGCCAATGCCACAGGCCGGGAGCAGAGGCGAGACCCACCGGTAGACCCGGGTAGGGTGAGTAGAGCGCGGTTAGTTGCTTTCTAATAGGCTGCAGCCGGGGATTATCTTTTAATGAAAGGGAACAATCCCTTTGACTGTCTGCAGCGCGCCACACCTAGGAAGCGCACTCTCACACACAAGCCAGCATGCACACGTGCTCGCACGTGACAACACCCCCTATCTGCCCCTACAACCTCTCCATCACCATGCGTCAGACTCTCCTGCCTGTTTTATGATTTCAGGGCCCTAGCAGGAATCACTCCCCCCCTCCCCAATTCCTTCCTTGCCTTCCTTGCACTGACGTTAGCTCTTTGTCAGCCGTCTGGCTTGGTTACACAAGCTTCTTTGCAGAGAAACATGTTACTTCTGCTGGGCCTCGCTAGGCGGCTGGCATCCAAATCCTTCCCCGGGCACCTGCTGAAAGCCTGGCCCCTTCACGACCCCGGGTGCTTTTAACGCCATAATTTCCATATGGCGAGCTGTGGAGTCAATAATCACTCCTAGCCGTGACAAGGAGCTCGGTATCAGGACTGCGTGAAGGCGGCGGGGTAGCGTACTTAGCTGCCAACTGGCTCAGAGGCCTTGGGGCTTCCATCATCTAAGTTACTTAAGGTCGGTGTCCGGCAAGGCGCCGTTCCATGCTAGCCGAGCTGGGCAGTAGGGCAAAACATCATCAAAATGGTCTACAACACCCGGTGTTCCCAGGAGGTCTCCCATCCAAGTACTGTCTGAGCCCGGCCCTGCTTTGCTTCCGAGATCAGACGAGATCGTGCGTATCCAAGGTGTTATGGCCAGTAGACGCTGCTTAATCCATCGCCCGGCCAGCCTTTCTCAGGATCGCTTGGTGGCGAGCAATCTGGCCGTGACGGGGCGGGCTCCGAAGGGTCCATGCAAAGGCTGTGCCGTCCCTACAGGTGTGGTTTGTTTAGCAGTGATTCACCCGCCGCATCAGGTGTCTTCAAAAATGTCTCGGCGCAGGGTCTCCTGCAGGCTAAACCCTTCATCGCGGTAATGTGACAGAAAGAGCAAGCTGGATCCGTAACTTGGGGGTGGAGCGAGAGGTCCAGGGGTGAATGAAGGAAGAGGGTGAGATGGTTGCCAGTGACTTTGAGCTGCTCTTCAGGGGGGAGGGTCATGTTGCCTGCAAAGGTCTTCTGCTTGGGGTTACTAGTGGTTGCCTCCAGCCACGCAGGAGACGCTGGCCCTGGTGAAAAGGAGCCTAGTATTAAAAGTAAAGAAGCAACAATGCTGGAGGCCCACGGTGATCAGAAGGATGCTGGTATTTTGCAGAGATTAAATAGCGCAAGAGAGAAAGCAAATGAAAAAAAGAAAAGAGATTGAATGTGTGCACTTGTGAAAGGGAATGGAAAAAAGGCATAGAAGAGAGTGCCCCCTGCTGGTGGAAAAAAGGAAAAAGCAAAAGCCTACTGCACCTATTATTCCCAGATGGTCTCCCATCCAAGTACTAACCAGGCCCAGCCCTGCTTAGCTTCCAAGATCAGATGAGATCAGGCGTATCCAAGGTGGTATGGCCAGTAGACGCTGCTCAATCCATCGCCCGGCCAGCCTTTCTCAGGATCGCTTGGTGGCGAGCAATCTGGCCGTGACGGGGCGGGCTCCGAAGGGTCCATGCAAAGGTTGTGCCATCCCTACAGGTGTGGTTTGTTTAGCAGTGATTCACCCGCCGCATCAGGTGTCTTCAAAAATGTCTCGGCGCAGGGTCTCCTGCAGGCTAAACCCTTCATCGCGGTAATGTGACAGAAAGAGCAAGCTGGACCCGTATCTTGGGGGCGGAGCGAGACGTCCAGGGGTGAATGAAGGAAGAGGGTGAGATGGTTGCCAGTGACTTTGAGCTGCTCTTCAGGGGGGAGGGTCGTGTTGCCTGCAAAGGTCTTCTGCTGGGGGTTACCGGTGGTTGCCTCCAGCCACGCGGGAGACGCTGGTCCTGGTGAAAAGTAGCCTAGTATTAAAAGTAAAGAAGCAACAATGCTGGAGGCCCACGGTGATCAGAAGGATGCTGGTATTTTGCAGAGATGAAATAGCGCAAGAGAGAAAGCAAATGAAAAAAAGAAAAGAGAATGAATGTGTGCACTTGTGAAAGGGAATGGAAAAAAGGCATAGAAGAGAGTACCCCCTGCTGGTGGAAGGAAAGAAAAAGCAGAAACCTAAAGCACCTGGTATTCCCAGGCAGTCTCCCATCCAAGTACTAACCAGGCCCAACCCTGTTTAGTTTCCAAGATCAGATGAGATCAGGCATGTTCAGGGTGGTGTGGCCATAGGCAGAGACAAGTCTCTCACTTGCTGCTCTTCTACTTTGAAGTCTGGCTGCCGGATACCCTTTCCAGTGTTCAGCAAGACCAGGTACTTTTGTGCTTTCCCTTCTCTTCAATTTTTTTGCTGGCTTCCTTAAAAGGTCTTGTAGACACAACACCCCACTCAGAGCCGCTGAGCTCACTGATCGGCTGCAGCGCTGTCGACGGAACGTCAGCTTCACGGCCAATGCCACAGGCCGGAAGCAGAGGCGAGACTCACCGGTAGACCCGGGTAGGGTGAGTAGAGCGCGGTTAGTTGCTTTCTAATCGCCTGCAGCCGGGGATTAACTTTTAATGAAAGGGAACAATCCCTTTGACTGTCTGCAGCGCGCCACACCTAGGAAGCGCACCCTCACACACAAGCCATCATGCACACGTGCTCGCACTTGACAACACCCCCTGCCCCTACAACCTCTCCGTCACCATGCGTCAGACTCTCCTGCCTGTTTTATGATTTCAGGGCCCTAGCAGGAATCACCCCCCCTCCCCAATTCCTTCCTTGCCTTCATAGAATCATAGAATCATAGAATGGTAGAGTTGGAAGGGACCTCCTGGGTCATCTGGTCCAACCCCCTGCTCAAAGCAGGATTCACTAGATCATCTCAGACAGATGTCTGTCCAGCCTCTGTTTGAAGACGTCCATTGAAGGGGAACTCACCACCTCTCGTGGCAGCCTGTTCCACTCATTAATCACCCTAACTGTCAAAAAGTTTTTTCTAATATCTAATCTGTGTCTCCTCCCATTTAGTTTCATCCCATTGCTTCTAGTCTTTCCTTGTGCAAATGAGAATAAAGATGATCCTTCTACAATGTGACAGCCCTTGACATATTTGTAGACAGCTATTAAGTCTCCTCTCAGGCTTCTTTTTTGCAAGCTAAACATTCCCAAATCCTGCAACCGTTCCTCATAGGACATGGTTTGCAGACCAGTCACCATTCTGGTCGCTCTTCTCTGAACTTGCTCCAGTTTGTCTATGTCTTTTTTAAAATGTGGTGCCCAAAACTGTACACAGTATTCCAGATGAGGTCTGACCAAAGAGGAGTAAAGACCGATAATGACTTCACGTGATCTAGACTGTATGCTTCTGTTAATACATCCCAGAATTGTATTTGCCTTTTTTCTGCTGCATCACACTGTTGACTCATGTTCAGTCTATGATCTATTAGTATACCTAAGTCTTTTTCACATGTACTGTTGCTTAGCTCTATTCCTCCCATTCTGTATATGCTTTTTTCATTTTTATTGCCCAGATGTAGTACTTTGCATTTTTCCCTGTTAAAAACCATTCTGTTGGTTGCTGCCCACTGCTCCAGTTTATTTAGGTCTTTTTGAATCCTCTCTCTCTCTTCTCTAGTATTAGCTATCCCTCCTAGCTTTGTGTCATCAGCAAATTTAATCAGTTTACCCTCAATTCCTTCATCTAAATCATTGATAAAGATGTTGAACAATACAGGTCCCAGGACGGAGCCCTGTGGTACCCCACTTGAGACATTCATCCAGCTGGATGTGAAGCCATTTACAACCACCCTTTGAGTCCGATCACTAAGCCAGTATTGAATCCACCTAACAGTTGCCTGGTCCATTGCATTCTTGGTCATTTTTTCAATAAGGATGGTGTGAGATACTTTGTCAAATGCTTTGCTGAAGTCAAGATATACTATATCTACAGCATTTCCCTGATCCACCCAGTCAGTGATTCTGTCATAGAAGGAAATTAACTTAGTCTGACATGACTTGTTAGTTACAAACCCATGCTGACTCTGGTTAATCACTTCATTCTTATCCATGTACTTACATAAATGTTGTTTAATAATTTGTTCAAAGATCTTTCCTGGTATAGAAGTCAGACTCACCGGCCTATAGTTCCCTGGGTCCACCTTCTTCCCCTTTTTGAAGATAGGAACAACATTTGCTCTTCTCCAGTCTTCTGGGACTTCTCCTGTTCTCCAAGAATTTTCAAAGATTATGGAAAGTGGTTCTAAAATTTCTCCTACGAACTCCTTCAGTACTCTGGGGTGTAATTCATCTGGACCTGGAGACTTGAACTCATTTATGTTAGCTAAATATTCCCTCACAATCTTTCTGTTTAAAGATAACTTGGATTCCTCTATTCCTTTAAAAGGACAGTGAAGATCAGTTGATGTTACATTTTCTTTCTGAGAGAAAACAGATGCAAAATAGGAATGAAAAAGTTCGGCCTTCTCAACATCCTCTCTTCCCATTTCTCCATTTTCATCCTGTAAAAATCCTATAGCATCTTTGACTTTTCTTTTACTTTTGACATACCCCCAAAATCCTTTTTTATTGCTTTTGACATCTCTTGCAAGCCTTAATTCATTGTCAGCTTTAGCTAACCTGATACGTGCCCTGCAGGATCTGCAGACTGCATTATAATCTTCTTTAGATATGCCTCCCTCTTTCCATTTAATAAACATTTCTTTCTTTCTTTTTAGCATGTGTTTAAGTTCTGTGTTCATCCATCCTGGTTTCCTTAAATGCTTCCCATTCTTCCTACTTTTCGGGATTGTTAACGATTGTGCTTAGAGAATCTCATTTTTAAAAATTTCCCATCCTTCCTGGACATTTTTGTCCTTAAGGACATCCAGCCATTGGATCCTTCCTATTCTCTTTCTGAGTCTTTTAAAATCTGCCTTTCTAAAATCTAACCTTGAAGTTTGAGTCTTCACATGTCTTCCTCCTCTAGTTATCCAAAATTCTATAATAGCATGATCGCTGCCTCCTAGGGTCCCAGCCACCTTTACCTCCTCAACCATTTCCCCCCTGTTTATAAGGATTAGATCCAAAGTAGCAGATCCCCTTGTTTTCTCCCCTACCTTTTGGAAGATAAAGTTGTCAGCAAGAGAGGATAAGGATAACCTTCCTTGCACTGAGGTTAGCTCTTTGTCAGCCGTCTGGCTTGGTTACACAAGCTTCTTTGCAGAGAAACATGTTACTTCTGCTGGCCCTCGCTAGGCGGCCGGCATCCAAAACCTTCCCTGGGCACCTGCTGAAAGCCTGGCCCCTTCACGGCCCCGGGTGCTTTTAACGCCATCATTTCCACACGGCGAGCTGCGGAGTCAATAAGCACTCCTAGCCGTGGCAAGGAGCTCGGTGTCAGGCCTGCTTGAAGGCGGCGGGGTAGCGTACTTAGCTGCCAACTGGCTCAGAGGCCTTGGGGCTTCCATCATCTAAGTTACTTAAGGTCGGTGTCCGGCAAGGCGCCGTTCCATGCTAGCCGAGCTGGGCAGTAGGGCAAAACGACATCAAAATGGTCTACAGCACCCGGTGTTCCCAGGAGGTCTCCCATCCAAGTACTGTCTGAGCCCAGCCCTGCTTTGCTTCCGAGATCAGATGAGATCGGGCGTATCCAAGGTGGTATGGCCAGTAGACGCTGCTCGATCCATCGCCCGGCCAGCCTTTCTCAGGATCGCTTGGTGGCGAGCAATCTGGCCGTGACGGGGCGGGCTCCGAAGGGTCTATGCAAAGGCTGTGCCGTCCCTACAGGTGTGGTTTGTTTAGCAGTGATTCACCCGCCGCATCAGGTGTCTTCAAAAATGGCTCGGCGCAGGGCCTCCTGCAGGCTAAACCCTTCATCGCGGTGATGTGACAGAAAGAGCAAGCTGGACCCGTAACTTGGGGGCGGAGCGAGACGTCCAGGGGTGAATGAAGGAAGAGGGTGAGATGGTTGCCAGTGACTTTGAGCTGCTCTTCAGGGGGGAGGGTCGTGTTGCCTGTAAAGGTCTTCTGCTTGGGGTTACCGGTGGTTGCCTCCAGCCACGTGGGAGACACTGGTCCTAGTATTAAAATTAAAGAAGCAACAATGCTGGAGGCCCACGGTGATCAGAAGGATGCTGGTATTTTGCAGAGATGAAATAGCGCAAGGGAGAAAGCAAATGAAAAAAAGAAAAGAGAATGAATGTGTGCACTTGTGAAAGGGAATAGAAAAAAGGCACAGAAGAGAGTGCCCCCTGCTGGTGGAAGGAAAGAAAAAGCAAAAGCCTACAGCACCTGGTAGTCCCAGGCTGTCTCACATCCAAGTACTAACCAGGCCTGACACTGCTTAGCTTCCGAGATCAGACGAGATCAGGCGTGTTCAGGGTGGTGTGGCCGTACAAGCCTCTCACTTGCTGCTTTTCTACTTTGACGTCTGGCTGCCGGCTGCCCTTTCCAGTGCTCAGCAAGACCAGGTCCTTTTGTGCTTTCCCTTCTCTTCAATTTTTTTTCCTGGCTTCCTTAAAAGGTCTTGTAGACACAACTAGTGTTGAGCCACCCCCGTAGTGTTCGAGTTTGGTTCGGTTCGTCGAGCACCCGTGTGTTCGTCGAACTGTTCGTCGAACTGTTCGTCGAACTGTTCGTCGAACTGTTCGTCGAACTGTTCGTCGAACTGTTCGTCGAACTGTTCGTCGAACTGTTCGTCGAACACCTTCGTACACCGTTAAAAACAATGGCAGGCAAACAAAAACACATAGAAACACATAGAAAACACCTTCAAAGGTGTCCAAAAGCTGACAAACTGCTCAGAAGACATAACTAACACATGGAAAAGTGACAAGTACATATAGTCATGCGAAAATAAAAGAGGTGGAGGAGTAAAAGGAGGGGGAGACACAGATATAGGCATGTCATGCCCTTCTAAAATCCAAAAAGTGAGAAGCCGACACGGCCAGTCCGTTCCTGCCCGTGCCACCTCCGTGTCGCCGGGTTTGTGCCAGAGCCGCGGTGGACCGTGACGGCCAGCCCCCCTCTCCTAATACTGGTGCCTGTCCGCTGGTGGGTCGAGCCCCCCGCGGTGGGGGGGGGAGTAACATCTGCAGAAGAAAGACCATCTTCCAGCCAAACTAACATGTCGTCTTCTTTTCGTGGACAATGTGATACGATCCCTTTGTTACGGACACGCCCATCGCTACAAATTCCAGATGAGGCACAAAAACAGCAGGTGCTTCAGCGGATATCAAGTGCTCCTTCAAGTGGGCTCTCCTCCACCTCAACTTCAACATCACAAATACTCCAGTCCTCAGAGGTGTCACCCCAATCGCACTTGCTTCCTCACAGCTCCCAAGTCTCCAGCTGCCGGTCTGAGTATGGGGTAACACAGATGGTTGAGTCTGCACAGCTGTTTACTCATACTATAGCCTGGGAAACGGAGGTCTGCTCCAGAGCTTCTGTTAATCCAGACGAGGAAATGATCTGCACTGATGCCCAGAATCTTTATAAGTCGGATCCAGGACCAGATGAAGAAGGTTCTGAGCATAATGTAGACCCTCGTTCCCAAACTGTAACTCCTGTTGGTGGAGACAATGATGAAGACGATGATGAGACTCAAATACCTGATTGGAGCGACAACTTGACTTTTCGGTCAGGGCAGGAAGAGGTTGGCTTTGAGGACAACGGGTGTGATAACACACAGGGTGATGATGACAAGGTTGGAGATCCCACTTACTGTCAACCCACAGTCAGCCAGTCGATGAGGTCACCCGGGCCTTTGCCTGGCCTTTGGGATGTCGCGGTGGTCGGCTCCCTGGCCCGTACCCTGGGGTCACTCTTTAAAAGGGTGGATAATTGTTAATTTTATAAGAGTTTGTGACACCACCTGTGGTATCTGGTGAGAAGCACCAGCGCTGCAGCAGTCCACTGAGGCCCGTGATAAGGCAGCTCGATGGTATAGCTCCCCACAGGTGGAGCTAGGTCTCAGGTCAGCGTATGCAGGGGGAATGCAGGACAGGCGAGACCCAGCTGGGTCAGAGCAAGAACGGAAACGGACACGGTAGTCACTTCAGTACCTTTTACTGGAGGAAATTCAGGCACATCCTGGAGCACTGTAGGGTGAAGGGTGCATATCAGGATCCTCCCCAATGAGCGGGTGTAGGGCCTCCTGTTTCTTGCCTCTGCGCAGTAAGTTTCTGACCTGCCTGGAGCTAGGCCTAACTTTGTCTCTGTCCTGCGCTGGCTGACCTTGTGGTAGGGCCTTCTCTTGAAGTTCACGCTCCCAGTATGCGGGGCCTAAGCGTCTCCTGGCTCTGTTACGTATCAGCACCTTAGCGATCCTGGGACTTGTAGTTCTCCAGGGATTCCGGTTATGCCTTACTGGGTCATAGAGATCCCGGTAAGCTCGGATCCGGTGTCCGGTAAATGCTTCGGGGTGAGCTGGTTAAGCTCCTCTGCCCCTTATGTACTAACTCGCCACTCGCCTTCGGCCTACTCGGGCCCTCAATAGGCTATACACACTAACGGCAGCTTGCCGCGCTTCACCGATCTTATGACGCCGGCACACCTTAAGCTCTATCTGGGCTCCCTGAATCTAGCTAGCAGGAGCCTCATGCTCCACTGCTGAACTATTAACTGAGTTCTCTAGACTAGACTGAGCTACACTGCAGACTGACCTCTCTTAGGCTTCTCTACTGCAGGAACTCTTCAGAGGAACTGAACTGCCTAGCTCCACCTTCCCTATTTATATCCCTAACGGGCTCCCTCTGCTGGTCTGAGGTGGAAGGTGGAGATGTGTGAATGTTTATGGGGGCCTCTTGTGGAGGATTCCATCAATACACTCTTCTAGGATCTGTGATACCAAGCACAGCGGGGCGTCACAGATGCTATTGAGGACGAGGTTAGGTTGCGCCTTCCTGGACAGAGACGGAGTACTGGAAGCACGTCAACAACTGCATCCTCAACCACAACTCCGCCTCTGACCACAAGTCGTAGTGGCTCTTCAGGTCGCATGGGCTCTAAGCCTTGCATAGCCTGGGCATTTATTCAGATCGATAAGGATGACCCAACTCGTGTTATCTGTAATATTTGTCACCAAAAGCTAAGTAGAGGCCAAAAAATCGATAGTTTGAGTACTTCATGCATGTACCGTCACATGGATATGAAGCATAAGTTGCAGTGGGAAGCTCACTGTGCTACAATGCGGCCTAGCAGGCTGGGCCAACCACCGTCTGCCCCATCTTGTGCATCCGCGGCCTCTTCATCCTCTGTGACTGGGGGGACAGCAGTCACACATGTTTTTGGACGCAGACCTGCCACCTCTTTACCTGCAACAGCCAGTGTGATTGGCAGGTCGTCAGTTCATTGGGAAGTGGAAACACCTGCTGGTGTTGAGAGCTCTCTGACATCGAGAGCACCACCTTTGGATCAAGGCAACCTAACATGTCCGCCTGCATCTTCCTCACAGACTGGCAGTTTGCCAGGGACACCCTACTCAACCCCGTCAAAGCACAACAGCCAGCCCTCGGTCCCTCAGATGTGGACAAGTAAAAGACCATTTCCTCCTAGCCATGAGAAAGCTAAGAGGTTGAATTTCACCATCTGCAAGCTGTTGGCTACAGAAATGCTGCCTTTCCGCCTGGAGGACACAGTGGATTTTTGAGACCTTATGTCCATCGCAGTGCCCCAGTACCAGATGCCCAGTCGGCACTACTTCTCAAAGAAAGGTGTGCCTGCGCTCCACCAGCATGTCGCACACAACATCACCGCTTCTTTGAGAAACTCTGTGTGTGACAGGGTGCATTTCACCACAGACACTTGGACGAGTAGGCATGGACGGGGGCGTTACATGTCGCTGACAGGGCACTGGGTAACTATGGTGACATCAGGACAAGGGGCTGCTGTCCAAGTCTTGCCATCCCCGCGAGTTGTACGTCATTCCTCTATCTAGAAGTTCCTCCACTGCTTCTGCCTCCTCAACCTCCTCTCGGTCCTCCACCTGCACCCAAAGCCTGTCTGGTAATGCCACCTGCTTTCTAACTGCGCACCTCCTTACTATGCTGGCAGCAGGGCTCAACGGCATCAGTGTTTACTTTGAAATGTCTGGGAAATGTGAGTCACACAGCTGAGGACTTGTGGTCAGCTCTGGAGACCCAGTTTCATGAATGGTTGTCTCCACTGGACCTGCAACCAGGGAAGGCCGTGTGCGACAATGCTGCAAACCTGGGTGCGGCCCTTCGCCGGGGCAATGTTACACACGTGCCTTGTATGGCTCACGTGTTGAACCTGGTTGTCCATAAATTTTTAGCCCACTATCCCGGACTAGATGGCCTTCTGCAGAGGGCACGGTCGCTGTGTGCTCACTTCCGCCGTTCGCATCCCGCAGCTCAACGACTTACATCTCTACAGAAGTCGTTGGGCCTGCCAGTTTACCGGCTGAAATGCGATGTGCCGACACGGTGGAATTCAACTCTGCACATGTTGCAGCGACTGTGGCAGCATCGACAAGTCCTGGTGCAATAGTTTCTGACGTATAGCCTGGGCCAACGAGATCCAGAGGTGGGGCAAATCACACAGCAGGAGTGGTCTCAGATCAGGGACCTATGAAATTGACGCGCCCCCTGGGCCGTGGGGTACCCGGAGCCGGGCCGGTAGACGCTGGGGGTTGTAGTCACTGTGGCGGTGACCCGGTCCGTGACCCAGGGCGGTCAATCCAACGGTAATTTGTATATATGGATTTTATAATGTCCGACTACGCCACCTGTGCAGTGCGGCCAAAGGGGCCGCCGCTGCGGAACAGTCCTCTGAAGCTGGTGGTTTTGCTGCAATGGTATTATTACTCACCACAGGAAGAGTGTAGCTTCAGGGCAGTGTGGGTGGATGATGGTGGTTGTAGTGCAGGGAGACAGTAATGAACACAGAGTCTGTGTGATGCAGTCCCAAGATCTTTACTCACAGTTGTTGCAGTCCAGATTACAGGTACCAGAGCTATCTCACCCGTCGTGCTGTGCGTACTCAGTGAGGGGCTCAGTCCACCCCCAGATAGCTCCGGAGTACTTAGCAGGACCCCCTTCTGTGTGTCCTTTCTCTGGCCTTCTCCCTGCACCTCACACCCAGTGACACTTCTATCCGGTATCCTCGGGCCTTGGCGGGCGACTTGTGTTCCGTCCCCTGGGTCCTATGTGGCTACCTTCTTAGTGAGACTGGTGTGGACTTTTGCCTGCAGTACATGAAATGCTGCAGCCTCCGGTTTCTAGTTGAGCCTTGCTGTTTCTCCTCTAGTTGAGGGACTGGTTCCCCTTATCTGGCCTGACCCCTCTACCTCCTGGTAGCAGCGGGAGTACAGGTGGCCTTCTGCACGGCCCGTAGCCCTAGGGTCCCTTTGGTTCCCGGAGCCTTCCTGCTCCCACTCCTCTCTTCTCTCCTTCAGTCCTGGGCCTCCCAGGCTAGGCCCGCCTCCGGAGCAGAGCTCATGTCGAGCCTCTGCTCCTGTCACTTTTCCTCCTCTGACTGGCTTGCTCTTTCTAAGATGGCTTCCTATTTATACTCTCCCTGTCATGTGCTCCCCTAAGCTGCTCCCCTAAGCACCCACTACATAGGATCCTCCCACCAGCTAGGGACCTGGGACTGTGCTCTCCCTTAGGAGCAATCTCACCCTAACCCCACTGCGGGTATGTGTTGGATGCAGGTGTTAGGGTCCCGAGCCATACGCCTTCCTTACCTGAGGGTGAGATACCACACCTCTGGGTGAGATGCAGTAACTCTGTGGTGACTGCACCCTCAGGGGCGCCACACACCTTTCTGCACAGTTTTGAAATGGCGACGAAGATGTTTAGTGCTGACGATGCCATTATCAGCATAACTATTCCGGTGATTTACATGCTGGAGCACACATTAAACAGAATTCAGAGTCAGGTGGTCGGACAAGAGGAGGTAGAGGAAGTAGAGGAGGAGTCGTATGCGGAAGGGATAACATCTCCAAGGTCCAGACGGTTGGCAGCACCAAGGAGGCAGGCATGGGAGGGTGGGGGAGAGGGATTAAACAGGGCGCATGGTAGCAGCCAAACTGTTGAGGAAGGTGCAGGAGCCGAGGAAGAAGTGGAGGATGAACTGGCGATGGGCATGGAAGACTCATCAGATGAGGGAGACCTTGATCACATTTCTGTTGTGCGAGGTTGGTGGGAGAGGGCAGAGGAAAGAAGCATGATTCTTACCTCGCTACCAACACAACAAGGACATGGTCCTCCTGGATGCGCAAGACACATGAGTGCCTTCTTGCTGCACTACCTGCAACATGACCCTCAGATTGCAGAATTCGAAGTAATCTCGACTACTGGGTTGCCACACTCTTAGATCCCCGGTACAAAAGTAAATTTGCCGAAATAATTCCTGCCATAAAAAGGGATTGACGCATGCAGGAGTATCTGCAGACGCTGTTGCAGAATCTTACATGTGCTTTTCCACAAAACACCAGTGGTGCACGAAGTGAATCTCACAGTTCTAACTTGCCAACCGCGGGACTGTCGAGTCTTCATCACTCAAACCGTAACAGTAACACAGTATCTGCTGGTAACAGCAATTTTGTGAAATCGTTTCACCACTTTTTTAGACCATCCTTTGCAAGGCCACAGTAGACAAGAAGTCTGCCACATAGTCAATGCCTAGAGAGGATGGTGCAGGAGTATCTCCAAGTGAACATCGAAGCCATAACTGTGTCACTGGACCCTTGCTCATTTTGGTACTCCAATCTGGAAAAATGGCCGGAGCTCGCCACTCACGCCTTGGAGATCTTGTCATGCCCTGCAGCCAGTGTTCTCTCTGAACGTGTGTTCAGCGCTGCTGATGGTGTGCTGACAGATAAGCGCACGCGGCTGTCCACTGAGAATGTAGACAGACTCACGTTCATAAAGATGAACAAATCATGGATTCGCAAGGACTTTTCTAATCCTGTGTTATCCTTGGGAGGCTAAAAGCTTGAGGATTTGGTAATATCACCTCACCAACCGTTTTAAGCAACTGTGGGGCAATTGATGCCACTTAACCCTAGAACGCATGACCATAAAAATCTACACTTTCATATACCTGGGGCCTTTTAGGCCCGTGTGCAAATAACATTGAATAACTCAAACTCAAATGACAAACAACTATATACATGAAGAATACCTAGAGTTTCAAAATTCTAACTAAAGTAATCTTGCAGAAAATAGAAAACAATTAACAGGGCGGGACTGCGAGGCCCCAGGTATGCGTTCTAGGGTTAAGTGGTGTCTGTGCCACAATTTTGGGAAAAAATGGAAACACTTTTTGGAGTCCCCTTGCTGTGTCTTACGTGACGTTGGCATCGTCAATTCCAGGTGGGTTGGGTCGCTCGCCCCCCCTTTTAACTGTAAGAAACTACATACACTATGGCTTGGGGTAACACAGATGATTGAGTCTGAAGAGCTGTTTACTCAGAGGTCTGCTCCAAATCTTCAGTGTCTGCTAGTCAGCGTAGAATTTTTAACTACATCTAGCCTAGGCAATACTTTGGGCGTAGTAGCCCAGCTGCGAAGCAAGCTGCACCGCCTGTGTATCTAATAAGAATTTTTAAATGCATCTAGCCTAGGCAGACTGTGGGGACCCCCAACCAAACCCAGACGCTCAGCCCCCCTACCGCCCCCCTTTCCTTGACAATACAATAATGTAACTCTTACAACTGGATGGGTGAGGATCGGTCACAGCTTTATTAACTCTTTATACTCATTCCATTAGAAAGACATTTTATTTCTAAAATAATTCAGCTTGTTGCAGCATGCCCTGGGTCTCCACTCCGGCAACTTGGCCAACAAGTGTAACTCTCCAACATGTCCTTTCTATTTCCAGGCCACGGAGGATCCTGCGTACTCGTATGCAGGACTCTGACCACCACCCATCACTCTTAACGCTTGTTCCACTCCGTCCTGGAGTCCTGACAGGAATATGTCCAGTCCAATATCCATTAAGTGAACACCGTCGGGCCGTATGAGGCCTGCTTTATCTCCTTCCAGTTGTCGGTGTCGTACCACTACACCGCCTCTGTCTCTTCTAAATTTTGCCATCCGAATATTTATTACCCGCCTTGTCCGTTCGATGGCCGTGATGTCTCGCGCACCTTGCCATACCGCTATCGGCACAATCTCTGACCATACTATAGCTAGTTTTGTGAAAAGTTCTCTGAAGCGCTCAGTGTCTAGTTTCATTATTGCCATTAGTTATGCGCTCTTGTGATGACCTAGGTTGTTTCCCCCGGCCTGTATAACTAAGATGACCAGACATCTTGCCTCTCTCCCTACCTTGATTACCTCCATTAGTACCTGTGGACATAGCAGGCCTCTAATACCTCTCCAGTTGAAATATGTGTTATGAAACTCTAATTTCCTCCCGCCTGGGCGGACTTTCGCCCTTTAATCTGCCCAATATATATACGAGTGGCCTATCACCCACACTGTTGGCTTAGCATCACCTGTAAAAGAAACAAACCACGTTAGGATAACAAGTCCGGTCTTATGTATCTTGCCAAACACGTGGATCACCATCTCTCTATCCTCTGAACTTCCGTTTCTGACAGTCCTGCTCTTGCTGCTTCTGTGGCCGCGCCTATGCGGAATGAGTGTGTCCCGTAATCTTTGGGGTGGTTCCCTGCCGATGTTATGCATTTATTAAATATAGCTTGGAACTGGTATCTTGATAATGGCGTCCCATCAATGTGTGATAGGAACAAATTACTTTGTGATCTGATGGTTAGATATGGTTTTACTATTGTTACCCGACTCAGTGTACCGTTTGTGGGTTGTAGAAGTACCCAAGTGCCCCTGCCCGCTGGAACCATTTTCGATTTGTGTATGCGTAGACGTATTGCATTATTGCCTATGACTACGTCCTGGTGTAATAAGCCTCCACTGGTGCTAATTTTGGATTGAGGGACTAATTCGCTTATGCATAGCGCCCCGAAGAAGGCGATCACAAATGCAGTAGACAGTAGTGTTGCTTCAAATTGTGAGTGTCATGTTAATGGTGTTAGGGATATGATGTGAGAAATCAGTTTTAGTGACACGGGACGGGACGTCTACACTCCTGACTTGGCTGACCCCTTTTCCACCCTTTTATGGATTGTCTGATGATGAATCTTTGTCACATCTCCCCAATTCAGTAGTTGGAAGTGAAATGCTACTCCGGTCAGACACCGCTGCGCTGACGCCCCTGATATGCCCCTCATCATTAGCTGGTGGAGAAATTCTATGGTGACTTGTGATCTGGCTTGTTCACATTGGTCAACCCATCTGCCTGCTACTAGTTGTGTCCACTCTTCCCATGCCTTAACGTATGCTTGCCACGTCGACGGGGCAACTGACGCTCTGATTAATGGCATCAACTATTCGCCACTAGATCCCATAGGGAAGGTGGGCAACTGTTGTCCCGATGGGTGGGCATTGTGGAAGAGCTCTGTGAAAATCTGCCAATTGAATTGTTATAAAGCGTTAGCAGCAGCTTTAGACCCCTCAGCATAGTGGCTAGCGCGGACCCATACATTGTGTTTTAGGCACAGGAATGCTAGCCTGGGTAGTAGGCCTAGCACTGGGAGAGACGATGATGCCATCTTATTAATGCAGTGCGCTAAGCTGGTGTTTTTTGTTATGAAGCGTATATTTTTGTAAGCCAGGAGCGCGCCCCATATTTCTATTGCTACCACTATTGGGAAGAAAAATTATTTTCAGGGCTAGATGCAGCGAAAAATTATTATTAATTGAAAAGCTGGTGGAGCTTGGTATAGATGGCCTAATACAATGAGACCCACACACTGCTAGAAGGCCAAATATTTTTTCAGAGGTAGATGCAGACAAAAAATTATTTTGAATTTGCAACCTGATGGAGGTCAGTATAGATGACTAATAGAACAAGTCCCACAGACTGCTAGAAGGCCAAATATTTTTTCAGTGCTAGATGCAGAAAAAAATTATATTCAGTTTGCAACCATATGGAGGTCAGTATAGATGGACTAATAGAACAAGTCCCACACACAGCTAGAAGCCCAAATATTTTTTCAGAGGTAGATGCAGAAAAAAATTATATTCAGTTTGCAACCTGATGGAGGTCTGTATAGATGGATTAATAGAACAAGTCCCACACACAGCTAGAAGCCCAATATTTTTTCAGAGGTAGGTGCAGAAAAAAATATATTCAGCTTGCAACCTGATGGAGGTCTGTATAGATGGATTAATAGAACAAGTCCCACACACAGCTAGAAGCCCAATATTTTTTCAGAGGTAGATGCAGAAAAAAATTTATTCAGTTTGCAACCTGATGGAGGTCTGTATAGATGGATTAATAGAACAAGTCCCACACACAGCTAGAAGCCCAATATTTTTTCAGAGGTAGATGCAGAAAAAAATATATTCAGTTTGCAACCTGATGGAGGTCAGTATAGATGGACTAATAGAACAAGTCCCACACACTGCTAGAAGGCCAAACATTTTTTCAGAGCTAGATGCAGAAAAATATTATATTCAATTTGCAACCTGATGGAGGTCAGTATAGATGGAATAATAGAACAAGTCCCACACACAGCTAGAAGGCCAAATATTTTTTCAGAGGTAGATGCAGAAAAAAATTATATTCAGTTTGCAACCTTATGGAGGTCAGTATAGATGGACTAATAGAACAAGTCCCACACACAGCTAGAAGCCCAAATATTTTTTCAGAGGTAGATGCAGAAAAAAATTATATTCAGTTTGCAACCTGATGGAGGTCTGTATAGATGGATTAATAGAACAAGTCCCACACACAGCTAGAAGCCCAATATTTTTTCAGAGGTAGATGCAGAAAAAAATATATTCAGTTTGCAACCTGATGGAGGTCTGTATAGATGGATTAATAGAACAAGTCCCACACACAGCTAGAAGCCCTATATTTTTTCAGAGGTAGATGCAGAAAAAAATATATTCAGTTTGCAACCTGATGGAGGTCAGTATAGATGGACTAATAGAACAAGTCCCACACACTGCTAGAAGGCCAAACATTTTTTCAGAGCTAGATGCAGAAAAATATTTTATTCAATTTGCAACCTGATGGAGGTCAGTATAGATGGACTAACAGAACAAGTCCCACACACAGCTAGAAGGCCAAATATTTTTTCAGAGGTAGATGCAGAAAAAAATTATGTTCAGTTTGCAACCTTATGGAGGTCAGTATAGATGGACTAATAGAACAAGTCCCACACACAGCTAGAAGCCCAAATATTTTTTCAGAGGTAGATGCAGAAAAAAATTATATTCAGTTTGCAACCTGATGGAGGTCAGTATAGATGGACTAATAGAACAAGTCCCACACACTGCTAGAAGGCCAAACATTTTTTCAGAGCTATATGCAGAAAAATATTATATTCAATTTGCAACCTGATGGAGGTCAGTATAGATGGACTAATAGAACAAGTCCCACACACAGCTAGAAGGCCAAATATTTTTTCAGAGGTAGATGCAGAAAAAAATTATATTCAGTTTGCAACCTTACGGAGGTCAGTATAGATGGACTAATAGAACAAGTCCCACACACAGCTAGAAGCCCAAATATTTTTTCAGAGGTAGATGCAGAAAAAAATTATATTCAGTTTGCAACCTGATGGAGGTCTGTATAGATGGATTAATAGAACAAGTCCCACACACAGCTAGAAGCCCAATATTTTTTCAGAGGTAGATGCAGAAAAAAATATATTCAGTTTGCAACCTGATGGAGGTCTGTACAGATGGATTAATAGAACAAGTCCCACACACAGCTAGAAGCCCAATAATTTTTCAGAGGTAGATGCAGAAAAAAATTTATTCAGTTTGCAACCTGATGGAGGTCAGTATAGATGGACTAATACAACAAGTCCCACACACAGCTAGAAGCCCAATATTTTTTCAGAGGTAGATGCAGAATAAAATATATTCAGTTTGCAACCTGATGGAGGTCTGTATAGATGGATTTATAGAACAAGTCCCACACACAGCTAGAAGCCCAATATTTTTTCAGAGGTAGATGCAGAAAAAAATATATTCAGTTTGCAACCTGATGGAGGTCTGTATAGATGGATTAATAGAACAAGTCCCACACACAGCTAGAAGCCCAATATTTTTTCAGAGGTAGATGCAGAAAAAAATATATTCAGTTTGCAACCTGATGGAGGTCTGTATAGATGGATTAATAGAACAAGTCCCACACACAGCTAGAAGCCCAATATTTTTTCAGAGCTAGATGCAGAAAAAAATTATATTCAATATGCAACCTGATGGAGGTCAGTATAGATGGACTAATAGAATGATGCTATGCCCAAAAGATTTTACTTCACTAGGTGCAGTAAAAAAATTGGTATTCTATACACAGGTGGTATATCTTGCAACACAGATAGGCTACTCCACTGACTAACACACTCTGCAATAGGTCAAAAAGGATTAGCTTTGCTAGATTCAGCCAAATGCTGTGAAAAAAACTTGCACAGCACTGGCACAGACCTGCCTGGCAAAAACTGATAGGAACTGATGTAACCTAGTCCTGAAAAGGACTCCAATTACAATTAGTCTTTACTCCCACAATCTATCTATTTAAGAGCACAGACCTGCCTGATAAAAGTCGTAGGAAATGCTGTAACCTAGTCCTTAAAAGGACTGCAATCACAACTATTCCCTACTCCCAAGCTATCTGTAGATTTGTGCGAAAATTGGCTTGAAATTAACAAGGTATAGCGCACACAGCAACAGCGGTGCCGTCTAACACGCAGCTGCAGCAGTGAGAAAATGGTGGTGACGGGGAAAATGGCTTGGTCTTATAGGGCAAGGACATGTGACATACACTGCCAATGACACATGCTCTTGCTTGTGTGAAAAAAAGCACTTCGCTCCGTGTGTGCGCTGCTGATAGGCTGACAGATTGCACCTCCCCACTGCAAATGCGGGAAAGAGAAAAAAAAATGGAGATCTTCATTGTTACTGCAGAGATCCATCCCCTGCCCCTCCCCCCACCCCGCTGTGCACTCAAACTGCGTATTAACATTAATTTTCATCATTACTGAGAAAAAATCCAGTTATGATTTTGGTGCACGAACAGTTATCGAACATAACCTCGAACAGCCGAATTTTTCTCAAATTGTTCGTGTTCGCCGAACGGCTCGAACACCGCCCAAAACAGCTCGAATTTGAGATTGGCGAACAGTTCGAGTAGAACAACGCTCATCTCTAGACACAACGCCCCACTCAGAGCCGCTGAGCTCACTGATCGGCTGCAGCGCTGTCGACGGAACGTCAGCTTCACGGCCAATACCACAGGCCGGGAGCAGAGGCGAGACTCACCGGTAAACCCGGGTAGGGTGAGCAGAGCGCGGTTAGTTGCTTTCTAATAGCCTGCAGCCGGGGATTAACTTTTAATTAAAGGGAACAATCCCTTTGACTGTCTGCAGCGCGCCACACCTAGGAAGTGCACTCTCACACACAAGCCAGCATGCACACGTGCTCGCACGTGACAACACCCCCTATCTGCCCCTACAACCTCTCCGTCACCATGCGTCAGAATCTCCAGCCTGTTTTATGATTTCAGGGCCCTAGCAGGAATCACCCCCCCCTCCCCAATTCCTTCCTTGCCTTCCTTGCACTGAGGTTAGCTCTTTGTCATCCGTCTGGCTTGGTTACACAAGCTTCTTTGCAGAGAAACATGTTACTTCTGCTGGCCCTCGCTAGGCGGCCGGCATCCAAAACCTTCCCTGGGCACCTGCTGAAAGCCTGGCCCCTTCACGGCCCCGGGTGCTTTTAACGCCATCATTTCCACACGGCGAGCTGCGGAGTCAATAAGCACTCCTAGCCGTGGCAAGGAGCCCGGTGTCAGGCCTGCGTGAAGGCGGCGGGCTAGCGTACTTAGCTGCCAACTGGCTCAGAGGCCTTGGGGCCTCCATCATGTAAGTTACTTAAGGTCGGTGTCCGGCAAGGCACCGTTCCATGCTAGCCGAGCTGGGCAGTAGGGCTAAACGTCATCAAAATGGTCTACAGCACCCGGTGTTCCCAGGAGGTATCCCATTCAAGTACTGTCCGAGCCCATCCCTGCTTTGCTTCCGAGATCAGACGAGATCAGGCATATCCAAGGTGGTATGGCCAGTAGACGCTGCTCGATCCATCGCCCGGCCAGCCTTTCTCAGGATCGCTTGGTGGCGAGCAATGTGGCCGTGACGGGGCGGGCTCCGAAGGGTCCATGCAAAGGCTGTGCCGTCCCTACAGGTGTGGTTTGTTTAGCAGTGATTCACCCGCCGCATCAGGTGTCTTCAAAAATGTCTCGGCGCAGGGTCTCCTGCAGGCTAAACCCTTCATCGCGGTAATGTGACAGAAAGAGCAAGCTGGACCCGTAACGTGGGGGCGGAGCGAGACGTCCAGGGGTGAATGAAGGAAGAGGGTAAATGGTTGCCAGTGACTTTGAGCTGCTCTTCAGTGGGGAGGGTCGTGTTTCCTGCAAAGGTCTTCTGCTTGGGGTTACCGGTGGTTGCCTCCAGCCACGCGGGAGACGCTGGTCCTGGTGAAAAGGAGCCTAGTATTAAAAGTAAAGAAGCAACAATGCTGGAGGCCCACGGTGATCAGAAGGATGCTGGTATTTTGCAGAGATGAAATAGCGCAAGAGAGAAAGCAAATGAAAAAAAGAAAAGAGAATGAATGTGTGCACTTGTGAAAGGGAATGGAAAAAAGGCATAGAAGAGAGTGCCCCCTGCTGGTGGAAGGAAGGAAAAAGCAAAAGCCTATAGCACCTGGTATTCCCAGGCAGTCTCCCATCCAAGTAATAACCAGGCCCATCCCTGCTGAGTTTCCAAGATCAGACGAGATCGGTTGTGTTCAGGGTGGTGTGGCCGTAGGCAGAGACAAGCCTCTCACTTGCTGCTTTTCTACTTTGACGTCTGGCTGCCGGCTGCCCTTTCCAGTGCTCAGCAAGACCAGGTCCTTTTGTGCTTTCCCTTTTCTTCAATTTTTTTGCTGGCTTCCTATTTTTTTGCTGGAGTCCTGAGGAGATAATTTGCATATTCCCACTGCATTTTGGGGTAAGTGAAGAGTCTCCGCGAGCTCAAAGAACACTGGATTTTGGCTGTTGGAGCTGAAAAGAGGACATCGGTAAACCAGGGGAGGAGTCCTGAGGAGATAATTTGCATATTCCCACTGCATTTTGGGGTAAGTGAAGAGTCTCCGCGAGCTCAAAGAACACTGGATTTTGGCTGTTGGAGCTGAAAAGAGGACATCGGTAAACCGCGCGCCGGCATTTTGAAGCTTTTTTTTTTTAAGCTTTTTTCACTGTTTTCAGAACATTAACAATAAGAACATGGAAGAGTCCAGGACCCATTTGGTGAGCTGCATATCCTGCTACATGTTCACAGACTTGCCAGTGGAAAAGCCAAACTTCACATGCCAGAAATGCAAGCTTGTGTCCCTGTTGGAGGAAAAGTTGCGAAATCTAGAAGAGAGGTTAACTACCTTGAAAATCATTAAGGAAGGTGAAGAGTTCTTAGACAGAGCAGAATTATCTCTTCATGATTCAGAAAGAGATGAAATTCGAACTGCACCTGACGAAACAGAGGAATGGAAGCATGTGACCCACAGAAGCAGGAGGATCGAGAGGCAGTCAGCACCCATACTGCTCAGGAACCAGTACCAGGCTCTCACGCAGGAGAGCCATGAAGAAATACAGCAAAATAAGACTTTGCCAGCAATGAATAACCTTGTAAGCCCTCAGAATCCTCCTGGATGGAGAAAGAAGAATGTTGTGAAGAAAAAACGGAGAGTGGTGGTCATGGGGGATTCCCTGTTAAGAGGAACAGAGGCCGCTATCTGCAGACCAGACATAACCTCAAGAGAAATGTGCTGTCTTCCAGGAGCAAAAATTAAAGATGTGTCTGACAGGATATCAAGACTCTTCAGACCTACAGATCACTACCCATTCCTGCTAATACATGTGGGGACAAATGACACCGCAAGAAAGGACCTGGAAACCATCTGCAGTGACTTTGAAGACTTAGGCAAGAAAGTTAAAGAATTGGGAGCGCAGGTGGTCTTCTCATCCATCCTCCCAGTGGATGGCCATGGAACAATGAGGTGGAATAAGATTCTACAGGTAAACAACTGGCTACGTCGATGGTGCCGTCAACAAGGATTTGGATTTCTGGATCACGGAATGAATTACCTATACGATGGACTACTTGCTAGAGATGGGGTGCACCTTGCGAAGACTGGAAAACATGTATTTGGAAGTCGCCTTGCTACACTCATCAGATGAGCTTTAAACGAGAACAATGTGGGAAGGGAAGCAAAAGGCCAGAAAAAGCCATACAGCTGACAAATACTATTGAGATCTCTGCTACTGGAAGTGGAAAAGAAGAACAAAGACAAAACAATTTAAATAATAAAAATATGGGAGGAAGAGAAACCAATCACAAACTAAAATGTTTTTATACAAATGCACATAGCATGGGCAACAAACAAGGAGAATTGGAACTACTAATGCAGGAAAAGGAATATGATGTCATTGGAATCACTGAAACTTGGTGGGACGATACACATGATTGGAATAAAAGGCTAAAAGGATACAACTTATTTGCAAGAAACAGACTTGATAAACGAGGAGGAGGTGTTGCATTGTATGTTAGAAAAGCGTATATCTGCACAGAGATTGAAGCTTCAGAGACTGGGAGTTCTGTGGAAACTGTTTGGGTAAGAATACAAGGAGAGAACAACGGAAAGGACACCATTGTAGGCATTTACTACAGGCCACCTGGGCAAGCTGAAGATATGGATGAACTCTTTATGTATCAAATGACCAAGTTCTCCAAAAAATATGACGTAGTGGTCATGGGAGATTTCAACTATCCAGACATTTGTTGGGAATCTCTCTCAAGTAAAACTAACAGGTCAAGCAAATTCTTATCCTCTCTTGCTGACAACTTTATCTTCCAAAAGGTAGGGGAGAAAACAAGGGGATCTGCTACTTTGGATCTAATCCTTATAAACAGGGAGGAAATGGTTGAGGAGGTAAAGGTGGCTGGGACCCTAGGAGGCAGCGATCATGCTATTATAGAATTTTGGATAACTAGAGGAGGAAGACATGTGAAGACTCAAACTTCAAGGTTAGATTTTAGAAAGGCAGATTTTAAGAGACTCAGAAAGAGAATAGGAGGGATCCAATGGCTGGATGTCCTTGAGGACAAAAATGTCCAGGAAGGATGGGAAATTTTTAAAAATGAGATTCTCAAAGCACAATCGTTAACAATCCCGAAAAGTAGGAAGAATGGGAAGCATTTAAGGAAACCAGGATGGATGAACACAGAACTTAAACACTTGCTAAAAAGAAAGAAAGAAATGTTTATTAAATGGAAAGAGGGAGGCATATCTAAAGAAGATTATAATGCAGTCTGCAGATCCTGCAGGGCACGTATCAGGTTAGCTAAAGCTGACAATGAATTAATGCTTGCAAGAGATGTCAAAAGCAATAAAAAAGGATTTTGGGGGTATGTCAAAAGTAAAAGAAAAGTCAAAGATGCTATGGGATTTTTACAGGATGAAAATGGAGAAATGGTAAGAGAGGATGTTGAGAAGGCCGAACTTTTTAATTCCTATTTTGCATCTGTTTTCTCTCAGAAAGAAAATGTAACATCAACTGATCTTCACTGTCCTTTTAAAGGAATAGAGGAATCCAAGTTATCTGTAAACAGAAAGATTGTGAGGGAATATTTAGCTAACATAAATGAGTTCAAGTCTCCAGGTCCAGATGAATTACACCCCAGAGTACTGAAGGAGATCGTAGAAGAAATTTTAGAACCACTCTCCATAATCTTTGAAAATTCTTGGAGAACAGGAGAAGTCCCAGAAGACTGGAGAAGAGCAAATGTTGTTCCTATCTTCAAAAAGGGGAAGAAGGTGGACCCAGGGAACTATAGGCCGGTGAGTCTGACTTCTATACCAGGAAAGATCTTTGAAAAAATTATTAAACAACATGTATGTAAGTACATGGATAAGAATGAAGTGATTAACCAGAGTCAGCATGGGTTTGTAACTAACAAGTCATGTCAGACTAACTTAATTTCCTTCTATGACAGAATCACTGACTGGGTGGATCAGGGAAATGCTGTAGATATAGTATATCTTGACTTCAGCAAAGCATTTGACAAAGTATCTCACACCATCCTTATTGAAAAAATGACCAAGTATGCAATGGACCAGGCAACTGTTAGGTGGATTCATAACTGGCTTAGTGATCGGACTCAAAGGGTGGTTGTAAATGGCTTCACATTCAGCTGGATGAATGTCTCAAGTGGGGTACCACAGGGCTCCGTCCTGGGACCTGTATTGTTCAACATCTTTATCAATGATTTAGATGAAGGAATTGAGGGTAAACTGATTAAATTTGCTGATGACACAAAGCTAGGAGGGATAGCTAATACTAGAGAAGAGAGAGAGAGGATTCAAAAAGACCTAAATAAACTGGAGCAGTGGGCAGCAACCAACAGAATGGTTTTTAACAGGGAAAAATGCAAAGTACTACATCTGGGCAATAAAAATGAAAAAAGCATATACAGAATGGGAGGAATAGAGCTAAGCAACAGTACATGTGAAAAAGACTTAGGTATACTAATAGATCATAAACTGAACATGAGTCAACAGTGTGATGCAGCAGCAAAAAAGGCAAATACAATTCTGGGATGTATTAACAGAAGCATACAGTCTAGATCACGTGAAGTCATTATCGGTCTTTACTCCTCTTTGGTCAGACCTCATCTGGAATACTGTGTACAGTTTTGGGCACCACATTTTAAAAAAGACATAGACAAACTGGAGCAAGTTCAGAGAAGAGCGACCAGAATGGTGACTGGTCTGCAAACCATGTCCTATGAGGAACGGTTGCAGGATTTGGGAATGTTTAGCTTGCAAAAAAGAAGACTGAGAGGAGACTTAATAGCTGTCTACAAATATGTCAAGGGCTGTCACATTGTAGAAGGATCATCTTTATTCTCATTTGCACAAGGAAAGACTAGAAGCAATGGGATGAAACTAAATGGGAGTAGACACAGATTAGATATTAGAAAAAACTTTTTGACAGTTAGGGTGATTAATGAGTGGAACAGGCTGCCACAAGAGGTGGTGAGTTCCCCTTCAATGGACGTCTTCAAACAGAGGCTGGACAGACATCTGTCTGAGATGATCTAGTGAATCCTGCTTTGAGCAGGGGGTTGGACCAGATGACCCAGGAGGTCCCTTCCAACTCTACCATTCTATGATTCTATGATTCTATGATTCTTAAAAGGTCTTGTAGACTCAACGTCCCACTCAGAGCCGCTGAGCTCACTGATCGGCTGCAGCACTGTCGACGGAACGTCAGCTTCATGGCCAATGCCACAGGCCGGGAGCAGAGGCGAGACTCACCGGTAGACCCGGGTAGGGTGAGTAGAGCGCGGTTAGTTGCTTTCTAATAGGCTGCAGCCGGGGATTAACTTTTAATGAAAGGGAACAATCCCTTTGACTGTCTGCAGCACGCCACACCTAGGAAGCGCACTCTCACACACAAGCCAGCATGCACACGTGCTCGCACGTGACAACACCCCCTATCTGCCCCTACAACCTCTCCGTCACCATGCGTCAGACTCTCTTGCCTGTTTTATGATTTCAGGGCCCTAGCAGGAATCACCCCCCCCTCCCCAATTCCTTCCACACCTTCCTTGCCTTCCTTGCACTGAGGTTAGCTCTTTGGCAGCCATCTGGCTTGGTTACACAAGCTTCTTTGCAGAGAACCATGTTACTTCTGCTGGCCCTCGCTAGGCGGCCGGCATCCAAAACCTTCCCTGGGCACCTGCTGAAAGCCTGGCCCCTTCACGGCCCCGGGTGCTTTTAACGTCATCATTTCCACACAGCGAGCTGCGGAGTCAATAAGCACTCCTAGCCGTGACAAGGAACTCGGTGTCAGGCCTGCGTGAAGGCGGCGGGGTAGCGTACTTAGCTGCCAACTGGCTCAGAGGCCTTAGGGCTTCCATCATCTAAGTTACTTAAGGTCGGTGTCCGGCAAGGCGCCGTTCCATGCTAGCCGAGCTGGGCAGTAGGGCAAAACGTTATCAAAATGGTCTACAGCACCCGGTGTTCCCAGGAGGTCTCCCATCCAAGTACTGTCCGAGCCCAGCCCTGCTTTGCTTCCGAGATCAGATGAGAACAGGCGTATCCAAGGTGGTATGGCCAGAAGATGCTGTTTGATCCATCCCCCGGCCAGTCTTTCTAAGGATCGCTTTGTGGCGAGCAATCTGGCCGTGACGGGGCGGGCTCCGAAGGGTCCATGCAAAGGCTGTGCCGTCCCTACAGGTGTGGTTTGTTTAGCAGTGATTCACCCGCCGCATCAGGTGTCTTCAAAAATGTCTCGGCGCAGGGTCTCCTGCAGGCTAAACCCTCCATCGTGGTTATGTGACAGAAAGAGCAAGCTGGACCCCTAACTTGGGGGTGGAGCGAGACGTCCAGGTGTGAATGAAGGAAGAGGGTGAGATGGTTGCCAGTGACTTTGAGCTGCTCTTCAGGGGGGAGGGTCGTGTTGCCTGCAAAGGTCTTCTGCTTGGGGTTACCGGTGGTTGCCTCCAGCCACGCGGGAGACGCTGGTCCTGGTGAAAAGGAGCCTAGTATTAAAAGTAAAGAAGCAACAATGCTGGAGGCCCACGGTGATCAGAAGGATGCTGGTATTTCGCAGAGATGAAATAGCGCAAGAGAGAAAGCAAATGAAAAAAAGAAAAGAGAATGAATGTGTGCACTTGTGAAAGGGAATGGAAAAAAGGCATAGAAGAGAGTGCCCCCTGCTGGTGGAAGGAAGGAAAAAGCCTACAGCACGTGGTATCTCCAAGGGGTCTCCCATCCAAGTACTAACCAGGTGCATCCCTGCTTAGCTTCCAAGATCAGATGAGATCAGGCGTGTTCAGGGTGGTGTGGCCATAAGCAGAGACAAGCCTCTCACTTGCTGCTTTTCTACTGTGACGTCTGGCTGCCGGCTGCCTTTTCCAGTGCTCAGCAAGATCAGGTCCTTTTGTGCTTTCCCTTCTCTTCAATTTTTTTGCTGGCTTCCTTAAAAGGTCTTGTAGACACAACGTCACACTCAGAGCCGCTGAGCTCACTGATCGGCTGCAGCGCTGTCGACGGAACGTCAGCTTCACGGCCAATACCACAGCCCGGGAGCAGAGGCGAGACTCACCGGTAGACCCGGGTAGGGTGAGCAGAGCGCGGTTAGTTGCTTTCTAATAGCCTGCAGCCGGGGATTAACTTTTAATGAAAGGGAACAATCCCTTTGACTGTCTGCAGCGCGCCACACCTAGGAAGCGCACTCTCACACACAAGCCAGCATGCACACGTGCTCGCACGTGACAACACCCCCTATCTGCCCCTACAACCTCTCCGTCACCATGCGTCAGACTCTCCTGCCTGTTTTATGATTTCAGGGCCCTAGCAGGAATCACCCCCCCTTCCCAATTCCTTCCGCACCTTCCTTGCCTTCCTTGCACTGAGGTTAGCTCTTTGTCAGCCGTCTGGCTTGGTTACACAAGCTTCTTTGCAGAGAAACATGTTACTTCTGCTGGCCCTCGCTAGGCGGCCGGCATCCAAAACCTTCCCTGGGCACCTGCTGAAAGCCTGGCCCCTTCACGGACCCGGGTGCTTTTAACGCCATCATTTCCACACGGCGAGCTGCGGAGTCAATAAGCACTCCTAGCCGTGGAAAGGAGCTCGGTGTCAGGTCTGCGTGAAGGGCGGCGGGGTAGCGTACTTAGCTGCCAACTGGCTCAGAGGCCTTGGGGCTTCCATCATCTAAGTTCCTTTGGGTCGGTGTCCGGCAAGGCGCCGTTCCATGCTAGCCAAGCTGGGCAGTAGGTAAAAACGTCATCAAAATGGTCTACAGCACCCGGTATTCCCAGGAGGTCTCCCATCCAAGTACTGTCCGAGCCCAGCCCTGCTTAGCTTCCGAGATCAGACGAGATCGGGCGTATCCAAGGTGGTATGTCCAGTAGACACTGCTTGATCCATCGCCCGGCCAGCCTTTCTCAGGATCGCTTGGTGGCGAGCAATCTGGCCGTGACGGGGCGGGCTCCGAAGGGTCCATGCAAAGGCTGTGCCGTCCCTACAGGTGTGGTTTGTTTAGCAGTGATTCACCCGCCGCATCAGGTGTCTTCAAAAATGTCTCGGCGCAGGGTCTCCTGCAGGCTAAACCCTTCATCGCGGTAATGTGACAGAAAGAGCAAGCTGGACCCGTAACTTGGGGGCGGACCGAGACGTCCAGGGGTGAATGAAGGAAGAGGGTGAGATGGTTGCCAGTGACTTTGAGCTGCTCTTCAGGGGGGAGGGTCGTGTTGCCTGCAAAGGTCTTCTGCTTGGGGTTACCGGTGGTTGCCTCCAGCCACGCGGGAGACGCTGGTCCTGGTGAAAAGGAGCATAGTATTAAATGTAAAGAAGCAACAATGCTGGAGGCCCACGGTGATCAGAAGGATGCTGGTATTTTGCAGAGATGAAATAGCGCAAGAGAGAAAGCAAATGAAAAAAAGAAAAGAGAATGAATGTGTGCACTTGTGAAAGGGAATGGAAAAAAGGCATAGAAGAGAGTGCCCCCTGCTGGTGGAAGGAAGGAAAAAGCAAAAGCCTACAGCACCTGGCATTCCCAGGCGGTCTCTGTTAAATGGTTAATTATGGAAATTCATTTGGAATGTTAATCGATAATCATTTTTCTGAGTTCTATGCCTCAGCCATCGTGTCTAGTTGACATGCGCTATTTGTGTGTGTATTTTTGGTTCACTACCATATGTAGAACAGGTGTCCATACGACTGGCTATAAAAGCCCATGGTAGAGAAAGGGGGGGCTCTCTTGCTCTGCACACCCCACAAGACACAGAATCTTCATGCTGAGAAGCAGATGACATGTAGGCCTGGACACATGCTCGACAAAGACATGATTTACCAGCCAGGATCCAAGGAAAGATGGGTGAATCTCAACAATTAAGCTAATTATGGACAAATGGACAATTACTTTATAACTAATTATTGTATGTACCTGCTGCAATCTGATTCTTTTTAATGGACAATCCAAGAATAAATAGATACATTTTTTATAAGAATATCGTGATATTGATACTTTGAGAAGTCCTCAGTAGAAAAAAAAATACAGGAAGAGTATTATTTTACAATGGTGAGCCAGCCAGTCCTGTTTTTTTGTTTTTTAAATTAAGTAAGTGAATTTCTTCCGTGAACAAGGGGGGAGTCCTGACGAGCTGAACAGCTGTTGTTCACGTGTCAGTAAATTCACTAGTTTGTCACGAGAAGCAGAAAGGACCTACAGACTGAGGAAAGACAGGAAGCAGAGGTACTAACAAGGAACAGAATCACACAGGAAAAGAATCAGACGAACTGAAGACAGGACGTGCTGATAAAGAGAAGCCAAGGAATCTTAAGGTAAGCAAAATATGGATATAATTTCTTCTTTTGCTAAACAAAGTAATATTAATTTCAAAGTTAATGTTGGAGATGACATAGAAGTTTTGTGGCTCAGTTTATACAAAGAATGTGAATTGCAGAATTTACAGTTAACTTCTAAATTGGTAAATAGAGACAAACAGAAATTGAGAAATATTCTACATTTGGTAGATTTTTTTCATAGTCTTTTGTTAGAGATTTCTAAGCAGGAAAATAGTGTAGAAGTGTCAGACGGTGATACTGATTCTGACTGTAATGTGGAAAATGAACAAGAAGTAAGACACGTGTCTGTAACTGAAGGTGACCTTGGGTCTGACCAAGAGACGGACATACAGAAACCTGACATGGGAGGAGACATGACTGACATACGAGAAACCGACATACTAGGTGATGTGGGAGGAGACGTGACTGACGTAGGAGGAACGGACGTACAAGAGCCACTAAAAATATCAGAGAATTCTGGAATTACCCAGGCTCAACTCCAAATTAAAATGAGGAAAAATTTGATGAAATTATACAAAATCATGCCAAAATATGATGTCAAAATCCATGCCTGTAGAAATTCAGAGACATTTGAGAGCTTCTCTGATAAGTTTGATTTATCCAATGAGGAGAGGAATCAATTATTTAAAATATGGATTCCTGTGACATTGTCCAGACGTTTACATTTAATGCCCTGTGAAAATGACTCTCCTAATGGATGGGAAAATGATTTGGACAGATTAAGATATTTGATTTATTGTGTCACAAAGGATTTTCCCAACATAGAAGATCTGCAGAAACTAAGGATTGGTAGGAAGGAATGTACATATACATTCATGTCCATATTTGAACGGGTGTACAAAGCTCTCATCAAAAATGGAAAAGTACAACATATGATAACAACTTTTGTACAAAAATTCAAATTCCTAAATTCAGTTTCCCAAGTTATGGCATCACAAAAAGATTCATTATTTGAATGTGCGCAGATGCTGGATTTTGTTAGAAAACATGAGAATCGTGAAAAGAAAATAAATCAAGCTAAATTTATAAAACCAGGAAAGGTAAAATCTTACCAAAAGCCAATATCAAACTCTTCTAGACTGAGTCATCCCTATAGTGAACTCTATCAAATACGCAGAAGATTTCATATATGTTATAAGCCATATCAGCCAGTGCAAAGATCCATCTCTCCACAGAATGAGTTAATTCTCAGTCAGAACTGTGATTCTCTAAAAAGGAAAATGGCTGAAACTGATGGACAGAGACAGGTGAGACGACCAACTCACTGTGACGTCATGGAATGTGGACAGAAGAACAGGCAGTTCTCTGAGGTTTTGAAGGATAGAAAAATGTCTTTCCTAAATAGGGCGTTCCTGGTGATATTTGAGAGAGACAGAAGATTTGGTTTAGGGAGTGGCTAAGGAAAAACTGTAATTATAATGTTGTATCAAAATGTAATACAATGTCTCAATATTTATTTATAATCTTATACAGTAAAATTGTAGTTACATAGTTTCTAATAGTTCATATATATATATACATATATATATATATACACTTGTCTAAGTAGATATTGCGTATAATTGTATTTATATATACGTTTATAAAATATATATATATATATATTAATTAATAAATTAGAACTTCATATATATAAATTTAAGTAGCAATATTTTGAATTACATTAGAACCAACCAATATACAGTGCCTACAAGTAGTATTCAACCCCCTGCAGATTTAGGTGGTTGACACATGCGGAATTAACTTGGCATTGTGACATTTGTACTGTAGATCAGCCTGGAAGTGGGAAATGCACTGCAGCAACTTTTTTTTTGTTTTTTTGTTTTTTTAAAACGTTAAAAGTTAATTCAGAGTGTCATTTATTATTCAACCCCTCAAACCACAAGAATTCTGTTTGGTCCCCCTAAAGTATTAAGAAGTAGTTCAGGCACCAAGAATAATGAGCTTCACATGTGTGGATTAAAGATCTCTTTTGCCAGCCTTTTCTGACTATTTAAGACCCTCCCCAAACTTGTGAACAGCACTCAGACATGGTCAACATGGGAAAGACAAAAGAGCATTCCAAGGCCATCAGAGACAAGATCGTGGAGGGTCACAAGGCTGGCAAGGGGTACAAAACCCTTTCCATGGAGTTGGGCCTACCTGTCTCCACTGTTGGGAGCATCATCCGTAAGTGGAAGGCTTATGGAACTACTGTTAGCCTTCCACGGCCTGGACAGCCTTTGAAACTGTCCTCCCGTGCCGAGGCCAGGCTTGTCCGAAGAGTCAAGGCTAACCCAAAGACAACAAGGAAGGAGCTCCGGGAAGATCTCATGGCAGTGGGGACATTGGTTTCAGTCAATACCATAAGTAACGTACTCCACCGCAATGGTCTCCGTTCCAGACGAGCCCGTAAGGTACCTTTACTTTCAAAGCGTCATGTCAAGGCTCGTCTACAGTTTGCTCATGATCACTTGGAGGACTCTGAGACAGACTGGTTCAAGGTTCTATGGTCTGATGAGACCAAGATCGAGATCTTTGGTGCCAACCACACACGTGACGTTTGGAGACTGGATGGCACTGCATACGACCCCAAGAATACCATCCCTACAGTCAAGCATGGAGGTGGCAGCATCATGCTGTGGGGCTGTTTCTCTGCCAAGGGGCCTGGCCATCTGGTCCGCATCTATGGGAAGATGGATAGCACGGCCTACCTGGAGATTTTGGCCAAGAACCTCCGCTCCTCCATCAAGGATCTTAAGATGGATCGTAATTTCATCTTCCAACAAGACAACGACCCAAAGCACACAGCCAAGAAAACCAAGGCCTGGTTCAAGAGGGAAAAAGTCAAGGTGTTGGAGTGGCCTAGTCAGTCTCCTGACCTTAACCCAATTGAAACCTTGTGAAAGGAGCTCAAGAATAAAGTCCACATGAGACACCCAAAGAACCTAGATAACTTGGAGAAGATCTGCATGGAGGAGTGGGCCAAGATAACTCCACAGACCTGTGCCGGCCTGATCAGGTCTTATAAAAGACGATTATTAGCTGTAATTGCAAACAAGGGTTATTCCACAAAATATTAAACATAGGGGTTGAATAATAATTGACCCACACTTTTATGTTTAAAATTTAATAAAATTCAACTGAGCAACATAACTTTTTGGTTTGTAAGATTTATGCTTCTGTTCATAAAACCTACTCTCGTTTGCAGTTTGAAGGCTCTAACGTATTTGCATCTTATCAAACCAGCTAAATCTGCAGGGGGTTGAATACTACTTGTAGGCACTGTATGTATAAGATATTTAAATAATTCTGTTTCTGTCTGAATTTGATATTTAACTTTATTTTCTTATATTTCCTTAGAGTTTTCATTCCAAAGCAGGATTTGATCAAAGAACTCTAAAATGGATTTATTTCTTTATTCACACAGGAAGTGAAAAAATTGCATGATTTTATGTGTATAACATTTTAAAATAATAACAATATATCTAGTTGAACTATAATATATATGTAATACTTATTAATTCTTTTGTGTTGCTCATATTTTCTGTGCATGAAGTGTTCGTGCAAATTAAAGTAGCTTTACAGCATGACGTGTGACAGCTGCGGCCTTTGAACTTTGAGCTAATAGTATAGGATCCCATTCATTCTATTTTCAACTGATGTAACTTAAGACCGGGCAGCCAGTGAAAAAAGAATCTAAGACAAGAGTTTTTTCAAGTGTCTGAAATTCCAGTGACTTACTCTCATATTATATAATATGTACTTGGGGAATATTCAAAGAAATATAAAGATATTCAATTGATATGGCAATGCGCATTAATAAATTGGGATACAACAATTTTGGGTTAAATATATATATATATATATATATATATATAAAACTTCATATGTGGAATGTTTGAGTTGAACAGATCTGTGAATGTCAGAGTGAAGGTGACAGATGAGTAAATCAGCAGCTGCTAAGTGTGATTGATGTGACAGAGGCCTCGTATGTTTGTATGTTTGAAAAAAAAAATGTTTCTTTATGTGAAGGTACAAAAATATATTTAATTCTGAGGAAATTATAATACATAATTAGGTATTATCTACATATATATATTTCTATATTTCTTTAATAATTATTATTTCTTGATTTAACTAATAGTGGATAAGGGCAACCACACATCAAAATGGTTTACAAAACAAATTTATATTTAGAATAATTTTCCACATGATAATATTCTTGAATAACTATAATATTATTTTTAATGGTTACCTAAATAGGTACACACCTCTCTTTAGTTAAATCTATGCTACTCATCGATATGAAATTTATGCACAATATTTCTAAAAGAATAATTATTTTTAATTTGGTTCTGATATATACATAAATTTTATAAAATAATATTTTTGGTATTAAGGGGGAAATGTGTTTTTGATCCTGATTACATAATCACTTTTGATCAATACTTATTTTCCACACATTTTAATAAAGAAGAAATAATAATAAGGTACTATGGTATAATTAAGAAGGGTATTACATGCAAAGTTGCATAATTTAATATTTTTTGGTGGTACAAGGTTATGACAAATATGAAATCATCCAGATAATGGAGATATAAGGGTATTTTTTATGGAGAATATAATTACTCTGCATTTGTCATTAAAATTTAAAGGCCAGATTTTTATTTTTATTCTTATTTTTACTCTTAATTTTATTTTTCATTTTTAAAATTTTATTCTTACTTTATACTTCTTATTTTTCTATTTTTTCATTTTTTAATTCTCATTTGATTTTATTTGAGTTCAATATCTCAATTGAGAAAACACATTAATATTTAATAAAGTAATGTCTAATACAAGAGTATTGCTTCATTAAATATATATTGCTAAGGAAAAAAATGTTTACATTTTCTGAGTAAACACAACAATTCATTCATTCATTTATTCATTCATTCATTCATTCCTACATTCATATATTTATTCATTTTGGTTCAGGAGTATACATTCTTTGATATTATTGGTTTAATAAAGATATAAAAACTTGTTTTTTCAAAATACACTGACACCTATGGGTTGGAAAAGGTAATTACACCTATGACATAAAAATGTTCTATCATATGGAGAACTTGATTGATAATGAATTATTATCTATTATTGTTTATTATTCCAAACATAATTTATTTTAATATTTTGATAATAATTAGATGGATATTACTGATTGCTATGGTACGCTGTGATATTATAGGTTAGGAAAAACTGCCAGATTTGGTATCAGATTAGGGAATGAAGACTTCAATCAAGACATCGCAATTATGAATTCTATCTTAATAAAGACTTTTAATTTTTATAAATCAAAGAGATTCTCAAAAGTTACAAGAAGAAGCAACTGATATCCGGACGTCTCAGAAGGTAACAGGTGTGAATGCTGAGTGTTATAATAGACTGTGTCCATTACATACAATACAATTCACACCACTGATCACCAAGACGGCAGAGGACGATGATCCTATATGTACTCTGTTGTGTTCAAGTTTCATCACGTTCCACTGGTTTCTTATCACCTGCAACGCTTCAATGAAAGCTGGTGAACAGGTAATACCTGGCATATGTGTCATGTATATAAAGGACTGAGTACTGGTTATGGTGCTATATAAAGCAGGAAAGTGTCAAGTTAACCCTTGCTTTACTGACCAAAGACGTCACATCTGTTCCAAAAGTGACACGAGACCAGTGCGAACACACGGAAGATTCCAAAGACGATCCAACGTAAGTCCAGGTGACACTGCACAGATATTAAAGCTACATTTCATCCATGGACTTTGTTTTCTTATCAACTGACACACATGATCTTTCTAATAAAGAGTACAGTTTATGGACTGAACAATAATGAACACAATTATGGACTGTACAATATCTACATGCTGTAATTTATTTCAAAGGAGTTTTCATCTAAAGACTGTGTTATAAAAGAACCAAGAAGAAGACGAGACGACGACCCGATGACATCAGATGATGACGATTGAACCCGCGATTGCTTCAATTTAGATATAGGGAAGTATAATTATACATATTAAATGAATATTAGTCGCGGCTTACCATAACATGAATTCACATCATTATAAAACAATAAACCGATATTGATACTATTATTACTATTATTATTATTATGGAAATTTAATGATATTGCCAAGGAAGAAGGAAAGAAAAAATGATTGATGAATGTATCTTCTTTTGAGAAATTTCAGTTAAAGTCCTTTTATTCTCAAAAAAGGGGGAAATGTTAAATGGTTAATTATGGAAATTCATTTGGAATGTTAATCGATAATCATTTTTCTGAGTTCTATGCCTCAGCCATCGTGTCTAGTTGACATGCGCTATTTGTGTGTGTATTTTTGGTTCACTACCATATGTAGAACAGGTGTCCATACGACTGGCTATAAAAGCCCATGGTACAGAAAGGGGGTAGCTCTCTTGCTCTGCCCACCCCACAAGACACAGAATCTTCATGCTGAGAAGCAGATGACATGTAGGCCTGGACACATGCTGGACAAAGACATGATTTACCAGCCAGGATCCAAGGAAAGATGGGTGAATCTCAACAATTAAGCTAATTATGGACAAATGGACAATTACTTTATAACTAATTATTGTATGTACCTGCTGCAGTCTGATTCTTTTTAATGGACAATCCAAGAATAAATAGATACATTTTTTTATAAGAATATCGTGATATTGATACTTTGAGAAGTCCTTAGTAGAAAAAAAATAACACAGGAAGAGTATTATTTTACAGTCTCCCATCCAAGTACTAACCAGGCCCAACCCTGCTTAGCTTCCAAGATAAGGTGTGTTCAGGGTGGTGTGGCCGTAGGCAGAGACAAGCCTCTCACTTGCTGCATTTCTACTTTGACGTCTGGCTGCCGGCTGCCCTTTCCAGTGCTCAGCAAGACCAGGTCCTTTTGTGCTTTCCCTTCTCTTCAATTTTTTTGCTGGCTTCCTTATAAGGTCTTGTAGACACAACGCCCCACTCAGAGCCGCTGAGCTCACTGATCGGCTGCAGCGCTGTCGACGGAACGTCAGCTTCACGGCCAATGCCACAGGCTGGGAGCAGAGGCGAGACTCACCGGTAGACTCGGGTAGGGTGAGTAGAGTGCGGTTAGTTGCTTTCTAATAGCCTGCAGCCAGGGATTAACTTTTAATGAAAGGGAACAATCCCTTTGACTGTCTGCAGCGCGCCACACCTAGGAAGCGCACTCTCACACACAAGCCAGCATGCACACGTGCTTGCACGTGACAACACCCCCTATCTGCCCCTACAACCTCTCCGTCACCATGCGTCAGACACTCCTGCCTGTTTTATGATTTCAGGGCCCTAGCAGGAATCACCCCCCCCTCCCCAATTCCTTCCGCACCTTCCTTGCCTTCCTTGCACTGAGGTTAGCTCTTTGTCAGCCGTCTGGCTTGGTTACACAAGCTTCTTTGCAGAGAAACATGTTACTTCTGCTGGCCCTCGCTAGGCGGCCGGCATCCAAAACCTTCCCTGGGCACCTGCTGAAAGCCTGGCCCCTTCACGGCCCCGGGTGCTTTTAATGCCATCATTTCCACACGGCGAGCTGCGGAGTCAACAAACACTCCTAGCCGTGGCAAGGAGCTCGATTTCAGGCCTGCGTGAAAGCGGCGGGGTAGCGTACTTAGCTGCCAACTGGCTCAGAGGCCTTGGGGCTTCCATCATCTAAGTTACTTAAGATCGGTGTCCGGCAAGGCGCCGTTCCATGCTAGCCGAGCTGTGCAGTAGGGCAAAACGTCATCAAAATAGTCTACAGCACCCGGTGTTCCCAGGAGGTCTCCCATCCAGGTACTGTCCAAGCCCAGCCCTGCTTTGCTTCCAAGATCAGACGAGATCGGGCGTATCCAAGGTGGTATGGCCAGAAGACGCTGTCTGATCCATCACCCGGCCAGCCTTTCTCAGGATCGCTTGGTGGCGAGCAATCTGGCCGTGACGGGGCGGGCTCTGAAGGGTCCATGCAAAGGCTGTGCCATCCCTACAGGTGTGGTTTGTTTAGCAGTGATTCACCCGACGCATCAGGTGTCTTCAAAAATGTCTCGGCGCAGGGACTCCTGCAGGCTAAACCCTTCATCGCGGTAATGTGACAGAAAGAGCAAGCTGGACGCATAACTTGGGGACGGAGCGAGACGTCCAGGGGTGAATGAAGGAAGAGGGTGAGATGGTTGCCAGTGACTTTGAGCTGCTCTTTAGGGGGGAGGGTCGTGTTGCCTGCAAAGGTCTTCTGCTTGGGGTTACCGGTGGTTGCCTCCAGGCACGCGGGAGACGCTGGTCCTGGTGAAAAGGAGCCTTCTATTAAAAGTAAAGAAGCAACAATGCTGGAGGCCCACAGTGATCAGAAGGATGCTGGTATTTTGCAGAGATGAAATAGCGCAAGAGAGAAAGCAAATGAAAAAAAGAAAAGAGAATGAATGTGTGCACTTGTGAAAGGGAATGGAAAAAAGGCATAGAAGAGAGTGCCCCCTGCTGGTGGAAGGAAGGAAAAAGCAAAAGCCTACAGCACCTGGCATTCCCAGGCGTTCTCTGTTAAATGGTTAATTATGGAAATTCATTTGGAATGTTAATCGATAATCATTTTTCTGAGTTCTATGCCTCAGCCATCGTGTCTAGTTGACATGCACTATTTGTGTGTGTATTTTTGGTTCACTACCATATGTAGAACAGGTGTCCATATGACTGGCTATAAAAGCCCATGGTACAGAAAGGGGGGGCTCTCTTGCTCTGCCCACCCCACAAGACACAGAATCTTCATGCTGAGAAGCAGATGACACGTAGGCCTGGACACATGCTGGACAAAGACATGATTTACCAGCCAGGATCCAAGGAAAGATGGGTGAATCTCAACAATTAAGCTAATTATGGACAAATGGACAATTACTTTATAACTAATTATTGTATGTACCTGCTGCAATCTGATTCTTTTTAATGGACAATCCAAGAATAAATACATTTTTTTATAAGAATATTGTGATATTGATACTTTGAGAAGTCCTCAGTAGAAAAAAATAATACAGGAAGAGTATTATTTTACAATGGTGAGCCAGCCAGTCCTGTTTTTTTGTTTTTTAAATTAAGTAAGTGAATTTCTTCCGTGAACAAGGGGGGAGTCCTGACGAGCTGAACAGCTGTTGTTCACGTGTCAGTAAATTCACTAGTTTGTCACGAGAAGCAGAAAGGACCTACAGACTGAGGAAAGACAGGAAGCAGAGGTACTAACAAGGAACAGAATCACACAGGAAAAGAATCAGACGAACTGAAGACAGGACGTGCTGATAAAGAGAAGCCAAGGAATCTTAAGGTAAGCAAAATATGGATATAATTTCTTCTTTTGCTAAACAAAGTAATATTAATTTCAAAGTTAATCTAGGAGATGACATAGAAGTTTTGTGGCTCAGTTTATACAAAGAATGTGAATTGCAGAATTTACAGTTAACTTCTAAATTGGTAAATAGAGACAAACAGAAATTGAGAAATATTCTACATTTGGTAGATTTTTTTCATAGTCTTGTGTTAGAGATTTCTAAGCAGGAAAATAGTGTAGAAGTGTCAGACGGTGATACTGATTCTGACTGTAATGTGGAAAATGAACAAGAAGTAAGACATGTGTCTGTAACTGAAGGTGACCTTGGGTCTGACCAAGAGACGGACATACAGAAACCTGACATGGGAGGAGACATGACTGACATACGAGAAACCGATATACTAGGTGATGTGGGAGGAGACGTGAGTGACGTAGGAGGAATGGACGTACAAGAGCCACTAAAAATATCAGAGAATTCTGGAATTACCCAGGCTCAACTCCAAATTAAAATAAGGAAAAATTTGCTGAAATTATACAAAATCATGCCAAAATATGATGTCAAAATCCATGCCTGTAGAAATTCAGAGACATTTGAGAGCTTCTCTGATAAGTTTGATTTATCCAATGAGGAGAGGAATCACTTATTTAAAATATGGATTCCTGTGACCTTGTCCAGACGTTTACATTTAATGCCCTGTGAAAATGACTATCCTAATGGATGGGAAAATGATTCGGACAGATTAAGATATTTGATTTATTGTGTCACAAAGGATTTTCCCAACATAGAAGATCTGCAGAAACTAAGGATTGGTAGGAAGGAATGTACATATACATTCATGTCCATATTTGAACGGTTGTACAAAGCTCTCATCAAAAATGGAAAAGTACAACATATGATAACAACTTTTGTACAAAAATTCAAATTCCTAAATTCAGTTTCCCAAGTTATGGCATCACAAAAAAATTCATTATTTGAATGTGCGCAGATGCTGGATTTTGTTAGAAAACATGAGAATCGTGAAAAGAAAATAAATCAAGCTAAATTTATAAAACCAGGAAAGGTAAAATCTTACCAAAAGCCAATATCAAACTCTCCTAGACTGAGTCATCCCCATAGTGAACTCTATCAAATACACAGAAGATTTCATATATGTTATAAGCCATATCAGCCAGTGCAAAGATCCATCTCTCCACAGAATGAGTTAATTCTCAGTCAGAACTGTGATTCTCTAAAAAGGAAAATGGCTGAAACTGATGGACAGAGACAGGTGAGACGACCAACTCACAGTGACGTCATGGAATGTGGACAGAAGAACAGGCAGTTCTCTGAGGTTTTGAAGAATAGAAAAATGTCTTTCCTAAATAGGGCGTTCCTGGAGATATTTGAGAGAGACAGAAGATTTGGTTTAGGGGGTGGCTAAGGAAAAACTGTAATTATAATGTTGTATCAAAATGTAATACAATGTCTCAATATTTATTTATAATCTTATACAGTAAAATTGTAGTTACATAGTTTCTAATAGTTCATATATATATATATATACACTTGTCTAAGTAGAGATTGCGTATAATTGTATTTATATATACGTTTATAAAATATATATATATATATTAATTAATAAATTAGAACTTCATATATACAAATTTAAGTAGCAATATTTTGAATTACATTAGAACCAACCAATATATGTATAAGATATTTAAATAATTCTGTTTCTGTATGAATTTGATATTTAATTTTATTTTCTTATATTTCCTTAGAGTTTTCATTCCAAAGCAGGATTTGATCAAAGAACTCTAAAATGGATTTATTTCTTTATTCACACAGGAAGTGAAAAAAATGCATGATTTTATGTGTATAACATTTTAAAATAATAACAATATATCTAGTTGAACTATAATATATATGTAATACTTATTAATTCTTTTGTGTTGCTAATATTTTCTGTGCATGAAGTGTTCGTGCAAATTAAAGTAGCTCTACAGCATGACGTGTGACAGCTGCGGCCTTTGAACTTTGAGCTAATAGTATAGGATCCCATTCATTCTATTTTCAACTGATGTAACTTAAGACCGGGCAGCCAGTGAAAAAAGAATCAAAGACAAGAGTTTTTTCAAGTGTCTGAAATTCCAGTGACTTACTCTCATATTATATAATATGTACTTGGGGAATATTCAAAGAAATATAAAGATATTCAATTGATATGGCAATGCGCATTAATAAATTGGGATACAACAATTTTGGGTTAAATATATATATATATATATATAAAACTTCATATGTGGAATGTTTGAGTTGAACAGATCTGTGAATGTCAGAGTGAAGGTGACAGATGAGTAAATCAGCAGCTGCTAAGTGTGATTGATGTGACAGAGGCCTCGTATGTTTGTATGTTTGAAAAAAAAAAAATGTTTCTTTATGTGAAGGTACAAACATATATTTAATTCTGAGGAAATTATAATACATAATTAGGTATTATCTACATATATATATTTCTATATTTCTTTAATAATTATTATTTCTTGATTTAACTAATAGTGGATAAGGGCAACCACACATCAAAATGGTTTACAAAGCAAATTTATATTTAGAATAATTTTCCACATGATAATATTCTTGAATAACTATAATATTATTTTTAATGGTTACCTAAATAGGTACACACCTCTCTTTAGTCAAATCTATGCTACTCATCGATATGAAATGTATGCACAATATTTCTAGAAGAAGAATTATTTTTAATTTGGTTCTGATATATACATAAATTTTATAAAATAATATTTTTGGTATTAAGGGGGAAAATGTGCTTTTGATCCTGATTACATAATCACTTTTGATCAATACTTATTTTCCACACATTTTAATAAAGAAGAAATAATAATAAGGTACTATGGTATAATTAAGAAAGGTATTACATGCAAAGTTGCATAATTTAATATTTTTTGGTGGTACAAGGTTATGACAAATATGAAATCATCCAGATAATGGAGATATAAGGGTATTTTTTATGGAGAATATAATTACTCTGCATTTGTCATTAAAATTTAAAGGCCTTATTTTTATTTTAATTCTTATTTTTACTCTTAATTTTATTTTTCATTTCTAAAATTTTATTCTTACTTTATATTTCTTATTTTTTTCTTTTTTAATTTTTTAATTCTCATTTGATTTTATTTGAGTTCAATATCTCAATTGAGAAAACACATTAATATTTAATAAAGTAATGTCTAATACAAGAGTATTGCTTCATTAAATATATATTGCTAAGGAAAAAAATGTTTACATTTTCTGAGTAAACACAACAATTCATTCATTCATTTATTCATTCATTCATTCATTCATTCATTCATTCATACATTCATATATTTTTTCATTTTGGTTCAGGAGTATACATTCTTTGATATTATTGGTTTAATAAAGATATAAAAACTTGTTTTTTCAAAATACACTGACACCTATGGGTTGGAAAAGGTAATTACACCTATGACATAAAAATGTTCTATCATATGGAGAACTTGATTGATAATGAATTATTATCTATTATTGTTTATTATTCCAAACATAATTTATTTTAATATTTTGATAATAATTAGATGGATATTACTGACTGCTATGGTACGCTGTGATATTATAGGTTAGGAAAAACTGCCAGATTTGGTATCAGATTAGGGAATGAAGACTTCAATCAAGACATCGCAATTATGAATTCTATCTTAATAAAGACTTTTAATTTTTATAAATCAAAGAGATTCTCAAAAGTTACAAGAAGAAGCAACTGATATCCGGACGTCTCAGAAGGTAACAGGTGTGAATGCTGAGTGTTATAATAGACTGTGTCCATTACATACAATACAATTCACACCACTGATCACCAGGACGGCAGAGGATGATGATCCTATATGTACTGTGTTGTGTTCAAGTTTCATCACGTTCTAGTGGTTTCTTATCACCTGCAACGCTTCAATGAAAGCTGGTGAACAGGTAATACCTGGCATATGTGTCTTGTATATAAAGGACTGAGTACTGGTTATGGTGCTATATAAAGCAGGAAAGTGTCAAGTTAACCCTTGCTTTACTGACCAAAGACGTCACATCTATTCCAAAAGTGACACGAGACCAGTGCAGACACACGGAAGATTCCAAAGATGATCCAACGTAAGTCCAGGTGACACTGCACAGATATTAAAGCTACATTTCATCCATGGACTTTGTTTTCTTATCAACTGACACACATGATCTTTCTAATAAAGAGTACAGTTTATGGACTGAACAATAATGAACACAATTATGGACTGTACAATATCTACATGCTGTAATTTATTTCAAAAGAGTTTTCATCTAAAGACTGTGTTATAAAAGAACCAAGAATAAGACGAGACGACGACCCGATGACATCAGATGATGACGATTGAACCCGCGATTGCTTCAATTTAGATATAGGGAAGTATAATTATACATATAAATGAATATTAGTCACGGCTTACCATAATATGAATTCACATCATTATATAACAATAATCCGATATTGATACTATTATTACTATTATTATTATTATGGAAATTTAATGATATTGCCAAGGAAGAAGGAAAGAAAAAATGATTGATGAATGTATCTTCTTTTGAGAAGTTTCAGTTAAAGTCCATTTATTCTCAAAAAAGGGGGAAATGTTAAATGGTTAATTATGGAAATTCATTTGGAATGTTAATCGATAATCATTTTTCTGAGTTCTATGCCTCAGCCATCGTGTCTAGTTGACATGCGCTATTTGTGTGTGTATTTTTGGTTCACTACCATATGTAGAACAGGTGTCCATACGACTGGCTATAAAAGCCCATGGTACAGAAAGGGGGGGCTCTCTTGCTCTGCCCACCCCACAAGACACAGAATCTTCATGCTGAGAAGCAGATGACATGTAGGCCTGGACACATGCTGGACAAAGACATGATTTACCAGCCAGGATCCAAGGAAAGATGGGTGAATCTCAACAATTAAACAATTAAGCTAATTATGGACAAATGGACAATTACTTTATAACTAATTATTGTATGTACCTGCTGCAATCTGATTCTTTTTAATGGACAATCCAATAATAAATAGATACATTTTTTTATAAGAATATCGTGATATTGATACTTTGAGAAGTCCTCAGTAGAAAAAAATAACACAGGAAGAGTATTATTTTACAGTCTCCCATCCAAGTACTAACCAGGCTCGACCCTGCTTAGCTTCCAAGATCAGATGAGATCCGGTGTGTTCAGGGTGGTGTGGCCGTAGGCAGAGACAAGACTCTGACTTGCTGCATTTCTACTTTGACGTCTGGCTGCCAGCTGCCCTTTCCAGTGCTCAGCAAGACCAGGTCCTTTTGTGCTTTCCCTTCTCTTCAATTTTTTTGCTGGCTTCCTTAAAAGGTCTTGCAGACACAACGCCCCACTCAGAGCCGCTGAGCTCACTGATCGGCTGCAGCGCTGTCGACGGAACGTCAGCTTCATGGCCAATGCCACAGGCCGGGAGCAGAGGCGAGACTCACCGGTAGACCCGGGTAGGATGAGTAGAGCGCGGTTAGTGGCTTTCTAATAGGCTGCAGCCGGGGATTAACTTTTAACGAAAGGGAACAATCCCTTTGACTGTCTGCAGCGCGCCACACCTAGGAAGCGCACTCTCACACACAAGCCAGCATGCACACGTGCTCGCACGTGACAACACCCCCTATCTGCCCCTACAACCTCTCCGTCACCATGCGTCAGACTCTCCTGCCTGTTTTATGATTTCAGGGCCCTAGCAGGAATCACCCCCCCTCCCCAATTTCTTCCGCACCTTCCTTGCCTTCCTTGGACTGAGGTAAGCTCTTTGTCAGCCGTCTGGCTTGGTTACACAAGCTTCTTTGCAGAGAACCATGTTACTTCTGCTGGCCCTCGCTAGGCAGCCGGCATCCAAAACATTCCCTGGGCACCTGCTGAAAGCCTGGCCCCTTCACGGCCCTGGGTGCTTTTAACGCCATCATTTTCACACGGCGAGCTGCGGAGTCAATAAGCACTCCTAGCCGTGGCAAGGAGCTCGGTGTCAGGCCTGCGTGAAGGGCGGCGGGGTAGCGTACTTAGCTGCCAACTGGCTCAGAGGCCTTGGGGCTTCCATCATCTAAGTTACTTAAGGTCAGTGTCCGGCAAGGCGCCGTTCCATGCTAGCCGAGCTGGGCAGTAGGGCAAAACGTCATCAAAATGGTCTACAGCACCCGGTGTTCCCAGGAGGTATCCCATTCAAGTACTGTCCGAACCCAGCCCTGCTTTGCTTCCGATATCAGACGAGATCGGGCGAATCCAAGGTGGTATGGCCAGTAGACGCTGCTCGATCCATCGCCCGGCCAGCCTTTCTCAGGATCGCTTGATGGCGAGCAATCTGGCCGTGATGGGGCGGGCTCCGAAGGGTCCATGTAAAGGCTGTGCCGTCCCTACAGGTGTGGTTTGTTTAGCAGTGATTCACCCGCCGCATCAGGTGTCTTCAAAAATGGCTCGGCGCAGGGTCTCCTGCAGGCTAAACCCTTCATCGCGGTAATATGACAGAAAGAGCAAGCTGGACCCGTAACTTGGGGGCGGAGCGATACATCCAGGGGTGAAGGAAGGAAGAGGGTGAGATGGTTGCCAGTGACTTTGAGCTGCTCTTCAGGGGGGAGGGTCGTGTTGCCTGCAAAGGTCTTCTGCTTGGGGTTACCGGTGGTTGCCTCCAGCCACCCGGGAGATGCTGGTCCTGGTGAAAAGGAGCCTAGTATTAAAAGTAAATAAGCAACAATGCTGGAGGCCCACGGTGATCAGAAGGATGCTGGTATTTTGCAGAGATGAAATAGCGCAAGAGAGAAAGCAAATGAAAAAAAGAAAAGAGAATGAATGTGTGCACTTGTGAAAGGGAATGGAAAAAAGGCATAGAAGAGAGTGCCCCCTGCTGGTGGAAGGAAGGAAAAAGCAAAAGCCTACAGCACCTGGCATTCCCAGGCGGTCTCTGTTAATTGGTTAATTATGGAAATTCATTTGGAATGTTAATCGATAATGATTTTTCTGAGTTCTATGCCTCAGCCATCGTGTCTAGTTGACATGCGCTATTTGTGTGTGTATTTTTGGTTCACTACCATATGTAGAACAGGTGTCCATACGACTGGCTATAAAAGCCCATGGTACAGAAAGGGGGGGCTCTCTTGCTCTGCCCACCCCACAAGACACAGAATCTTCATGCTGAGAAGCAGATGACATGTAGGCATGGACAAATGCTGGACAAAGACATGATTTACCAGCCAGGATCCAAGGAACGATGGGTGAATCTCAACAATTAAGCTAATTATGGACAAATGGACAATTACTTTATAACTAATTATTGTATGTACCTCCTGCAATCTGATTCTTTTTAATGGACAATCCAAGAATAAATAGATACATTTTTTATAAGAATATCGTGATATTGATACTTTGAGAAGTCCTCAGTAGAAAAAAATAATACAGGAAGAGTATTATTTTACAATGGTGAGCCAGCCAGTCCTGTTTTTTTGTTTTTTAAATTAAGTAAGTGAATTTCTTCCGTGAACAAGGGGGGAGTCCTGACGAGCTGAACAGCTGTTTTTCACGTGTCAGTAAATTCAATAGTTTGTCACGAGAAGCAGAAAGGACCTACAGACTGAGGAAAGACAGGAAGCAGAGGTACTAACAAGGAACAGAATCACACAGGAAAAGAATCAGACGAACTGAAGACAGGACGTGCTGATAAAGAGAAGCCAAGGAATCTTAAGGTAAGCAAAATATGGATATAATTTCTTCTTTTGCTAAACAAAGTAATATTAATTTCAAAGTTAATGTAGGAGATGACAAAGAAGTTTTGTGGCTCAGTTTTTACTAAGAATGTGAATTGCAGAATTTACAGTTAACTTCTAAATTGGTAAATAGAGACAAACAGAAATTGAGAAATATTCTACATTTGGTAGATGTTTTTCATAGTCTTGTGTTAGAGATTTCTAAGCAGGAAAATAGTGTAGAAGTGTCAGACGGTGATACTGATTCAGACTGTAATGTGGAAAATGAACAAGAAGTAAGACACGTGTCTGTAACTGAAGGTGACCTTGGGTCTGACCAAGAGACGGACATACAGAAACCTGACATGGGAGGAGACATGACTGACATACGAGAAACCGACATACTAGGTGATGTGGGAGGAGACGTGAGTGACGTAGGAGGAACGGACGTACAAGAGCCACTAAAAATATCAGAGAATTCTGGAATTACCCAGGCTCAACTCCAAATTAAAATGAGGAAAAATTTGCTGAAATTATACAAAATCATGCCAAAATATGATGTCAAAGTCCATGCCTGTAGAAATTCAGAGACATTTGAGAGCTTCTCTGATAAGTTTGATTTATCCAATGAGGAGAGGAATCAATTATTTAAAATATGGATTCCTGTGACATTGTCTAGACGTTTACATTTAATGCCCTGTGAAAATGACTCTCCTAATGGATGGGAAAATGATTCGGACAGATTAAGATATTTGTTTTATTGTGTCACAAAGGATTTTCCCAACATAGAAGATCTGCAGAAACTAAGGATTGGTAGGAAGGAATGTACATATACATTCATGTCCATATTTGAACGGTTGTACAAAGCTCTCATCAAAAATGGAAAAGTACAACATATGATAACAACTTTTGCACAAAAATTCAAATTCCTAAATTCAGTTTCCCAAGTTATGGCATCACAAAAAAATTCATTATTTGAATGAGCGCAGATGCTGGATTTTGTTAGAAAACATGAGAATCGTGAAAAGAAAATAAATCAAGCTAAATTTATAAAACCAGGAAAGGTAAAATCTTACCAAAAGCCAATATCAAACTCTCCTAGACTGAGTCATCCCCATAGTTAACTCTGTCAAATACGCAGAAGATTACATATATCTTATAACCCATATCAGCCAGTGCAAAGATCCATCTCTCCACAGAATGAGTTAATTCTCAGTCAGAACTGTGATTCTATAAAAGGGAAAATGGCTGAAACTGATGGACAGAGACAGGTGAGACGACCAACTCACAGTGACGTCATGGAATGTGGACAGAAGAACAGGCAGTTCTCTGAGGTTTTGAAGGATAGAAAAATGTCTTTCCTAAATAGGGCGTTCCTGGAGATATTTGAGAGAGACAGAAGATTTGGTTTTGGGAGTGGCTAAGGAAAAACTGTAATTATAATGTTGTATCAAAATGCAATACAATGTCTCAATATTTATTTATAATCTTATACAGTAAAATTGTAGTTACATAGTTTCTAATAGTTCATATATATATATATATATATATATATATATATATATATACACTTGTCTAAGTAGAGATTGCATATAATTGTATTTATATATACGTTTATAAGATATATATATATATATATATTAATTAATAAATTAGAACTTCATATATATAAATTTAAGAAGCAATATTTTGAATTACATTAGAACCAACCAATATATGTATAAGATATTTAAATAATTCTGTATCTGTATGAATTTGATATTTAATTTTATTTTCTTATATTTCCTTAGAGTTTTCATTCCAAAGCAGGATTTGATCAAAGAACTCTAAAATGGATTTATTTTTTTATTCACACAGGAAGTGAAAAAATTGCATGATTTTATGTGTATAACATTTTAAAATAATAACAATATATCTAGTTGAACTATAATATATATGTAATACTTATTAATTCTTTTGTGTTGCTAATATTTTCTGTGCATGAAGTGTTCGTGCAAATTAAAGTAGCTTTACAGCATGACGTGTGACAGCTGCGGCCTTTGAACTTTGAGCTAATAGTATAGGATCCCATTCATTCTATTTTCAACTGATGTAACTTAAGACCGGACAGCCAGTGAAAAAAGAATCTAAGACAAGAGTTTTTTCAAGTGTCTGAAATTCCAGTGACTTACTCTCATAATATATAATATGTGCTTGGGGAATAGTCAAAGAAATATAAAGATATTCAATTGATATGGCAATGCGCATTAATAAATTGGGATACAACAATTTTGGGTTAAATATATATATATATATCTAAAACTTCATATGTGGAATGTTTGAGTTGAACAGATCTGTGAATGTCAGAGTGAAGGTGACAGATGAGTAAATCAGCAGCTGCTAAGTGTGATTGATGTGACAGAGGCCTCGTATGTTTGTATGTTTGAAAAAAAAAAATGTTTCTTTATGTGAAGGTACAAAAATATATTTAATTCTGAGGAAATTATAATACATAATTAGGCATTATCTACATATATATATTTCTATATTTATTTAATAATTATTATTTCTTGATTTAACTAATAGTGGATAAGGGCAACCACACATCAAAATGGTTTACAAAGCAAATTTATATTTAGAATAATTTTCCACATGATAATATTCTTGAATAACTATAATATTATTTTTAATGGATACCTAAATAAGTACACACATCTCTTTAGTCAAATCTATGCTACTCATCGATATGAAATTTATGCACAATATTTCTAGAAGAATAATTATTTTTAATTTGGTTCTGATATATACATAAATTTTATAAAATAATATTTTTGGTATTAAGGGGGAAAATGTGTTTGTGATCCTGATTACATAATCACTTTTGATCAATACTTATTTTCCACACATTTTAATAAAGAAGAAATAATAATAAGGTACTATGGTATAATTAAGAAGGGTATTACATGCAAAGTTGCATAATTTAAAATTTTTTGGTGGTACAAGGTTATGACAAATATGAAATCATCCAAATAATGGAGATATAAGGGTATTTTTTATGGAGAATATAATTACTCTGCATTTGTTATTAAAATTTAAAGGCCTTATTTTTATTTTTATTCTTATTTTTACTCTTAATTTTATTTTTCATTTTTAAAATTTTATTCTTACTTTAAACTTCTTATTTTTCTATTTTTTCATTTTTTAATTCTCATTTGATTTTATTTGAGTTCAATATCTCAATTGAGAAAACACATTACTATTTAATAAAGTAATGTCTAATACAAGATTATTGCTTCATTAAATATATATTGCTAAGGAAAAAAATGTTTACATTTTCTGAGTAAACACAACAATTCATTCATTCATTTATTTATTCATTCATTCATTCATTCATACATTCATATATTTATTCATTTTGGTTCAGGAGTATACATTCTTTGATATTATTGGTTTAATAAAGATATAAAAACTTGTTTTTTCAAAATACACTGACACCTATGGGTTGGAAAAGGTAATTACACCTATGACATAAAAATGTTCTATCATGTGGAGAACTTGATTGATAATGAATTATTATCTATTATTGTTTATTATTCCAAACATAATTTATTTTAATATTTTGATAATAATTAGATGGATATTACTGATTGCTATGGTACGCTGTGATATTATAGGTTAGGAAAAACTGCCAGATTTGGTATCAGATTAGGGAATGAAGACTTCAATCAAGACATCGCAATTATGAATTCTATCTTAATAAAGACTCTTAATTTTTATAAATCAAAGAGATTCTCAAAAGTTACAAGAAGAAGCAACTGATATCCTGACATCTCAGAAGGTAACAGGTGTGAATGCTGAGTGTTATAATAGACTGTGTCCATTACATACAATACAATTCACACCACTGATCACCAGGACGGCAGAGGACGATGATCCTATATGTACTGTGTTGTGTTCAAGTTTCATTACGTTCCAGTGGTTTCTTATCACCTGCAACGCTTCAATGAAAGCTGGTGAACAGGTAATACCTGGCATATGTGTCCTGTATATAAAGGACTGAGTACTGGTTATGGTGCTATATAAAGCAGGAAAGTGTCAAGTTAACCCTTGCTTTACTGACCAAAGACGTCACATCTGTTCCAAAAGTGACACGAGACCAGTGCGGACACACGGAAGATTCCAAAGACGATCCAACGTAAGTCCAGGTGACACTGCACAGATATTAAAGCTACATTTCATCCATGGACTTTGTTTTCTTATCAACTGACACACATGATCTTTCTAATAAAGAGTACAGTTTATGGACTGAACAATAATGAGCACAATTATGGACTGTACAATATCTACATGCTGTAATTTATTTCAAAGGAGTTTTCATCTAAAGACTGTGTTATAAAAGAACCAAGAAGAAGACGAGACGACGACCCGATGACATCAGATGATGACGATTGAACCTGCGATTGCTTCAATTTAGATATAGGGAAGTATAATTATACATATTAAATGAATATTAGTCACGGCTTACCATAACATGAATTCACATCATTATATAACAATAATCCGATATTGATACTATTATTACTATTATTATTATTATGGAAATTTAATGATATTGCCAAGGAAGAAGGAAAGAAAAAATGATTGATGAATGTATCTTCTTTTGAGATTTTTCAGTTAAAGTCCATTTATTCTCAAAAAGGGGGAAATGTTAAATGGTTAATTATGGAAATTCATTTGGAATGTTAATCGATAATCATTTTTCTGAGTTCTATGCCTCAGCCATCGTGTCTAGTTGACATGCGCTATTTGTGTGTGTATTTTTGGTTCACTACCATATGTAGAACAGGTGTCCATACGACTGGCTATAAAAGCCCATGGTACAGAAAGAGGGGGCTCTCTTGCTCTGCCCACCCCAAAAGACACAGAATCTTCATGCTGAGAAGCAGATGACATGTAGGCCTGGACACATGCTGGACAAAGACATGATTTACCAGCCAGGATCCAAGGAAAGATGGGTGAATCTCAACAATTAAACAATTAAGCTAATTATGGACAAATGGACAATAACTTTATAACTAATTATTGTATGTACCTGCTGCAATCTGATTCATTTTAATGGACAATCCAAGAATAAATAGATACATTTTTTTATAAGAATATCGTGATATTGATACTTTGAGAAGTCCTCAGTAGAAAAAAATAATACAGGTAGAGTTTTATTTTACAGTCTCCCATCCAAGTACTAACCAGTCCTGACCATGCTTAGCTTCCAAGATCAGATGAGATTGGGCGTGTTCAGGGTGGTGTGGCCGTAGGCAAAGACAAGCCTCTCACTTGCTGCTTTTCTACTTTGACGTCTGGCTGCCGGCTGCCCTTTCCAGTGCTCAGCAAGACCAGGTCCTTTTGTGCTTTCCCTTCTCTTCAATTTTTTTGCTGGCTTCCTTAAAAGGTCTTGTAGACAAAATGCCCCACTCAGAGCCGCTGAGCTCACTGATCGGCTGCAGCGCTGTAGACAGAACGTCAGCTTCACGGCCAATGCCACAGGCCGGGAGCAGAGGCGAGACTCACCGGTAGACCCGGGTAGGTTGAGTAGAGCGCGGTTAGTTGCTTTCTAATAGCCTGCAGCCGGGGATTAACTTTTAATGAAAGGGAACAATCCCTTTGACTGTCTGCAGCGCGCCACACCTAGGAAGCGCCCTCTTACACAAAAGCCAGCATGCACACGTGCTCGCACGTGACAACACCCACTATCTGCCCCTACAACCTCTCCGTCACCATGCGTCAGACTCTCCTGCCTGTTTTATGATTTCAGGGCCCTAGCAGGAATCACCCCCTACCCTCCCCAATTCCTTCCGCACCTTCCTTGCACTGAGGTTAGCTCTTTGTCAGCCGTCTGGCTTGGTTACAAAAGATTCTTTGCAGAGAAACATGTTACTTCTGCTGGCCCTCGCTAGGCGGCCGGCATCCAAAACCTTCCCTGGGCACCTGCTGAAAGCCTGGCCCCTTCACGGCCCCGGGTGCTTTTAACGCCATCATTTCCACACGGCGAGCTGCGGAGTCAAAAAGCACTCCTAGCCGTGTTGCCTGCAAAGGTCTTGTGCTTGGGGTTACCGGTGGTTGCCTCCAGCAACGCGGGAGATGCTGGTCCTGGTGAAAAGGAGCCTAGCATTAAAAGTAAAGAAGCAACAATGCTGGAGGCCCAGGGTGATCAGAAGGATGCTGGTATTTTGCAGAGATGAAATAGCGCAAGAGAGAAAGCAAATGAAAAAAAGAAAAGAGAATGAATGTGTGCACTTGTGAAAGGGAATGGAAAAAAGGCATAGAAGACAGTGCCCCCTGCTGGTGGAAGGAAGGAAAAAGCCAAAGCCTACAGCACCTTGTATTCCCAGGTGGTCTCCCACCCAGTACTAACCAGGCCCAACCCTGCTTAGCTTTCAAGATCAGACGAGATTGGGCATGTTCAGGGTGAGTAGAGCGCGGTTAGCTGCTTTCTAATAGGCTGCAGCCGGGGATTAAATTTTAATGAAAGGGAACAATCCCTTTGACTGTCTGCAGCGCACCACACCTAGGAAGCGCACTCTCACACACAAGCCAGCATGCACACGTGCTCGCACGTGACAACACCCCCTATCTGCCCCTACAACCTCTCCGTCACCATGCATCAGACTCTCCTGCCTGTTTTTTGATTTCAGGGCCCTATCAGGAATGACCCCCCCCCAGTTCCTTCCGCACCTTCCTTGCCTTCCTTGCCCTGAGGTAAGCTCTTTGGCAGCCGTCTGGCTTGGTTACACAAGCTTCTTTGCAGAGATACATGTTACTTCTGCTGGCCCTTGCTAGGCGGCCGGCATCCAAAGCCTTCCCTGGGCACCTGCTGAAAGCCTGGCCCCTTCACGGCCCCGGGTGCTTTTAACGCCATCATTTCCACACGGCGTGCTGCGGAGTCAATAAGCACTCCTAGCCGTGACAAGGAGCTCGGTGTCAGGCCTGCGTGAAGGCGGCGGGGTAGCGTACTTAGCTGCCAACTGGCTCAGAGGCCTTGGGGCTTCCATCATTTAAGTTACTTAAGGTCGGTGTCCGGCAAGGCGCCGTTCCATGCTAGCCGAGCTGGGCAGTAGGCAAAACGTCATCAAAATGGTCTACAGCACCCGGTGTTCCCAGGAGGTCTCCCATTCAAGTACTGTCTGAGCCCAGCCAGGCTTTGCTTCCGAGATCAGACGAGATCGGGCGTATCCAAGGTGGTATGGCCAGTAGACGGTGCTCGATCCATCGCCCGGCCAGCCTTTCTCAGGATCGCTTGGTGGCGAGCAATCTGGCCGTGACGGGGCGGGCTCCGAAGGGTCCATGCAAAGGCTGTGCCGTCCCTACAGGTGTGGTTTGTTTAGCAGTGATTCACCCGCCGCATCAGGTGTCTTCAAAAATGTCTCGGCGCAGGGTCTCCTGCAGGCTAAACCCTTCATCGCGGTAATGTGACAGAAAGAGCAAGCTGGACCCGTAACTTGGGGCGGAGCGAGACGTCCAGGGGTGAATGAAGGAAGAGGGTGATATGGTTGCCAGTGACTTTGAGCTGCTCTTCAGGGGGGAGGGTCGTGTTGCCTGCAAAGGTCTTCTGCTTGGGGTTACCGGTGTTTTACTCCAGCCACCCGGGAGACGCTGGTTCTGGTGAAAAGGAGCCTAGTATTAAAAGTAAATAAGCAACAATGCTGGAGGCCCACGGTGATCAGAAGGATGCTGGTATTTTGCAGAGATGAAATAGCGCAAGAGAGAAAGCAAATGAAAAAAAGAAAAGAGAATGAATGTGTGCACTTGTGAAAGGGAATGGAAAAAAGGCATAGAAGAGAGTGCCCCCTGCTGGTGGAAGGAAGGAAAAAGCAAAAGCCTACAGCACCTGGCATTCCCAGGCGGTCTCTGTTAAATGGTTAATTATGGAAATTCATTTGAAATGTTAATCGATAATGATTTTTCTGAGTTCTATGCCTCAGCCATCGTGTCTAGTTGACATGCGCTATTTGTGTGTGTATTTTTGGTTCACTACCATATGTTGAACAGGTGTCCATACGACTGGCTATAAAAGCCCATGTTACAGACAGGGGGGGCTCTCTTGCTCTGCCAACCCCACAAGACACAGAATCTTCATGCTGAGAAGCAGATGACATGTAGGCCTGGAGACATGCTGGACAAAGACATGATTTACCAGCCAGGATCCAAGGAAAGATGGGTGAATCTCAACAATTAAGCTAATTATGGACAAATGGACAATTACTTTATAAATAATTATTGTATGTACCTGCTGCTATCTGATTCTTTTTAATGGACAATCCAAGAATAAATAGATACATTTTTTTATAAGAATATCGTGATATTGATACTTTGAGAAGTCCTCAGTAGAAAAAAATAATACAGGAAGAGTATTATTTTACAATGGTGAGCCAGCCAGTCCTGTTTTTTTGTTTTTTAAATTAAGTAAGTGAATTTCTTCCGTGAACAAGGGGGGAGTCCTGACTAGCTGAACAGCTGTTGTTCACGTGTCAGTAAATTCACTAGTTTGTCACGAGAAGCAGAAAGGACCTACAGACTGAGGAAAGACAGGAAGCAGAGGTACTAACAAGGAACAGAATCACACAGGAAAAGAATCAGACGAACTGAAGACAGGACGTGCTGATAAAGAGAAGCCAAGGAATCTTAAGGTAAGCAAAATATGGATATAATTTCTTCTTTTGCTAAACAAAGTAATATTAATTTCAAAGTTAATCTAGGAGATGACATAGAAGTTTTGTGGCTCAGTTTATACAAAGAATGTGAATTGCAGAATTTACAGTTAACTTCTAAATTGGTAAATAGAGACAAACAGAAATTGAGAAATATTCTACATTTGGTAGATTTTTTTCATAGTCTTGTGTTAGAGATTTCTAAGCAGGAAAATAGTGTAGAAGTGTTAGACGGTGATACTGATTCTGACTGTAATGTGGAAAATTAACAAGAAGTTAAACACGTGTCTGTAACTGAAGGTGACCTTGGGTCTGACCAAGAGACGGACATACAGAAACCTGACATGGGAGGAGACATGACTGACATACGAGAAACCGACATACTAGGTGATGTGGGAGGAGACGTGAGTGACGTAGGAGGAACGGACGTACAAGAGCCACTAAAAATATCAGAGAATTCTGGAATTACCCAGGCTCAACTCCAAATTAAAATGAGGAAAAAATTGCTGAAATTATACAAAATCATGCCAAAATATGATGTCAAAATCCATGCCTGTAGAAATTCAGAGACATTTGAGAGCTTCTCTGATAAGTTTGATTTATCCAATGAGGAGAGGAATCAATTATTTAAAATATGGATTCCTGTGACATTGTCCAGACGTTTACATTTAATGCCCTGTGAAAATGACTCTCCTAATGGATGGGAAAATGATTCGGACAGATTAAGATATTTGATTTATTGTGTCACAAAGGATTTTCCCAACATAGAAGATCTGCAGAAACTAAGGATTGGTAGGAAGGAATGTACATATACATTCATGTCCATATTTGAGCGGTTGTACAAAGCTCTCATCAAAAATGGAAAAGTACAACATATGATAACAACTTTTGTACAAAAATTCAAATTCCTAAATTCAGTTTCCCAAGTTATGGCATCACAAAAAAATTCATTATTTGAATGTGCGCAGATGCTGGATTTTGTTAGAAAACATGAGAATCGTGAAAAGAAAATAAATCAAGCTAAATTTATAAAACCAGGAAAGGTAAAATCTTACCAAAAGCCAATATCAAACTCTCCTAGACTGAGTCATCCCCATAGTGAACTCTATCAAATACGCAGAAGATTTCATATATGTTATAAGCCATATTAGCCAGTGCAAAGATCCATCTCTCCACAGAATGAGTTAATTCTCAGTCAGAACTGTGATTCTCTAAAAAGGAAAATGGCTGAAACTGATGGACAGAGACAGGTGAGACGACCAACTCACCTCACAGTGACGTCATGGAATGTGGACAGAAGAACAGGCAGTTCTCTGAGGTTTTGAAGGATAGAAAAATGTCTTTCCTAAATAGCGCGTTCCTGGAGATATTTGAGAGAGACAGAAGATTTGGTTTAGGGAGTGGCTAAGGAAAAACTGTAATTATAATGTTGTATCAAAATGTAATACAATGTCTCAATATTTATTTATAATCTTAAACAGTAAAATTGTAGTTACATAGTTTCTAATAGTTCATATATATATATATATGTATATATATATACACTTGTCTAAGTGGAGATTGCGTATAATTGTATTTATATATACGTTTATAAAATATACAGTACAGAGCAAAAGTTTGGACACACCTTCTCATTTAAACATTTTTCTGTATTTTCATGACTATGAAAACTGTACATTCACACTGAAGGCATCAAAACTATGAATTAACACATGTGGAATTATATAGTTAACAAAAAATTGTGAAACAGCTGAAAATATGTCTTATATTCTAGGTTCTTCAAAGTAGCCACCTTTTGCTTTGATGACTGCTTTGCACACTCTTGGCATTCTCTTGATGAGCTTCAAGAGGTAGTCACCGGAAATTGTCTTCCAACAATCTTGAAGGAATTCCCAGAGATGCTTAGCACTTGTTGGCCCTTTTGCCTTCTCTCTGCGGTCCAGCTCACCCCAAACTATCTCAATTGTCTTCAGGTCTGGTGACTGTGGAGGCCAGGTCATCTGGCGTAGCACCCCATCACTCTCCTTGGTCAAATAGCCCTTACACAGCCTGGAGGTGTGTTTGGGGTCATTGTCCTGTTGAAAAATGAATGATGGTCCAACTAAACACAAACAGGATGGAATAGCATGCCGCTGCAAGATGCTGTGGTAGCCATGCTGGTTCAGTATGCCTTCAATTTTGAATAAATCCCCAACAGTGTCACAAGCAAAGCACCCCCACACCATCACACCTCCTCCTCCATGCTTTACGGTGGGAACCAGGCATGTAGAGTCCATCCGTTTACCTTTTCTGTGTCGCACAAACACACGGTGGTTGGAACCAAAGATCTCAAATTTGGACTCATCAGACCAAAGCACAGATTTCCACTGGTCTAATGTCCATTCCTTGTGTTCTTTAGCTCAAACAAGTCTCTTCTGCTTGTTGCCTGTCCTTAGCAGTGGTTTCCTAGCAGCTATTTTACCATGAAGGCCTGCTGCACAAAGTCTCCTCTTAACAGTTGTTGTAGAGATGTGTCTGCTGCTAGAACTCTGTGTGGCATTGACCTGGTCTCTAATCTGAGCTGCTGTTAACCTGCGATTTCTGAGGCTGGTGACTCGGATAAACTTATCCTCAGAAGCAGAGGTGACTCTTGGTCTTCCTTTCCTGGGGCGGTCCTTATGTGAGCCAGTTTCTTTGTAGATCTTGATGGTTTTTGCAAATGCACTTGGGGACACTTTCAAAGTTTTCCCAATTTTTCGCACTGACTGACCTTCATTTCATAAAGTAATGATGGCCATTCGTTTTTCTTTAATTAGCTGCTTTTTTCTTGCCATAATACAAATTCTAACAGTCTATTCAGTAGGACTATCAGCTGTGTATTCACCAGACTTCTGCACAACACAACTGCTGGTCCCAACCCCATTTATAAGGCAAGAAATCCCACTTATTAAACCTGACAGGACACACCTGTGAAGTGAAAACCATTTCCAGTGAATACCTCTTGAAGCTCATCAAGAGAATGCCCAGAGTGTGGAAAGCAGTCATCAAAGCAAAAGGTGGCTACTTTGAAGAACCTAGAATATAAGACATATTTTCAGTTGTTTCACACTTTTTTGTTAAGTATATAATTCTACATGTGTTAATTCATAGTTTTGATGCCTTCAGTGTGAATGTACAATTTTCATAGTCATGAAAATACAGAAAAATGTTTAAATGAGAAGGTGTGTCCAAACTTTTGGTCTGTACTGTATATATATATATATTAATTAATAAATTAGAGCTTCATATATATAAATTTAAGTAGCAATATTTTGAATTACATTAGAACCAACCAATATATGTATAAGATATTTAAATAATTCTGTTTCTGTATGAATTTGATATTTAATTTTATTTTCTTATATTTCCTTAGAGTTTTCATTCCAAAGCAGGATTTGATCAAAGAACTTTAAAATGGATTTATTTCTTTATTCACACAGGAAGTGAAAAAATTGCATGACTTTATGTGTATAACATTTTAAAATAATAACAATATATCTAGTTGAACTATAATATATATGTAATACTTATTAATTCTTTTGTGTTGCTAATATTTTCTGTGCATGAAGTGTTCGTGCAAATTAAAGTAGCTTTACAGCATGACGTGTGACAGCTGCGGCCTTTGAACTTTGAGCTAATAGTATAGGATCCCATTCATTCTATTTTCAACTGATGTAACTTAAGACCGGGCAGCCAGTGAAAAAAGAATCTAAGACAAGAGTTTTTTCAAGTGTCTGAAATTCCAGTGACTTACTCTCATATTATATAATATGTACTTGGGGAATATTCAAAGAAATATAAAGATATTCAATTGATATGGCAATGCGCATTAATAAATTGGGATACAACAATTTTGGGTTAAATATATATATATATATATATATATATATATATATAAAACTTCATATGTGGAATGTTTGAGTTGAACAGATCTGTGAATGTCAGAGTGAAGGTGACAGATGAGTAAATCAGCAGCTGCTAAGTGTGATTGATGTGACAGAGGCCTCGTATGTTTGTATGTTTGAAAAAAAAAATGTTTCTTTATGTGAAGGTACAAAAATATATTTAATTCTGAGGAAATTATAATACATAATTAGGTATTATCTACATATATATTTCTATATTTCTTTAATAATTATTATTTCTTGATTTAACTAATAGTGGATAAGGGCAACCACACATCAAAATGGTTTACAAAGCAAATTTATATTTAGAATAATTTTCCACATGATAATATTCTTGAATAACTATAATATTATTTTTAATGGTTACCGAAATAGGTACACACCTCTCTTTAGTCAAATCTATGCTACTCATCGATATGAAATTTATGCACAATATTTCTAGAAGAATAATTATTTTTAATTTGGTTCTGATATATACATAAATTTTATAAAATAATATTTTTGGTATTAAGGGGGAAAATGTGTTTTTGATCCTGATTACATAATGACTTTTGATCAATACTTATTTTCCACACATTTTAATAAAGAAGAAATAATAATAAGGTACTATGGTATAATTAAGAAGGGTATTACATGCAAAGTTGCATAATTTAATATTTTTTGGTGGTACAAGGTTATGACAAATATGAAATCATCCAGATAATGGAGATATAAGGGTATTTTTTATGGAGAATATAATTACTCTGCATTTGTCATTAAAATTTAAAGGCCTTATATTTATTTTTATTCTTATTTTTACTCTTAATTTTATTTTTCATTTTTAAAATTGTATTCTTACTTTATACTTCTTATTTTTCTATTTTTCAATTTTTAATTCTCATTTGATTTTATTTGAGTTCAATATCTCAATTGAGAAAACACATTAATATTTAATAAAGTAATGTCTAATACAAGAGTATTGCTTCATTAAATATATATTGCTAAGGAAAAAAATGTTTACATTTTCTGAGTAAACACAACAATTCTTTCATTCATTTATTCATTCATTCATTCATTCATACATTCATATATTTATTCATTTTGGTTCAGGAGTATACATTCTTTGATATTATTGGTTTAATAAAGATATAAAAACTTGTTTTTTCAAAATACACTGACACCTATGGGTTGGAAAAGGTAATTACACCTATGACATAAAAATGTTCTATCATATGGAGAACTTGATTGATAATGAATTATTATCTATTATTGTTTATTATTCCAAACATAATTTATTTTAATATTTTGATAATAATTAGATGGATATTACTGATTGCTATGATACGCTGTGATATTATAAGTTAGGAAAAACTGCCAGATTTGGTATCAGATTAGGGAATGAAGACTTCAATCAAGACATCGCAATTATGAATTCTATCTTAATAAAGACTTTTAATTTTTATAAATCAAAGAGATTCTCAAAAGTTACAAGAAGAAGCAACTGATATCCGGACGTCTCAGAAGGTAACAGGTGTGAATGCTGAGTGTTATAATAGACTGTGTCCATTACATACAATACAATTCACACCACTGATCACCAGGATGGCAGAGGACGATGATCCTATATGTACTGTGTTGTGTTCAAGTTTCATCACGTTCCAGTGGTTTCTTATCACCTGCAACGCTTCAATGAAAGCTGGTGAACAGGTAATACCTGGCATATGTGTCCTGTATATAAAGGACTGAGTACTGGTTATGGTGCTATATCAAGCAGGAAAGTGTCAAGTTAACCCTTGCTTTACTGACCAAAGACGTCACATCTGTTCCAAAAGTGACACGAGACCAGTGTGGACACACGGAAGATTCCAAAGACGATCCAACGTAAGTCCAGGTGACACTGCACAGATATTAAAGCTACATTTCATCCATGGACTTTGTTTTCTTATCAACTGACACACATGATCTTTCTAATAAAGAGTACAGTTTATGGACTGAACAATAATGAGCACAATTATGGACTGTACAATATCTACATGCTGTAATTTATTTCAAAGGAGTTTTCATCTAAAGACTGTGTTATAAAAGAACCAAGAAGAAGACGAGACGACGACCCGATGACATCAGATGATGACGATTGAACCCGCGATTGCTTCAATTTAGATATAGGGAAGTATAATTATACATATTAAATGAATATTAGTCACGGCTTACCATAACATGAATTAACATCATTATATAACAATAATCCGATATTGATACTATTATTACTATTATTATTATTATGGAAATTTAATGATATTGCCAAGGAAGAAGGAAAGAAAAAATGATTGATGAATGTATCTTCTTTGGAGAAGTTTCAGTTAAAGTCCTTTTATTCTCAAAAAAGGGGGAAATGTTAAATGGTTAATTATGGAAATTCATTTGGAATGTTAATCGATAATCATTTTTCTGAGTTCTATGCCTCAGCCATCGTGTCTAGTTGACATGCGCTATTTGTGTGTGTATTTTTGGTTCACTACCAAATGTAGAACAGGTGTCCATACGACTGGCTATAAAAGCCCATGGTACAGAAAGGGGGGGCTCTCTTGCTCTGCCCACCCCACAAGACACAGAATCTTCATGCTGAGAAGCAGATGACATGTAGGCCTGGACACATGCTGGACAAAGACATGATTTACCAGCCAGGATCCAAGGAAAGATGGGTGAATCTCAACAATTAAGCTAATTATGGACAAATGGACAATTACTTTATAACTAATTATTGTATGTACCTGCTGCAATCTGATTCTTTTTAATGGACAATCCAAGAATAAATAGATACATTTTTTTATAAGAATATCGTGATATTGATACTTTGAGAAGTCCTCAGTAGAAAAAAAAGAATACAGGAAGAGTATTATTTTACAGTCTCCCATCCAAGTACTAACCAGGCCCAACCCTGCTTAGCTTCCGAGATCAGATGAGATTGGGCGTATTCAAGTTGGTATGGCCAGTAGACGCTGCTCAATCCATCGCCCGGCCAGCCTTTCTCAGGATCGCTTGATGGCGAGAAATCTGGCCGTGACGGGGCGGGCTCCGAAGGGTCCATGCAAAGACTGTGCCGTCCCTACAGGTGTGGTTTGTTTAGCAGTGATTCACCCGCCGCATCAGGTGTCTTCAAAAATGTCTCGGCGCAGGGTCTCCTGCAGGCTAAACCCTTCATCGCGGTAATGTGACAGAAAGAGCAAGCTGGACCCGTAACTTGGGGGCGGAGCGAGACGTCCAGGGGTGAATGAAGGAAGAGGGTGAGATGATTGCCAGTGATTTTGAGCTGCTCTTCAGGGGGGAGGGTCGTGTTGCCTGCAAAGGTCTTCTGCTTGGGGTTACCGGTTGTTGCCTCCAGCCACACGGGAGACGCTGGTCCTGGTGAAAAGGAGCCTAGTATTAAAAGTAAAGAAGCAACAATGCTGGGGGCCCAGGGTGATCAGAAGCATGTTGGTATTTTGCAGAGATGAAATAGCGCAAGAGAGAAAGCAAATGAAAAAAAGAAAAGAGAAGGAATGTGTGCACTTGTGAAAGGGAATGGAAAAAAGGCATAGAAGAGAGTGCCCCCTGCTGGTGGAAGGAAGGAAAAAGCAAAAGCCTACAGCACCTGGTATTCCCAGGTGGTCTCCCATCCAAGTAATAACCAAGTCCAACCCTGCTTAGTTTCCAAGATCAGATGAGATCGGGCGTGTTCAGGGTGGTGTGGCCGTAGGCAGAAACAAGCCTCTCACTTGCTGCTTTTCTACTTTGAAGTCTGGCTGCCGGATGCCCTTTCCAGTGTTCAGCAAGACCAGGTCCTTTTGTGCTTTCCCTTCTCTTCAATTTTTTTGCTGGCTTCCTAAAAAGGTCTTGTAGACAGAACGCCCCACTCAGAGCCACTGAGCTCACTGATCGGCTGCAGCGCTGTCGACGGAACGTCAGCTTCACGGCCAATGCCACAGGCCAGGAGCAGAGGCGAGACTCACCGGTAGACCCGGGTAGGGTGAGTAGAGCGCGGTTAGTTGCTTTCTAATAGCCTGCAGCCGGGGATTAACTTTTAATGAAAGGGAACAATCCCTTTGACTGTCTGCAGCGCGCCACACCTAGGAAGCGCACTCTCACACACAAGCCAGCATGCACACGTGCTCGCACGTGACAACACCCCCTATCTGCCCCTACAACCTCTCCGTCACCATGCGTCAGACTCTCCTGCCTGTTTTATGATTTCAGGGCCCTAGCAGGAATCACCCCCCCCCCAATTCCTTCCGCACCTTCCTTGCCTTCCTTGCACTGAGGTTAGCTCTTTGTCAGCTGTCTGGCTTGGTTACACAAGTTTCTTTGCAGAGAAACATGTTACTTCTTCTGGCCCTCGCTAGGCGGCCGGCATCCAAAACCTTCCCTGGGCACCTGCTGAAAGCCTGGCCCCTTCACGGCCCCGGGTGCTTTTAACACCATCATTTCCACACGGCGAGCTGCGGAGTCAATAAGCACTCCTAGCCGTGGCAAGGAGCTCGGTGTCAGGCCTGCGTGAAGGCGGCGGGGTAGCGTACTTAGCTGCCAACTGGCTCAGAGTCCTTGGGGCTTCCATCATCTAAGTTACTTAAGGTCGGTGTCCGGCAAGGCGCCGTTCCATGCTAGCCGAGCTGGGCAGTAGGGCAAAACGTCATCAAAATGGTCTACAGCACCCGGTGTTCCCAGGACGTATCCCATCCAAGTACTGTTGGAGCCCAGCCCTGCTTTGCTTCGGAGATCAGACGAGATCAGGCGCATCCAAGGTGGTATGGCCAGTAGACGCTGCTCGATCCATCGCCCGGCCAGCCTTTCTCAGGATCGCTTGGTGGCAAGCAATCTGGCCGTGACGGGGTGGGCTCCGAAGGGTCCATGCAAAGGCTGTGCCGTCCCTACAGGTGTGGTTTGTTTAGCAGTGATTCTCCCGCCGCATCAGGTGTCTTCAAAAATGGCTCGGCGCAGGGTCCCCTGCAAGCTAAACCCTTCATCGCGGTAATGTGACAGAAAGAGCAAGCTGGACACGTAACTTGGGGGCGGAGCGAGACGTCCAGGGGTGAATGAAGGAAGAGGGTGAGATGGTTGCCAGTGACTTTGAGCTGCTCTTCAGGGGGGAGGGTCGTGTTGCCTGCAAAGGTCTTCTGCTTGGGGTTACCGGTTGTTGCCTCCAGCCACCCGGGAGACGCTGGTCCTGGTGAAAAGGAGCCTAGTATTAAAAGTAAAGAAGCAACAATGCTGGAGTTCAACGGTGATCAGAAGGATGCTGGTATTTTGCAGAGATGAAATAGCGCAAGAGAGAAAGCAAATGAAAAAAAGAAAAGAGAATGAATGTGTGCACTTGTGAAAGGGAATGGAAAAAAGGCATAGAAGAGAGTGCCCCCTGCTGGTGGAAGGAAGGAAAAAGCAAAAGCCTACAGCACCTGGTAATCCCAGGTGCTCTCCCATCCAAGTACTAACCAGGCCCAACCCTGCTTAGCTTCCTAGATCAGATGAGATTGGGTGTGTTCAGGGTGGTGTGGCCGTAGGCAGAAACAAGTCTCTCACTTGCTGCTTTTCTAATTTGACGTCTGGCTGCCGGCTGCCCTTTCCAGTGCTCAGCAAGACCAGGTCCTTTTCATAGAATCATAGAATCATAGGATGGTAGAGTTGGAAGGGACCTCCTGGGTTATCTGGTCCAACCCCCTGCTCAAAGCAGGATTCACTAGATCATCTCAGACAGATGTCTGTCCAGCCTCTGTTTGAAGACGTCCATTGAAGGGGAACTCACCACCTCTCGTGGCAGCCTGTTCCACTCATTAATCACCCTAACTGTCAAAAAGTTTTTTCTAATATCTAATCTATGTCTCCTCCCATTTAGTTTCATCCCATTGCTTCTAGTCTTTCCTTCTGCAAATGAGAATAAAGATCATCCTTCTACAATGTGACAGCCCTTGACATATTTGTAGACAGCTATTAAGTCTCCTCTCAGTCTTCTTTTTTGCAAGCTAAACATTCCCAAATCCTGCAACCGTTCCTCATAGGACATGGTTTGCAGACCAGTCACCATTCTGGTCGCTCTTCTCTGAACTTGCTCCAGTTTGTCTATGTCTTTTTTAAAATGTGGTGCCCAAAACTGTACACAGTATTCCAGATGAGGTCTGACCAAAGAGGAGTAAAGACCGATAATGACTTCACGTGATCTAGACTGTATGCTTCTGTTAATACATCCCAGAATTGTATTTGCCTTTTTTCCTGCTGCATCACACTGTTGACTCATGTTCAGACTATGATCTATTAGTATACCTAAGTCTTTTTCACATGTACTGTTGCTTAGCTCTATTTCTCCCATTCTGTATATGCTTTTTTCATTTTTATTGCCCAGATGTAGTACTTTGCATTTTTCCCTGTTAAAAACCATTCTGTTGGTTGCTGCCCACTGCTCCAGTTTATTTAGGTCTTTTTGAATCCTCTCTCTCTCTTCTCTAGTATTAGCTATCCCTCCTAGCTTTGTGTCATCAGCAAATTTAATCAGTTTACCCTCAATTCCTTCATCTAAATCATTGATAAAGATGTTGAACAATACAGGTCCCAGGACGGAGCCCTGTGGTACCCCACTTGAGACATTCATCCAGCTGGATGTGAAGCCATTTACAACCACCCTTTGAGTCCGATCACTAAGCCAGTTATGAATCCACCTAACAGTTGTCTGGTCCATTGCATACTTGGTCATTTTTTCAATAAGGATGGTGTGAGATACTTTGTCAAATGCTTTGCTGAAGTCAAGATATACTATATCTACAGCATTTCCCTGATCCACCCAGTCAGTGATTCTGTCATAGAAGGAAATTAAGTTAGTCTGACATGACTTGTTAGTTACAAACCCATGCTGACTCTGGTTAATCACTTCATTCTTATCCATGTACTTACATACATGTTGTTTAATAATTTGTTCAAAGATCTTTCCTAGTATAGAAGTCAGACTCACCGGCCTATAGTTCCCTGGGTCCACCTTCTTCCCCTTTTTGAAGATAGGAACAACATTTGCTCTTCTCCAGTCTTCTGGGACTTCTCCTGTTCTCCAAGAATTTTCAAAGATTATGGAGAGTGGTTCTAAAATTTCTTCTACGATCTCCTTCAGTACTCTGGGGTGTAATTTATCTGGACCTGGAGACTTGAACTCATTTATGTTAGCTAAATATTCCCTCACAATCTTTCTGTTTACAGATAACTTGGATTCCTCTATTCCTTTAAAATGTCAGTGAAGATCAGTTGATGTTACATTTTCTTTCTGAGAGAAAACAGATGCAAAATAGGAATTAAAAAGTTCTTCCTTCTCAACATCCTCTCTTACCATTTCTCCATTTTCATCCTGTAAAAATCCTATAGCATCTTTGACTTTTCTTTTACTTTTGACATACCCCCAAAATCCTTTTTTATTGCTTTTGACATCTCTTGCAAGCCTTAATTCATTGTCAGCTTTAGCTAACCTGATACGTGCCCTGCATGATCTGCAGACTGCATTATAATCTTCTTTAGATATGCCTCCCTCTTTCCATTTAATAAACATTTCTTTCTTTCTTTTTAGCATGTGTTTAAGTTCTGTGTTCATCCATCCTGGTTTCCTTAAATGCTTCCCATTCTTCCTACTTTTCGGGATTGTTAACGATTGTGCTTTGAGAATCTCATTTTTAAAAATTTCCCATCCTTCCTGGACATTTTTGTCCTTAAGGACATCCAGCCATTGGATCCTTCCTATTCTCTTTCTGAGTCTCTTAAAATCTGCCTTTCTAAAATCTAACCTTGAAGTTTGAGTCTTCACATGTCTTCCTCCTCTAGTTATCCAAAATTCTATAATAGCATGATCGCTGCCTCCTAGGGTCCCAGCCACCTTTACCTCCTCAACCACTTCCTCCCTGTTTATAAGGATTAGATCCAAAGTAGCAGATCCCCTTGTTTTCTCCCCTACCTTTTGGAAGATGAAGTTGTCAGCAAGAGAGGATAAGGATAACCCTTCTTGCACTGAGGTTAGCTCTTTGTCAGCCATCTGGCTTGGTTACACAAGCTTCTTTGCAGAGAAACATGTTACTTCTGCTGGCCCTCGCTAGGCGGCCGGCATCCAAAACCTTCCCTGGGCACCTGCTGAAAGCCTGGCCCCTTCACGGCCCCGGGTGCTTTTAACGCCATCATTTCCACACGGCGAGCTGCGGAGTCAATAAGCACTCCTAGCCGTGGCAAGGAGCTCGGTGTCAGGCCTGCGTGAAGGCGGAGGGGTAGCGAACTTAGCTGCCAACTGGCTCAGAGGCCTTGGGGCTTCCATCATCTAAGTTACTTAAGGTCGGTGTCCGGCAAGGCGCCGTTCCATGCTAGCCGAGCTGGGCAGTAGGGCAAAAGGTCATCAAAATGGTCTACAGCACCCAGTATTCCCAGGAGGTCTCCCATTCAAGAACTGTCCGAGCCCAGCCCTGCTTTGCTTCCGAGATCAGACAAGATCGGGCATATCCAAGGTGGTATGGCCGGTAGACGCTGCTCGATCCATTGCCCTTCCAGCCTTTCTCAGGATCGCTTGGTGGCGAGCAATCTGGCTGTGACGGGGCGGGCTCCGAAGGGTCCATGCAAAGGCTGTGCCGTCCCTACAGGTGTGGTTTGTTTAGCAGTGATTCACCCTCCGCATCAGGTGTCTTCAAAAATGTTTTGGCGCAGGGTCTCCTGCAGGCTAAACCCTTCATCGCGGTAATGTGACAGAAAGAGCAAGCTGGATCCGTAACCTGGGGGCGGAGCGAGACGTCCAGGGGTGAATGAAGGAAGAGGGTGAGATGGTTGCCAGTGACTTTGAGCTGCTCTTCAGGGGGGAGGGTCGTGTTGCCTGCAAAGGTCTTCTGCTTGGGGTTACCGGTGGTTGCCTCCAGCCGCGCGGGAGACGCCGGTCCTGGTCAAAAGGAGCCTAGTATTAAAAGTAAAGAAGCAACAATGCTGGAGGCCCACGGTGATCAGAAGGATGCTGGTATTTTGCAGAGATGAAATAGCGCAAGAGAGAAAGCAAATGAAAAAAAGAAAAGAGAATGTATGTGTGCACTTGTGAAAGGGAATGGAAAAAAAGCACAGAGGAGAGTGCACCCTGCTGGTGGAAGGAAAGAAAAGGCAAAAGCATACTGCACCTGGTATTCCTAGGCAGTCTCCCATCCAAGTACTAACCAGGCCTGACCCTGCTTAGCTTCCAAGATCAGATGAGACCAGGCTTGTTCAGAGTGGTGTGGCCTTAGGGACAGACAAGCTTCTCACTTGCTGCTTTTCTACTTTGAAGTCTGGCTGCCGGCTGCCCTTTCTAGAGCTCAGCAAGACCAGGTCCTTTTGTGCTTTCCCTTCTCTTCAATTTTTTTGCTGGCTTCCTTAAAAGGTCTTGTAGACACAACGCCCCACTCAGAGCCGCTGAGTTCACTGATTGGCTGCAGCGCTGTCGACGGAACGTCAGCTTCACGGCCAATGCCACAGGCCGGGAGCAGAGGCGAGACTCACCGGTAGACCCGGGTAGGGTGAGTAGAGCGCGGTTAGTTGCTTTCTAATAGCCTGCAGCCGGGGATTAACTTTTAATGAAAGGGAACAATCCCTTTGACTGTCTGCAGCGCGCCACACCTAGGAAGCGCACTCTCACACACAAGCCAGCATGCACACGTGCTCGCACGTGACAACACCCCCTATCTGCCTCTACAACCTCTCCGTCACCATGCGTCAGACTCTCCTGCCTGTTTTATGATTTCAGGGCCCTAGCAGGAATCACCCCCCCCTCCCCAATTCCTTCCGCACCTTCCTTGCCTTCCTTGCACTGAGGTTAGCTCTTTGTCAGCTGTCTGGCTTGGTTACACAAGCTTATTTGCAGAGAAACATGTTACTTCTGCTGGCCCTCGCTAGGCGGACGGCATCCAAAACCTTCCCTGGACACCTGCTGAAAGCCTGGCCCCTTCATGGCCCCGGGTGCTTTTAACACCATCATTTCCACATGGCGAGCTGCGGAGTCAATAAGCACTCCTAGCCGTGGCAAGAATCTCGGTGTCAGTCCTGCGTGAAGGTGCGGGCTAGCGTACTTAGCTGCCAACTGGCTCAGAGGCCTTGGGGCTTCCATCATCTAAGTTACTTAAGGTCGGTGTCCGGCAAGGCGCCGTTCCATGCTAGCCGAGCTGGGCAGTGGGGCAAAACGTCATCAAAATGGTCTACAGCACCCGGTGTTCCCAGGAGGTATCCCATCCAAGTACTGTCCAAGCCCAGCCCTGCTTTGCTTCCGAGATCAGACGAGATCAGGCATATCCAAGGTGGTATGGCCAGTAGACTCTGCTCGATTCATCGCCCGGCCAGCCTTTCTCAGGATCGCTTGGTGGCGAGCAATCTGGCCGTGATGGGGCCAGCTCCGAAGCGTCCATGCAAAGGCTGTGCCGTCCCTACAGGTGTGGTTTGTTTAGCAGTGATTCACCCGCCGCATCAGGTGTCTTCAAAAATGGCTCGGCGCAGGGTCTCCTGCAGGCTAAACCCTTCATCGCGGTAATGTGACAGAAAGAGCAAGCTGGACCCGTAACTTGGGGGCGGAGCGAGACATCCAGGGGTGAATGAAAGAAAAGGGTGAGATGGTTGCCAGTGACTTTGAGCTGCTCTTCAGGGCTGACAGTCGTGTTGCCTGCAAAGGTCTTCTGCTTGGGGTTACCGGTGGTTGCCTCCAGCCACGCGGGAGACGCTGGTCCTGGTGAAAAGGAGCCTAGTATTAAAAGTAAAGAAGCAACAATGCTGGAGGCCCACGGTGATCAGAAGGATGCTGGTATTTTGCAGAGATGAAATAGCGCAAGAGAGAAAGCAAATGAAAAAGAGAAAAGAGAATGAATGTGTGCACTTGTGAAAGGGAATGGAAAAAAGGCATAGAAGAGCGTGCCCCCTGCTGGTGGAAGGAAGGAAAAAGCAAAAGCCTGCAGTACCTTGTATTCCCAGGCAGTCTCCCATCCAAGTACTAACCAGACCCAACCCTGCTTAGATTCCAAGATCAGGCAAGATCGGGCGCATTCAGGGTGCTGTGGCTGTAGGCGCCAACCAAGCCTCTCACTTGCTGCTTTTCTACTTTGAAGTCTGGCTGCCGGCTGCCCTTTCCAGTGCTCAGCAAGACCAGGTCCTTTTGTGCTTTCTCTTCTCTTCTATTTTTTTGCTGGCTTCCTTAAAAGGTCTTGTAGACACAACGCCCCACTCAGAGCCGCTGAGCTCACTGATCGGCTGCAGCGCTGTCGACGGAACGTCAGCTTCACGGCCAATGCCACAGGCTGGGAGCAGAGGCGAGACTCACCGGTAGACCCGGGTAGGGTGAGTAGAGCGCGGTTAGTTGCTTTCTAATAGCCTGCAGCCGGGGATTAACTTTTAATGAAAGGGAACAATCCCTTTGACTGTCTGCAGCGCGCCACACCTAGGAAGCGCTATCTCACACACAAGCCAGCATGCACACGTGCTCGCATGTGACAACACCCCCTATCTGCCCCTACATCCTCTCCGTCACCATGCGTCAGACTCTCCTGCCTGTTTTATGATTTCAGGGCACTAGCAGGAATTACCCCCCCCTCCCCAATTCCTTCCGCACCTTCCTTGCCTTCCTTGCACTGAGGTTAGCTCTTTGTCAGCCGTCTGGCTTGGTTACACAAGCTTCTTTGCAGAGAAACATGTTACTTCTGCTGGCCCTCGCTAGGCGGCCGGCATCCAAAACCTTCCCTGGGCACCTGCTGAAAGCCTGGCCCCTTCACGGCCCCGGGTGCTTTTAACGCCATAATTTCCACACGGCGAGCCAATTGTGCTTAATGACACGGAGTCAATAAGCACTCCTAGCCGTGGCAAAGAGCTCGGTGTTCGGCCTGCGTGAAGGCGGCGGGGTAGCGTACTTAGCTGCCAACTGGCTCAGAGGCCTTGGGCTTCCATCATCTAAGTTACTTAAGGTCGGTGTCCGGCAAGGCGCCGTTCCATGCTAGCCGAGCTGGGCAGTAGGGCAAAACGTCATCAAAATGGTCTACAGCACCCGGTGTACCCAGGAGGTCTCCCATCCAAGCCCAGCCCTGCTTTGCTTCTGAGATCAGATGAGATCAGGCGTATCCAAGGTGGTATAGCCAGTAGATGCTGCTCGATCCATCGCCTGGCCAGCCTTTCTCAGGATCGCTTGGTGGCGAGCAATCTGGCCGTGACGGGGCGGGCTCCGAAGGGTCCATGCAAAGGCTGTGCCATCCCTACAGGTGTGGTTTGTTTAGCAGTGATTCACCCGCTGCATCAGGTGTCTTCAAAAATGTCTCGGCGCAGGGTCTCCTGCAGGCTAAACCCTTCATCGCGGTAATGTGACAGAAAGAGCAAGCTGGACCTGTAACTTGGGGGCGGAGCGAGACGTCCAGGGGTGAATGAAGGAAGAGGGTGAGATGGTTGCCAGTGACTTTGAGCTGCTCTTCAGGGGGGAGGGTCGTGTTGCCTGCAAAGGTCTTCTGCTTGGGGTTACCAGTGGTTGCCTCCAGCCACGCGGGAGACGCTGGTCCTGGTGAAAAGGAGCCTAGTATTAAAAGTAAAGAAGCAACAATGCTGGAGGCCCACGGTGATCAGAAGGATGCTGGTATTTTGCAGAGATGAAATAGCGCAAGAGAGAAAGCAAATGAAAAAAAGAAAAGAGAATGAATGTGTGCACTTGTGAAAGGGAATGGAAAAAAGGCATAGAAGAGAGTGCCCCCTGCTGGTGGAAGGAAAGAAAAAGCAAAAGCCTACAGCACCTGGTATTCCCAGGCAGTCTCCCATCCAAGTACTAAGCAGGCCCAACCCTGGTTAGCTTCTGAGATCAGACAAGATCAGGCTTGTTCAGGGTAGTGTGGCCATAGGCAGTGACAAGTCTCTCACTTGCTGCTTTTCAACTTTGAAGTCTGGCTGCCGGCTGCCCTTTCCAGTGCTCAGCAAGACCAGGTCCTTTTGTGCTTTCCCTTCTCTTCAATTTTTTTGCTGGCTTCCTTAAAAGGTCTTGTAGACACAACGCCCCACTCAGAGCCGCTGAGCTCACTGATCGGCTGCAGCACTGTCGACGGAACGTCAGCTTCACGGCCAATGCCACAGGCCGGGAGCAGAGGCGAGACTCACCGGTAGACCCGGGTAGGGTGAGTAGAGCGCGGTTAGTTGCTTTCTAATAGCCTGCATCCGGGGATTAACTTTTAATGAAAGGGAACAATCCCTTTGACTGTCTGCAGCGCCTCACACCTAGGATGCGCACTCTCACACACAAGCCAGCATGCACACGTGCTCGCACGTGACAACACCCCCTATCTGCCCCTACAACCTCTCCGTCACCATGCGTCAGACTCTCCTGCCTGTTTTATGATTTCAGGGCCCTAGCAGGAATCACCCCCCCCCTCCCCAATTCCTTCCACACCTTCCTTGCCTTCCTTGAACTGAGGTTAGCTCTTTGTCAGCCGTCTGGCTTGGTTACACAAGCTTCTTTGCAGAGAAACATGTTACTTCTGCTGGCCCTCGCTAGGCGGCCGGCATCCAAAGCCTTCCCTGGGCACCTGCTGAAAGCCTGGCCCCTTCACGGCACCGGGTGCTTTTAACGCCATCATTTCCACACGGCGAGCTGCGGAGTCAATAAGCACTCCTAGCCGTGGCAAGGAGCTCGGTGTCAGGCCTGCGTGAAGGCGGCAGGGTAGCGTACTTAGCTGCCAACTGGCTCAGAGGCCTTGGGGCTTCCATCATCTAAGTTACTTAAGGTCGGTGTCCGGTAAGGCGCCGTTCCATGCTAGCCGAGCTGGGCAGTAGGGCAAAACGTCGTCAAAATGGTCTACAGCACCCGGTGTTCCCAGGAGGTATCCCATCCAAGAAATGTCCGAGCCCAGCCATGCTTTGCTTCCGAGATCAGACGAGATCAGGCGTATCCAAGGTGGTATGGCCAGTAGACGCTGCTTGATCCATCACCCGGCCAGCCTTTGTCAGGATCGCCTGGTGGCGACCAATCTGGCCGTGACGGGGCGGGCTCCGAAGGGTCCATGCAAAGGCTGTGCCGTCCCTACAGGTGTGGTTTATTTAGCAGTGATTCACCCGCCGCATCAGGTGTCTTCAAAAATGGCTCGGCGCAGGGTCTCCTGCAGGCTAAACCCTTCATCGCGGTAATGTGACAGAAAGAGCAAGCTGGTCCCGTAACTTGGGGGCTGAGCGAGACGTCCAGGGGTGAATGAAGGAAGAGGGTGAGATGGTTGCCAGTGACTTTGAGCTGCTCTTCAGGGGGGAGGGTCGTGTTGCCTGCAAAGGCCTTCTGCTTGGGGTTACCGGTGGTTGCCTCCAGCCACCCGGGAGACGCTGGTCCTGGTGAAAAGGAGCCTAGTATTAAAAGTAAAGAAGCAACAATGCTGGAGGCCCACGGTGATCAGAAGGATGCTGGTATTTTGCAGAGATGAAATAGCGCAAGAGAGAAAGCAGATGAAAAAAAGAAAAGAGAATGAATGTGTGCCCTTGTGAAAGGGAATGGAAAAAAGGCATAGAAGAGAGTGCCCCCTGCTGGTGGAAGGAAGGAAAAAGCAAAAGCCTACAGCACCTGGCATTCCCAGGCGGTCTCTGTTAAATGGTTAATTATGGAAATTCATTTGGAATGTTAATCGATAATCATTTTTCTGAGTTCTATGCCTCAGCCATCGTGTCTAGTTGACATGCGCTATTTGTGTGTGTATTTTTGGTTCACTACCATATGTGGAACAGGTGTCCATACGACTGGCTATAAAAGCCCATGGTACAGAAAGGGGGGGCTCTCTTGCTCTGCCCACCCCACAAGACACAGAATCTTCATGCTGAGAAACAGATGACATGTAGGCCTGGACACATGCTGGACAAAGACATGATTTACCAGCCAGGATCCAAGGAAAGATGGGTGAATCTCAACAATTAAGCTAATTATGGACAAATGGACAATTACTTTATAACTAATTATTGTATGTACCTGCTGCAATCTGATTCTTTTTAATGGACAATCCAAGAATAAATAGATACATTTTTAATAAGAATATCGTGATATTGATACTTTGAGAAGTCCTCAGTAGAAAAAAATAATACAGGAAGAGTATTATTTTACAATGGTGAGCCAGCCAGTCCTGTTTTTTTGTTTTTTAAATTAAGTAAGTGAATTTCTTCCGTGAACAAGGGGGGAGTCCTGACGAGCTGAACAGCTGTTGTTCACGTGTCAGTAAATTCACTAGTTTGTCACGAGAAGCAGAAAGGACCTACAGACTGAGGAAAGACAGGAAGCAGAGGTACTAACAAGGAACAGAATCACACAGGAAAAGAATCAGACGAACTGAAGACAGGACGTGCTGATAAAGAGAAGCCAAGGAATCTTAAGGTGAGCAAAATATGGATATAATTTCTTCTTTTGCTAAACAAAGTAATATTAATTTCAAAGGTAATGTAGGAGATGACATAGAAGTTTTGTGTCTCAGTTTATACAAAGAATGTGAATTGCAGAATTTACAGTTAACTTCTAAATTGGTAAATAGAGACAAACAGAAATTGAGAAATATTCTACATTTGGTAGATTTTTTTCATAGTCTTGTGTTAGAGATTTCTAAACAGGAAAATAGTGTAGAAGTGTCAGACGGTGATACTGATTCTGACTGTAATGTGGAAAATGAACAAGAAGTAAGACACGTGTCTGTAACTGAAGGTGACCTTGGGTCTGACCAAGAGACGGACATACAGAAACCTGACATGGGAAAATTCAGAGACATTTGATAGCTTCTCTGATAAGTTTGATTTATCCAATGAGGAGAGGAATCAATTATTTAAAATATGGATTCCTGTGACATTGTCCAGACGTTTACATTTAATGCCCTGTGAAAATGACTCTCCTAATGGATGGGAAAATGATTCGGACAGATTAAGATATTTGATTTATTGTGTCACAAAGGATTTTCCCAACATAGAAGATCTGCAGAAACTAAGGTTTGGTAGGAAGGAATGTACATATACATGCATGTCCATATTTGAATGGTTGTACAAAGCTTTCATCAAAAATTGAAAAGTACAACATATGATAACAACTTTTGTACAAAAATTCAAATTCCTAAATTCAGTTTCCCAAGTTATGGCATCACAAAAAAATTCATTATTTGAATGTGCGCAGATGCTGGATTTTGTTAGAAAACATGAGAATCGTGAAAAGAAAATAAATCAAGCTAAATTTATAAAACCAGGAAAGGTAAAATCTTACCAAAAGCCAATATCAAACTCTCCTAGACTGAGTCATCCCCATAGTGAACTCTATCAAATACACAGAAGATTTCATATATGTTATAAGCCATATCAGCCAGTGCAAAGATCCATCTCTCCACAGAATGAGTTAATTCTCAGTCAGAACTGTGATTCTCTAAAAAGGAAAATGGCTGAAACTGATGGACAGAGACAGGTGAGACGACCAACTCACTGTGACGTAATGTAATGTGGTCAGAAGAAAAGGCAGTTCTCTGAGGTTTTGAAGGATAGAAAAATGTCTTTCCTAAATAGGGCGTTCCTGGAGATATTTGAGAGAGACAGAAGATTTGGTTTAGGGAGTGGCTAAGGAAAAACTGTAATTATAATGTTGTATCAAAATGTAATACAATGTCTCAATATTTATTTAAAATCTCATACAGTAAAATTGTAGTTACATAGTTTCTAATAGTTCATATATATATATATATATATATATATATATATATATATACACTTGTCTAAGTAGAGATTGCGTATAATTGTATTTATATATACGTTTATAAAATATATATATATATATATACAGTGCCTACAAGTAGTATTCAACCCCCTGCAGATTTAGCTGGTTTGATAAGATGCAAATAAGTTAGAGCCTTCAAACTGCAAACGAGAGTAGGTTTTATGAACAGAAGCATAAATCTTACAAACCAAAAAGTTATGTTGCTCATTTGAATTTTATTAAATTTTAAACATAAAAGTGTGGGTCAATTATTATTCAACCCCTATGTTTAATATTTTGTGGAATAACCCTTGTTTGCAATTACAGCTAATAATCGTCTTTTATAAGACCTGATCAGGCCGGCACAGGTCTGTGGAGTTATCTTGGCCCACTCCTCCATGCAGATCTTCTCCAAGTTATCTAGGTTCTTTGGGTGTCTCATGTGGACTTTATTCTTGAGCTCCTTCCACAAGTTTTCAATTGGGTTAAGGTCAGGAGACTGACTAGGCCACTCCAATACCTTGACATTTTCCCTCTTGAACCAGGTCTTGGTTTTCTTGGCTGTGTGCTTTGGGTCGTTGTCTTGTTGGAAGATGAAATTATGATCCATCTTAAGATCCTTGATGGAGGAGCGGAGGTTCTTGGCCAAAATCTCCAGGTAGGCCGTGCTATCCATCTTCCCATGGATGCGGACCAGATGGCCAGGCCCCTTGGCAGAGAAACAGCCCCACAGCATGATGCTGCCACCACCATGCTTGACTGTAGGGATGGTATTCTTGGGGTCGTATGCAGTGCCATCCAGTCTCCAAACGTCACGTGTGTGGTTGGCACCAAAGATCTCGATCTTGGTCTCATCAGACCATAGAACCTTGAACCAGTCTGTCTCAGAGTCCTCCAAGTGATCATGAGCAAACTGTAGACGAGCCTTGACATGATGCTTTGAAAGTAAAGGTACCTTACGGGCTCGTCTGGAACGGAGACCATTGCGGTGGAGTACGTTACTTATGGTATTGACTGAAACCAATGTCCCCACTGCCATGAGATCTTCCCGGAGCTCCTTCCTTGTTGTCCTTGGGTTAGCCTTGACTCTTCGGACAAGCCTGGCCTCGGCACGGGAGGACACTTTCAAAGGCTGTCCAGGCCGTGGAAGGCTAACAGTAGTTCCATAAGCCTTCCACTTACGGATGATGCTCCCAACAGTGGAGACAGGTAGGCCCAACTCCTTGGAAAGGGTTTTGTACCCCTTGCCAGCCTTGTGACCCTCCACGATCTTGTCTCTGATGGCCTTGGAATGCTCTTTTGTCTTTCCCATGTTGACCATGTCTGAGTGCTGTTCACAAGTTTGGGGAGGGTCTTAAATAGTCAGAAAAGGCTGGCAAAAGAGATCTTTAATCCACACATGTGAAGCTCATTATTCTTGGTGCCTGAACTACTTCTTAATACTTTAGGGGGACCAAACAGAATTCTTGTGGTTTGAGGGGTTGAATAATAAATGACACTCTGAATTAACTTTTAACGTTTTAAAAAAACAAAAAAACAAAAAAAAAGTTGCTGCAGTGCATTTCCCACTTCCAGGCTGATCTACAGTACAAATGTCACAATGCCAAGTTAATTCCGCATGTGTCAACCACCTAAATCTGCAGGGGGTTGAATACTACTTGTAGGCACTGTATATATTAATTAATAAATTAGAACTTCATATATATAAATTTAAGTAGCAATATTTTGAATTACATTAGAACCAACCAATATATGTATAAGATATTTAAATAATTCTGTTTCTGTATGAATTTGATATTTAATTTTATTTTCTTATATTTCCTTAGAGTTTTCATTCCAAAGCAGGATTTGATCAAAGAACTCTAAAATTGATTTATTTCTTTATTCACACAGGAAGTGAAAAAATTGCATGATTTTATGTGTATAACATTTTAAAATAATAACAATATATCTAGTTGAACTATAATATATATGTAATACTTATTAATTCTTTTGTGTTGCTAATATTTTCTGTGCATGAAGTGTTCGTGCAAATTAAAGTAGCTTTACAGCATGACGTGTGACAGCTGCGGCCTTTGAACTTTGAGCTAATAGTATAGGATCCCATTCATTCTATTTTCAACTGATGTAACTTAAGACCGGGCAGCCAGTGAAAAAAGAATCTAAGACAAGAGTTTTTTCAAGTGTCTGAAATTCCAGTGACTTACTCTCATATTATATAATATGTACTTGGGGAATATTCAAAGAAATATAAAGATATTCAATTGATATGGCAATGCGCATTAATAAATTGGGATACAACAATTTTGGGTTAAATATATATATATATATATCTAAAACTTCATATGTGGAATGTTTGAGTTGAACAGATCTGTGAATGTCAGAGTGAAGGTGACAGATGAGTAAATCAGCAGCTGCTAAGTGTGATTGATGTGACAGAGGCCTCGTATGTTTGTATGTTTGAAAAAAAAAATGTTTCTTTATGTGAAGGTACAAAAATATATTTAATTCTGAGGAAATTATAATACATAATTAGGTATTATCTACATATGTATATTTCTATATTTCTTTAATAATTATTATTTCTTGATTTAACTAATAGTGGATAAGGGCAACCACACATCAAAATGGTTTACAAAGCTAATTTATATTTAGAATAATTTTCCACATGATAATATTCTTGAATAACTATAATATTATTTTTAATGGTTACCTAAATAGGCACACACCTCTCTTTAGTCAAATCTATGCTACTCATCGATATGAAATTTATGCACAATATTTCTAGAAGAATAATTATTTTTAATTTGGTTCTGATATATACATAAATTTTATAAAATAATATTTTTTGGTATTAAGGGGGAAAATGTGTTTTTGATCCTGATTACATAATCACTTTTGATCAATACTTATTTTCCACACATTTTAATAAAGAAGAAATAATAATAAGGTACTATGGTATAATTAAGAAGGGTATTACATGCAAAGTTGCATAATTTAATATTTTTTGGTGGTACAAGGTTATGACAAATATGAAATCATCCAGATAATGGAGATATAAGGGTATTTTTTATGGAGAATATAATTACTCTGCATTTGTCATTAAAATTTAAAGGCCTTATATTTATTTTTATTCTTATTTTTACTCTTAATTTTATTTTTCATTTTTAAAATTTTATTCTTACTTTATACTTCTTATTTTTCTATTTTTTCATTTTTTAATTCTCATTTGATTTTATTTGAGTTCAATATCTCAATTGAGAAAACACATTAATATTTAATAAAGTAATGTCTAATACAAGAGTATTGCTTCATTAAATATATATTGCTAAGGAAAAAAATGTTTACATTTTCTGAGTAAACACAACAATTCATTCATTCATTTATTCATTCATTCATTCATTCATACATTCATATATTTATTCATTTTGGTTCAGGAGTATACATTCTTTGATATTATTGGTTTAATAAAGATATAAAAACTTGTTTTTTCAAAATACACTGACACCTATGGGTTGGAAAAGGTAATTACACCTATGACATAAAAATGTTCTATCATATGGAGAACTTGATTGATAATGAATTATTATCTATTATTGTTTATTATTCCAAACATAATTTATTTTAATATTTTGATAATAATTAGATGGATATTACTGATTGCTATGGTACGCTGTGATATTATAGGTTAGGAAAAACTGCCAGATTTGGTATCAGATTAGGGAATGAAGACTTCAATCAAGACATCGCAATTATGAATTCTATCTTAATAAAGACTTTTAATTTTTATAAATCAAAGAGATTCTCAAAAGTTACAAGAAGAAGCAACTGATATCCGGACGTCTCAGAAGGTAACAGGTGTGAATGCTGAGTGTTATAATAGACTGTGTCCATTACATACAATACAATTCACACCACTGATCACCAGGACGGCAGAGGACGATGATCCTATATGTACTGTGTTGTGTTCAAGTTTCATCACGTTCCACTGGTTTCTTATCATCTGCAACGCTTCAATGAAAGCTGGTGAACAGGTAATACCTGGCATATGTGTCCTGTATATAAAGGACTGAGTACTGGTTATGGTGCTATATAAAGCAGGAAAGTGTCAAGTTAACCCTTGCTTTACCGACCAAAGACTTCACATCTGTTCCAAAAGTGACACGAGACCAGTGCGGACACACGGAAGATTCCAAAGACGTAAGTCCAGGTGACACTGCACAGATATTAAAGCTACATTTCATCCATGGACTTTGTTTTCTTATCAACTGACACACATGATCTTTCTAATAAAGAGTACAGTTTATGGACTGAACAATAATGAACACAATTATGGACTGTACAATATCTACATGCTGTAATTTATTTCAAAGGAGTTTTCATCTAAAGACTGTGTTATAAAAGAACCAAGAAGAAGACGAGACGACGACCCGATGACTTCAGATGATGACGATTGAACCCGCGATTGCTTCAATTTAGATATAGGGAAGTATAATTATACATATTAAATGAATATTAGTCGCGGCTTACCATAACATCAATTCACATCATTATATAACAATAATCCGATATTGATACTATTATTACTATTATTATTATTATGGAAATTTAATGATATTGCCAAGGAAGAAGGAAAGAAAAAATGATTGATGAATGTATCTTCTTTTGAGATTTTTCAGTTAAAGTCCTTTTATTCTCAAAAAAGGGGGAAATGTTAAATGGTTAATTATGGAAACTCATTTGGAATGTTAATCGATAATCATTTTTCTGAGTTCTATGCCTCAGCCATCGTGTCTAGTTGACATGCGCTAGTTGTGTGTGTATTTTTGGTTCACTACTGATAGGAAAATTAGTATACCATATCAATTAATCCCTTTTAATATAACCCTTTAACACTCCTATAAACCAATGTAGTAAAATATGCTGCTTAAACAACTAAATTATAATAAGATTAATCAATAATCTCTAAGCAAAGATGTAAAGTTTACCCAAGCCACTGTGGAATTTGCAGGGGTTGCTTATCTTAGTCAAAATGCCCTTTTGAGGTCAGGTTGATCTAGGGAAAGCACATTGACCAACAAAACAGGTACATTGCATCAAGTAATTATATAAGTACATAGGTAAGTATTTTATGTAATCGCCTGATTACTAATGATTCGATGCTAGTTGTTTATATTGTAAGATGATTGGTTATGTTATAATCTTCCTATGTCCCACCTACTATGTACAACCCACAATTTATACTATAAGAATTGTGCCCCAATACAATGGAGGCAGTTCTGTTCTAATATTGATCAGAGCTCTTGTGGCTACAATAAAACTTTCTTTAATCTGCAGAGATAGTGTGTGCACTCATCCTTTCGGAGACTGAGACGTTATTCCATATCAGTTGGTGCCGAAACCCGGGACCTCACGCCGCTACTTTGGACGGGAGAATTGCAAGCTGTATGCTGGCTGGACAGGTGGATCACTACTACAAAAGCGCGCTGCAGGTGAGAATTCCCTGTTGTTTGGGTGGTCATCCACTTTGGGCTGTCAGTAACTTCTTGTTCCTGTCCAGTAGCGTCTGAGGTATTTATTTTAGCCTTTATTTTATCCACTCTCCCAAAGGGTATATAGTAAATGTACGTAAGGTATTAGAGTTTATTTCAATGTTATAAAGTTTTACTGTCATGTAAATATTGCTGATATTTCTGGTCTGTTTCCTGAGAGAGCTGTGTAATATACTATTGTTACTATTGTTTACCTAATCAATATATCACTCACACTCACTGCCAGTTTCTCCTGTTCAGTGAACGTTTCACAAGCACAAGCTAATGAGACGGGACAGTGGTATTAATATTGCACAGCACTCTGAGCAAACATATTGGAATAACCAGATAAAAATTACAAATAGACATACGGTTATTGTCATTAATTGTTTGAACTAATAACTTAGTTTAGAAAAATAAGTTTGAAAAGTGATAAGAAACTTAGTATCATTCATATATATATATATATATTTACACTGAATATTGTTAACTCATAAGTTGGTCTGACGAGACCCACATTTATTTCCTGTAATAAAATAACTCCAAAGAGGAAATGGGGAATGTCCATAGCAATTGTGCTAAACCCGGCAAAACCCCACAGAAGGAAATTAAATGTGTACAATACTCAGAAGGGAGTCCAATGATTTATATGATTGATACATATGGGCAACCAGCATTCAATATATGGACTAGATGGAGATCTGTTTTGCCTGATCTACCAATCGAAGGCACATTAGATATTACTCTATTAAAGACTATATCACCTTGCTGTATCAGTGAGGAAGAACAGAAAATGTACTGTTCTTGGTTAGAAGTAGCTGCATCTACCACTAATCCAGTATCCGTGACTCCTCTTATGCCTCTTGCCCCACCATCATATTATTCTAGTAAACCAAAATTATTAAATATGATGGATTGTGATGATGAACAAATGATAGCCTGCATGGCCCAGAGCCTGATAGACCAAGCCCGGGCTGCCAGAGTTGCACAAGCAGCTCAGCCTTATGCATCCGTAACCACACCTTCCCCATTGCAAGCTTCTGCCCCAATAGGTCCCGATGCACCTTTATCCATGATCACAGATACTGGTTTTATAAAAACAAGCCCATCATCATCTGGTGCTAGTATAGATGAGAAGGTGCATGAAGGAACACTTGCTAGAACCACTGTAGTAAGAGAAGAATTATACCCAAATAGGGAATTGGAAGAATATTCTGACAAAACACCAATAATAGATAAAAATTATACCAATGTAAGCACAGATAACATTATAACTGAAGGTAGAAGGCGCCTACAAAGCAATCCCCCTGCTCAAATGTACCCCATGCAAGAAATCACAGGCCCAGGTAACCAGTCATGGAAGATGAGAAAACCTTACACTTGCACTGATTTGTTTGAGATAAATAAGCAAGTGGGTGAATATAGGAAAAATCCCAGAAGATCTTGGGAAATGTTAGATAAGATCTTTCATACACATCAACTATATGGTCAAGATATTCTACAAATCTTGCATACTGAATTTACACCTGCAGAGGTTGTAGAATTACTTAAGAATACTCAATATACTGGACCTAATCCAGAGTTCAAAATTGATGAGGTACAAAATCAGTGGGATAAAATTCGTCACAATTATAAGGAAATGTTTAAGCAAACCCCTGATTGGAATGCTATAAGCAATATACAACAAGGGTCAACTGAATCAGTAAGAGAGTATTATCACAGATTCAGTCAGTTGGTGAAAGATCAGAGTGGTGAAAAAAGTCTATTTGAAGTTCCTGAAGTAGCTATAATTCTTATCCAAACATTTGTTGATGGGTTAACTAAGGTGTTAAAAAGCAGATTAACCACTCAGATGCCTCATTGGAAAACTTTAACTATGGATAGTGTGTTAGCTGATTTATATCATTACGAGAAAAATCTAGAGGGGGCACAAAAGAAAAAGGAAGAAAGATTAATGCAGTTACAAATATCTGCTACAGAGAGAACTCTGAAAACCACAGGCACTGCTAACAAGGATGACAACTCAAAAGGGAAGGATTTTAGGTGTTTCAATTGCAATGGGAAGGGTCACATTGCCAGGTATTGCAAGAAACCAAAGAAACAACAAAAGCAGGAAGAAGATAAACAGAGTTGACTAGATGATAGTGAAACTGTGCAATATATGGTTAACCCTTTAATGCCTTTAAACACTTCTTCCTTTTCCTCTAGAGAACCAGTTTTACACTGTGAAGTGGCAGGAGAAACTGTACCTTTTCTCATTGACACAGGTGCTTCAGTGTCTCTAATTAATGATAACTCATTCCTTCCCAAAACAGGAGAAAAATTGAAAATGGTTGGAGTCACAGGAAAACCTAATTTTCTTTCTATTTCAGATCCAACTAGGGTTACTATAGGTCCCATTACAACTGAACATTCTTTTCTGTTGTCAGCAGATGCCCCAATAAGCCTCCTGGGACGGGACCTGCTATGTAAACTGAATTGTACCATATTTTGTACCCCGGATGGAGTACATTTACAGGTACCCAAGGGTCATACGGAGGATGCAGTGAATTTATTGTACATGAGTCCAGATACCATATTGGTCTCCAAAATATTGGATCCGGCGGTAGAATCAATGTTGACAAAGGTCCCACCTAAATTGTGGAATGCTGATTCTACTGAGGTTGGTAACATGAATCATGTCCAACCTGTACAAATTGACTTAAAACCTCACTGTATCCTCCCCTGTAAACCTCAATACCCATTAAAACCAGAAGCTGAAGTTGGCATAGCCCCAACTATTAAATCACTCTTGATACAAGGTGTGTTGAAGAAAATTCAGAGTCCATGTAACAGTCCTATTTTCCCCATCAAGAAACCTGGTAGTAAGGGACAGTGGAGGATGGTTCAAGATCTAAGGACCATAAATGAAGTGGTTGTACCATTACACCCAGTCGTTCCAAATCCAGCTACTATCTTAATGCAGATCCCAGCAAATAGTTCTTATTTTTCTGTCATAGATCTGTGTTCCGCTTTCTTCTCCATCCCCATTCACCCTGACTCCCAGTACCTTTTTGCCTTTACTTACAGAGGACAGCAGTATACATGGACTCGGTTGCCACAAGGTTTTCTAAACTCACCTACCATCTTCAGTCAAGCACTCAGTAACAACCTGGCAGATCTAGTGCTCCCATGCGGATCCATCTTGATTCAGTATGTGGATGACCTGTTGTTGTGTTCTGTTTCAAAAGATGAGAGTCTGGAAGATACAGAAGCCCTTCTGTGCTTTCTAGCAGAAAACGGACACAAAGCAGCACTTGCCAAGTTGCAACTGTGCCAGACTAAGGTAGTATACATTGGACACTGTTTGACAAAAGGACTAAGACATCTCTTGACAGAAAGAGTAATGGCCATTAAACATATGACCATTCCCTATAACAAGAAACAGATGAGACAGTTTTTAGGGATGGTTGGATACAGTAGACAGTGGATTCCTTGTTTTTCTTTATATTCCACACCACTGTATGCCCTTACCAAAGATACTGTCCCAGAACCTTTTGAGTATACAGAGGAAGTTCAAACTGCTTTTGTAGAACTGAAGGAAGCCTTGATCTCTGCCCCTGCTCTTGGTTTACCCAATTATGCTCTCCCTTTTCATCTTTTTTGCCATGAAGTACAAGGGCATGCTCAAGCTGTATTGACTCAACGTCATAATTATGCTAACAAACCAATTGCCTACTACAGCTCAGAACTAGAGCCGGTTGCACGAGGAATGCATGCTTGTCTTAAGGCCGTTGCAGCAGCAGCATTTTCTGTGGAGAAATCTGCAGACCTGGTTCTCATGCACTCCTTGATTGTATGGGTCCCCCACTCTGTGTATGCACTGCTCAACTGCCAGAGGACCAAGCATGTCACCCAGGCCAGACTTACCAGATGGGAAGTGACACTCTTACAGCCAAGTCACATCACTTTACGCAGATGTTCCCAGTTGAACCCTGCTACTTTACTACCATATGAGACACTCTTGTCTCAGAGAGAGGGAGTGAATGGTGAGACTGGTGAATTTGACACAGACAGTGAGTTTGACAGAATGGCATGCCCTGATGAACATGATTGTGTACTTCACACGCAAACATTGACACTGCCTAGGGCAGATTTACAAGAAGAACCGCTGCAAAACCCAGATATGGTGTTTTACGTTGATGGAAGTTGCCACAGGCAAACAGACACAGGAGAATTGAATTCTGGGTTTGCAGTAGTGGATGACCACAATGTGGTCCATGCTGAAGCATTAGGAACACCACACTCAGCACAAAGAGCAGAACTAATTGCACTCACAAAAGCATGCCAGCTAGCAGAAGGACAACGTGTTAACATTTATTCAGACTCAAGGTACGCATTTGGTGTAATACATGATTTTGGTACTATATGGAAAATGAGAAATTTTCTCACTGCTAGTGGTTCTCCAATAAGCCACTCAGGAGAAATTGCTCAGTTACTTGATGCAGTGAATCTCCCAAAGGAGATTGCTGTCATCAAGTGTCAGGCTCATACCACTGGACAAGATCCAGTAGCAAAAGGAAACAACAGAGCTGATGCAGCTGCAAAAACGGCAGCAAGCAAAGTTTTAAACACCCATATGATGAATCTGATTGAAATCCCAAATTGGGAAAAACTGTAAACAATGCAAAATAATTGTTCTCCTCAGGAAAAGGCCCGATGGAAGGACATAGGATGCACCCAGGATTCAGAAGGCCTCTGGAGAAACGGTGAAGGTAAACCAGTGGCCGCAAAATCTCTGCTGACAGCGTTAGCAGATGCTGCACATGTTTTAACCCATGGAGGTAAAACCGTGATGCAAAATTTGGTATATACGTACTGGTGTGCACCAGGTTTCACAGTTATTGCAAAAAGAAAATGTTTGTCTTGTCAAACATGTCTCCAGCAAAATGCTGGAGGAGCTGTGAAAGCCCCACCTTCTCACCTCCCATCAACCACGGGTCCTTTCCAAATTCTGCAGATTGATTACATTCAACTACCTAAAGTTGGTAGATTGCAATATGTCTTGGTATGTGTTGATCAATTCTCAGGGTGGGTAGAGGCTTATCCAACAGCCTCACAGACAGCAGAAATAACTGCTTCAAAGATATGTAAGGAATTTGTGTGTAGATATGGTATTCCACAGGTAATATCTAGTGATCAAGGTCCTGCATTTACAGGTAAAGTGTTCCAAAAAGTATGTTCAATGATAGGAGTAAAACAACAATTGCATACTCCTTATCACCGACAAGCTAGTGGGAAAGTGGAAAGGTATAACCGAACCATAAAAGAGAAACTAGCAAAATGTTGTAAAGAAACAGGTATGAAGTGGCCAGATGCCCTACCTTTGGTATTAATGGATATCAGAATAACACCACGAGGTCTTTTACAGTTATCACCTTTTGAGATTCTGTATGGCAAGATACCTAATCACCCACTTTCACCCCCAGAAACTGCCCAGGCTGCTCAGAATACCTTGAATGTGGACTACGTCTTACGATTGCAAAAACAACTAAAAGACATTGCCCAGAGTGTACATCTACAGCAACCACAAGTCACTTTGTCCTGTCACGAGGTGCAGCCAGGAGACTACGTGTTGGTACGTAAATTCTTGAGATCTGGTTCCCTTACAGAACGGTGGGAAGGTCCATACCAAGTCCTGTTGACAACCCCTACCAGCGTTAAGGTAGAAGGAAGAGGGACGTGGATCCACGCATCTCACTGCAAAAGAGTGCAACCCACTGCCGAGACGACATCTTCATCTGCGCCAGATAAAGAAGATCCAGCTGACATCATCTGTACCACACACCCTGAGCTGCACCCCTAAGTAAGTTTTTGTGGTCTGAGACAAAGCAGAAATACGCTTCTCTCAGGCTGCCACCTAAGTCGCTGCTGTAACAGCTGAAGATTATTCCAGCGCTGTTCTTCCATCGCGTGCAGAGGATAAAACAAAGAAGAAGATGTCACTCTATGAGCAGTTATATGGACTACATGCGAGCAAAAGACTCTGGGGAGCGGTGATAGGCCTATGTAGTCTTTTGGTGATAATGGTGTGTTTACACAGTTTAAGTGAATGTTCTACGTCCACAGATACTGATAATCCAATAATACCACTAGATCCATTCTTGGGAGGGAGGAAGAAAAGAGGTATCCCAGATGTTCATGACTGTATAGAGTACTATTGTAAACCTAATGGTTATGAAGCCCGGTGCATAGTTTGGTGTTTTGATGATAGAGAATTCCTTCGAGGTAAACGGGAGTTACATGAACACCTACAAGAGCCGTGGGACAATAAATTGTTAAATATGCATGACACTATAGCCAAGCGCACAGGAACTAAAGATTGTTGGATATGCACTCTGCAGCATCGGCGTCTCTGCCCCGTTCTAGGCAGAGACGCCGTCCCTCTCACCTCCCCGCTCCTGGCGCGGCGTCCTCCAGCGCTTCTCTCCCCGCTGCTTCCGGCACGCGCTCCTTCCCCGGCAGTGTGCTTAGGGCGCGCGCGCGCTCCCCCTCTCTTAAAGGGACCGCGCGCGCCGTCCTAAGGAGTCCCCGGCCAATTGCCGGAGGACCTCCCATATAAAAGGCACCTCCTCCAAAATGGAGGTGCCCGAGCAATGTTGTAGCACTGTTCACTACTCTGCTTCAGCCCTCAGGTCCCGTTTCCAGTTACCTGCCAGATACCTGCCAGATTCCTGCCAGTCTGCTGTCTAATTCCTGCCTGTTATCCTGCTACCTGCCTGATAGCCTGAGGTCCGAAGGTCTGCCTTCCAACTCCTGTCAGTCTGTCTAAGGACCAGCTTGCCCGCTCACCTGGGAGCGCTCATCTGCTGCCTGTCTGCTAGCCTACCAGGAGGCTCTGCCGTCACGTGCTGTGACCACCCGCCTGTCCAGAGACTCCTGCCCGCTCACCTGGGAGCGCTCATCTGCTACCTGTCTGTTGGTCTTCCTGGAGGCTCCGCCGTCACATGCTGTGACCACCCGATTATCCAGAGACTCTCGCCTGCTCACCTGGGAGCTCACGTCTATCATCTGCCGCCACAGGTCGTACCAATCCTTTACCCAGAGACTGCCCCGGTCACTTGCCGTGACCTCCTGCCCGTTCATCCAGAGACTGCCCCGGTCACTTGCCGTGACCTCCTGTCCGTTCATTCAGAGACTGTCCCAGTCACCTGCTGTGACTGCCTGCCCGTCTACCCTGGTCGCCACCCGCTCCCTTACAATGACCGCCCCCTTGTATAGTAGCTCAGAAGTTCCGCCTCCCAGACCCGTTACAGTTTGCTCGGGCACCGGAACCCGGTGGCACCCAAGCTCCCTCGCTCTCGGACCTGTGTCATGAACTGTCCCGTCAGAGGTCCCAACAGGAGTCCATCCTGGGTCACCTGCGGAATGTCAATTCTCGCCTGGACACTCTGACTGCTCTGCCTGCAACCACCGCCAGTGCCATTACTCGCAATCCGGCAGCTCCACTGCCCACTAATAACATGGTATCCTACCCCAGACCCCGGCTTTCTGCACCTCCTCGTTTCGGAGGCGACTCCGCCCATGCTCGGGGCTTCATAAATCAGTGCACCCTGCACTTTGAACTCCTGTCTCACCAGTTTAACTCCGACCGGGCCAAAATTGCCTTCATCATGTCCCATCTCACCGGAGAGGCCCTGGCCTGGCTAAATCCTCTATGGGAGAGAGGAGACCCCCTGGTGTCCGACTTGCCTGCCTTTCTCACGGCTTTCCGGAAAGTCTTCGACGAACCCGGACGGAAGACCTCATCCGCATCATCTCTGCTACGCCTCTGTCAGGGAAGTCTCACCGTGGGCCAATATGCCATACGGTTCCGTACCCTTGCCTCGGAGCTGGCCTGGGATAATGACGCTCTGGTTTCCGTCTTCTGGGAGGGTCTGTCCGGCCGTATTAAAGATGAACTTGCCGGTCGGGACATTCCTACCACTCTCGATGACCTAATAACTCTTGCCATCCGGATTGACCTGCGGTTCCAGGAGCGTGCCAAAGAGGTCACCCGTGAGAGGAGGTTTCCACGTCTAGCTCCTACTTTTCAGAAACCCGTCACTCCCTCCGTCTCTCCTCAGCTACACTCTCCTGAGCCTATGCAGGTCGACCAGACCAAGACGGTCGGTTCTCGCCAAGAATCTCGCCGAGCCGAGGGAAGCTGTTTCTATTGTGGCAGTATGAAGCACTTCATCCGTTCCTGCCCGGAAAAGCCGGGAAACGCCAGTGTCTAGGACCACTCGGAGAGGTCGTCCTAGACAAAAGTAAGCCCTCTCCGTCTCTGACCTTACCGGTCTCTATTGCTTGGGGAGAAAACTGTCTCTTTGAACTCGCCCATCTGGATTCTGGAGCTGCTGGAAACCTCATCTCCCAGTCTCTGGTAGAGAGATACCATATTCCCACCAAGTCCCTGGCTGAACCATTGTCAGTCGCCTCCGTGGATGGAAGACTTCTCTCGGAGACCATCCTGCTCGTCACCGAACCCATAACCCTGCAGGTGGGAATGCTGCACTCTGAGGAGATCTCATTCCATGTGCTGTCCGGACTTTCTCACTCCCTGTTGCTAGGTCTACCCTGGCTCCAGACATATGAAACCGTATTGAACTGGCGGTCCGGTGAAGTACTCCGATGGGGTCCTGACTGCCATAGGACCTGCCTGGTCCCGGTCCGTCCACTTCGCCCTCAGCCTACTCCAGCTAACTTACCTGGTCTCCCGGCTCCCTACTGGCCCTATGCGGACGTCTTTGGTAAGAAGGAAGCTGAGACGTTGCCACCCCATAGGCCATACGATTGCCCGATCGACCTGGTACCTGGCACCACTCCTCCCCGTGGGCGTATCTATCCGTTGTCTGCAGCCGAGACCCGAGCCATGTCTGAGTACATTGAAGAGAATCTGGCTAGGGGATTTATCCAAAAATCTACCTCCCCGGCTGGAGCCGGATTCTTCTTTGTCAAAAAGAAAGACGGCTCGCTACGTCCCTGTATTGACTACAGAGGACGCAATCTCATCACGGTAAAAAACAAATATCCCCTGCCACTCATCTCCGAATTGTTTGACCGTCTCAAGGGCGCCAGGATCTTCTCCAAGCTGGATCTACAAGGAGCGTATAATCTGGTCCGTATCCGTCAAGGAGACGAGTGGAAGACGGCATTCAATACCCGGGACGGTCACTACGAGTACCTTGTGATGCCCTTCGGTCTCTGTAATGCTCCCGCGGTCTTTCAGGAACTAGTCAACGACATCTTCCGTGACCTCCTGTACTCCTGCGTAGTGGTATACCTGGACGATATCTTGGTCTTCTCTCCGGATCTCCCCACACACCGGAGGGATGTTCGTCAGGTCCTGCTTAGGCTTCGGCAGAACCACCTTTACGCCAAATACGAGAAGTGCCTCTTCGATCAGACCTCCCTTCCGTTCTTGGGCTATGTCATCTCCCAAACAGGTCTGCAAATGGATCCCGAGAAGCTCTCTTCCGTTCTAAAATGGCCTCGTCCTGAAGGTTTGAAGGCGATACAGCGATTCCTGGGCTTCGCTAATTATTATCGTCTTTTCATCCCACACTTCTCGTCTCGGACTGCTCCCATATCTGCACTTACCCGTAAGGGGGCTAACCCCAGGACATGGTCGCCTGAAGCCGAGGAGTCCTTCCTTTCCCTAAAGAAAGCCTTCGCCTCTGCTCCCGTCCTGCACCGTCCGGACTGTAATAAACAATTCTACCTGGAGGTTGATGCCTCCTCCTCCGGAGCCGGAGCGGTGCTCACCCAGAAGTCTTCTACCGGGAGAATGGTAACGTGCGGCTTCTTCTCCAAAATCTTCTCCTCGTCGGAGCGCAACTACTCCATTGGAGACCGGGAATTGCTAGCCATCAAATTGGCACTGGGAGAGTGGCGCTATCTGCTTGAAGGGGCTCTCTACCCGGTAATTATCTACACGGATCACAAAAACCTGGCATATCACCAAAATGCCCAGAGACTCAATCCTCGCCAGGCCCGGTGGTCGTTGTTTTTTGCCCGCTTCGACTTCATTCTTCATTTCCGTCCTGCGGACAAGAACGTCAAAGCTGATGCCTTGTCCCGGTCCTTCCTGTCCTCCGATCAAGAGGAGGAACCTACGCACATCATCGACTCCTCCAAGGTGATGAATGTGGCCCCCTTGGATCTGACTCGTCTTCCACCCGGTAAGACGTTCGTAGCTGTGCCAGATCGGGAGAGGGTTCTTCGCTGGGGACATTCTTCTAAACTAGCTGGCAATGCTGGCCAAAAGAAGACCTTCCAACTTATTACCCGGCATTACTGGTGGCCTACCCTGCGTAAGGACGTGGTAGACTTCGTCGCGGCCTGTTCATCCTGTGCCCGTAACAAAGTTCCCCGACATCTACCTGCCGGCCATCTCCTGCCCCTTCCCGTACCTGCTGCTCCTTGGCAACACATCGCTATGGACTTTATCACCGACCTTCCAGTTTCTGCCGGTTGTACTGTCATTTGGGTTGTCGCTGACCGTTTTTCTAAGATGGCCCACTTCATTCCCCTGCCTGGTCTTCCGTCTGCACCCAAGCTGGCTAAAGACTTTATCCGCCACATCTTCCGTCTCCATGGTCTGCCCCTCCACATCGTGTCGGATCGTGGGGTTCAGTTCACCTCTCGCTTCTGGAGAGCCACATGTAAGCTGCTGGACATTACCCTGGATTTCTCCTCCGCTTACCACCCTCAGTCCAATGGTCAAGTGGAGCGGATCAATCAGATCTTGTCCAGCTACCTCCGGCACTTCGTTGATGCTCACCACTCGGACTGGGTGGATCTCCTACCATGGGCCGAGTTCTCTTATAACAACCATGAGAGCGAGTCCTCTTCCAAATCCCCGTTCTTTATAGTCGGTGGCCAACATCCCCGGATTCCACTTCCTGTCTCCGTTTCTGTGGACAACCCTGCTGCGGAGTCTCTTGTCAGCGAATTTTCTACTATTTGGGAGAGCACCAGGTCCGCTCTTCTTCTCTCCTCTGAGCGGATGAAGAGATATGCTGATAAGAGACGTCTGGATCCGCCCCAATTCCGTCCGGGAGACAAGGTTTGGCTCTCATCCAAACATGTGCGGCTCAAAGTACCCTCCTACAAGTTGGGTCCTCGATTCATCGGCCCCTTCGAAGTCCTCAGGCAAATTAACCCTGTGGCCTACAAATTAAAACTCCCGGCCACCCTACTGATCCCCAACTCCTTCCACGTATCTCTCCTCAAACCCGTTGTCTTTAACTTTTTTTCCAAAAATCCAGGTGCCCCTCCTGCTCCGGTTTCCGCTGATGACATCTTTGAGGTAGAGAGTATTCTGGCCTCCAAGAGGGTAAGAGGAAAAACCTTTTTTCTGGTAGATTGGAAGGGGTTTGGTCCTGAGGAGAGAACTTGGGAACCCAGGGAGAACATCAACGCCCCGCTTCTCCTTGAGAAATTTCTTTCTGACCAAAAAAAGAGGGGGCCTAAAGGGGGGGGTACTGTAGCATCGGCGTCTCTGCCCCGTTTTAGGCAGAGACGCCGTCCCTCTCACCTCCCCGCTCCTGGCGCGGCGTCCTCCAGCGCTTCTCTCCCCGCTGCTTCCGGCACGCGCTCCTTCCCCGGCAGTGTGCTTAGGGCGCGCGCGCGCTCCCCCTCTCTTAAAGGAACCGCGCGCGCCGTCCTAAGGAGTCCCCGGCCAATTGCCGGAGGACCTCCCATATAAAAGGCACCTCCTCCAAAATGGAGGTGCCCGAGCAATGTTGTAGCACTGTTCAATACTCTGCTTCAGCCCTCAGGTCCCGTTTCCAGTTACCTGCCAGATACCTGCCAGATTCCTGCCAGTCTGCTGTCTAATTCCTGCCTGTTATCCTGCTACCTGCCTGCTAGCCTGAGGTCCGAAGGTCTGCCTTCCAACTCCTGTCAGTCTGTCTAAGGACCAGCTTGCCCGCTCACCTGGGAGCGCTCATCTGCTGTCTGTCTGCTAGCCTACCAGGAGGCTCTGCCGTCACATGCTGTGACCACCCGCCTGTCCAGAGACTCCAGCCCGCTCACCTGGGAGCGCTCATCTGCTACCTGTCTGTTGGTCTTCCTGGAGGCTCCGCCGTCACATGCTGTGACCACCCGATTATCCAGAGACTCTCGCCTTCTCACCTGGGAGCTCACGTCTATCATCTGCCGCCACAGGTCGTACCAATCCTTTACCCAGAGACTGCCCCGGTCACTTGCCGTGACCTCCTGCCCGTTCATCCAGAGACTGCCCCGGTCACTTGCTGTGACCTCCTGCCCGTTCATCCAGAGACTGCCCCGGTCACTTGCCGTGACCTCCTGCCCGTTCATCCAGAGACTGCCCCGGTCACTTGCCGTGACCTCCTGTCCGTTCATTCAGAGACTGTCCCAGTCACCTGCTGTGACTGCCTGCCCGTCTACCCTGGTCGCCACCCGCTCCCTTACAAGGACCGCCCCCTTGTATAGTAGCTCAGAGGTTCCGCCTCCCAGACCCGTTACACACTCATTCACCAATATCCTCAAAATCTATGCCTTTCTTAGCTACTCCTGTACCAATGGAGGAACTTATCCTGTCATTGGAAGAAACTTTCACATTCCCCACAAATCTAAGTGCTTCACGATATAACAACACTCGTGTGTCCCTTCCAATAGCAGGATGGACAGCTCCACCATGGTGGGTAGCGATTCGAGATCTATCCCTCATTACACCCCACAGCATAGCTGTATGTGGTCCAGGATCTACCAGCATACGATGTAATAGAATTAATATTACAAATAATGAGTTGGGATCCATACCTGTTAATCTAGAATCATTACAGGTTATATTTCTACCAAGTCATGTCCCTTATACATCAGAAAATAATGAAGGATCTACTATATTCGGGGGCCTAGTATACGAATTAACCGAAGGAACATCAGGTTTGTTGCATGATTTAATAAATAGTTCAGGATATAATGAAGATACGAATACATGCAATCAAACAGTAAGAGGAATACTAAGACACCCCTGGTGCCCGTCCCCGAGGTTACAACCCCTCATATGGTATGCATCTGAAATTTCTTATAGGTTACTATCCCATTTAGGTGGAGAACATATCATTCTTCCAGAAAATATGTATTATGTTTGTGGAACTTTTGCTTACAAATTTCTACCTTATGATGGCGTTGGTACATGTACCCTAGCAAGATTGACCCTAGCTAAATGGACCATCGCCCATGATGAGATAGACCTTGATCAGATACCAATACATATGATGCAGAAGAGAAGAGCTAAAACCCAGCCTTTGATACACACTCCATGGTACACAAAGTTTGGACTCACTCTCACAATTACAGGATTGGCTATCCACAATTCTCATAACATTGAACAATTAGCAGAATTGCTTGATAATGTCACAGATGAAGTATTCGATGCCATCCTAATACTAAACAATCAAACTCGGTTTCATGCAAAAGTACTAAATCAACATACTATAGTATTGGACTATTTAACGGCCAGTCAAGGAGGTATGTGTCAGATAATCGGTCCTGCCTGTTGCAACTATGTAGATGCCAATTTTTCAGTCAGAGTAGATAAACACATCGCCAAAGCCATGGAATTAAAAGAAAGATTCAGAGAAGAACATTCCCATGATGATGAAACCATTTTTAGCAGTTGGTTACAATGGTTGAAACCTGCTAACTGGTTTAAAGGTATAGGAGGATGGATTGTCGGTGTAGGTCACATGTTCCTACAAATTTGTCTGTTTGCTTTCATCATCATATTGCTCATAAAATTATGTAAGTGGGCCATAAACAAAATCCGAAGACCCAAGAACGTCTTAAACGTTCATCTCCTTCCGGCAAATGAAAATTCTGAAATACCTCTCCTTGCTCCTCCCCCTCCTTTTCGGAGAGAGGGCAGAAGATACTATTACTTTGATGTAGAGGTGTAAGTGACAAGTGATAATATTATTATCAGAGAGAGGAAAATGATAGGAAAATTAGTATACCATATCAATTAATCCCTTTTAATATAACCCTTTAACACTCCTATAAACCAATGTAGTAAAATATGCTGCTTAAACAACTAAATTATAATAAGATTAATCAATAATCTCTAAGCAAAGATGTAAAGTTTACCCAAGCCACTGTGGAATTTGCAGGGGTTGCTTATCTTAGTCAAAATGCCCTTTTGAGGTCAGGTTGATCTAGGGAAAGCACATTGACCAACAAAACAGGTACATTGCATCAAGTAATTATATAAGTACATAGGTAAGCATTTTATGTAATCGCCTGATTACTAATGATTGGATGCTAGTTGTTTATATTGTAAGATGATTGGTTATGTTATAATCTTCCTATGTCCCACCTACTATGTACAACCCACAATTTATACTATAAGAATTGTGCCCCAATACAATGGAGGCAGTTCTGTTCTAATATTGATCAGAGCTCTTGTGGCTACAATAAAACTTTCTCAAATCTGCAGAGATAGTGTGTGCACTCATCCTTTGGGAGACTGAGACGTTATTCCATATCAACTACCATATGTAGAACAGGTGTGCCATACGACTGGCTATAAAAGCCCATGGTACAGAAAGGGGGGGCTCTCTTGCTCTGCCCACCCCACAAGACACAGAATCTCCATGCTGAGAAGCAGATGACATGTAGGCCTGGACACATGCTGGACAAAGACATGATTTACCAGCCAGGATCCAAGGAAAGATGGGTGAATCTCAACAATTAAGCTAATTATGGACAAATGGACAATTACTTTATAACTAATTATTGTATGTACCTGCTGCAATCTGATTCTTTTTAATGGACAATCCAAGAATAAATAGATACATTTTTTTATAAGAATATCGTGATATTGATACTTTGAGAAGTCCTCAGTAGAAAAAAATAATACAGGAAGAGTATTATTTTACAGTCTCCCATGCAAGTACTAACCAGGCCCAACCCTGCTTAGCTTCCGAGATCAGATGAGAGCGGGCGTGTTCAGGGTGGTGTGGACATAGGCAGAGACAAGCCTCTCACTTGCTGCTTTTCTACTATGACGTCTGGCTGCCGGCTGCCCTTTCCAGTGCTCAGCAAGACCAGGTCCTTTTGTGCTTTCCCTTCTCTTCAATTTTTTTGCTGGCTTCCTTAAAAGGTCTTGTAGACACAACGCCCCACTCAGAGCCGCTGAGCTCACTGATCGGCTGCAGCGCTGTCGACGGAACGTCAGCTTCACGGCCAATGCCACAGGCCGGGAGCAGAGGCGAGACTCACCGGTAGACGCGGGTAGGGTGAGTAGAGCGCGGTTAGTTGCTTTCTAATAGCTTGCAGCCGGGGATTAACTTTTAATGAAAGGGAACAATCCCTTTGACTGTCTGCAGCGCGCCACACCTAGGAAGCGCACTCTCACACACAAGCCAGCATGCACACGTGCTCGCACGTGACAACACCCCCTATCTGCCCCTACAACCTCTCCGTCACCATGCGTCAGACTCTCCTGCCTGTTTTATGATTTCAGGGGCCTAGCAGGAATCACCCCCCCCTCCCCAATTCCTTCCGCACCTTCCTTGCACTGAGGTTAGCTCTTTGTCAGCCGTCTGGCTTGGTTACACAAGCTTCTTTGCAGAGAAACATGTTACTTCTGCTGGCCCTCGCTAGGCGGCCGGCATCCAAACCTTCCCTGGGCACCTGCTGAAAGCCTGGCCCCTTCACGGCCCTGAGTGCTTTTAACGCCATCATTTCCACACGGCGAGCTGCGGAGTCAATAAGCACTCCTAGCCGTGGCATGGAGCTCGGTGTCAGGCCTGCGTGAAGGGCGGCGGGGTAGCGTACTTAGCTGCCAACTTGCTCAGAGGCCTTGGGGCTTCCATCATCTAAGTTACTTAAGGTCGGTGTCCGGCAAGGCACCGTTCCATGCTAACCGAGCTGGGCAGTAGGTAAAAACGTCATCAAAATGGTCTACAGCACCCAGAGTTCCCAGGAGGTCTCCCATCCAAGTACTGTCTGAGCCCAGCCTTGCTTTGCTTCCGAGATCAGATGAGATCGGGCGTATCCAAGGTGGTATGGCCAGTAGAAGCTGATTGATCCATCGCCCGGCCAGCCTTTCTCAGGATCGCTTGGTGGCGAGCAATCTGGCAGTGATGGGGCAGGCTCCGAAGGGTCCATGCAAAGTCTGTGCCGTCCCTACAGGTGTGGTTTGTTTAGCAGTGATTCACCCGCCACATCAGGTGTCTTCAAAAATGGCTCGGCGCAGGTTCTCCTGCAGGCTAAACACTTCATCGCGGTAATGTGACAGAAAGAGCAAGCTGGACCCGTAACTTGGGGGCGGAGCGAGACGTCCAGGGGTGAATGAAGGAAGAGGGTGAGATGGTTGCCAGTGACTTTGAGCTGCTCTTCAGGGGGGAGAGTCGTGTTGCCTGCAAAAGTCTTCTGCTTGGGGTTACCGGTTGTTGCCTCCAGCCACCCGGGAGACGCTGGTCCTGGTGAAAAGGAGCCTAATATTAAAAGTAAAGAAGCAACAATGCTGGAGGCCCACGGTGATCAGAAGGATGCTGGTATTTTGCAGAGATGAAATAGCGCAAGAGAGAAAGCAAATGAAAAAAAGAAAAGAGAAAGAATGTGTGCACTTGTGAAAGGGAATGGAAAAAAGGCATAGAAGAGAGTGCCCCCTGCTGGTGGAAGGAAGGAAAAAGCAAAAGCCTACAGCACCTGGTATTCCCAGGCAGTCTCCCATCCAAGTACCAACCAGGCGCAACGCAGCTTAGCTTCCGAGATCAGACAAGATCGGGCGTGTTTATGGTGGTGTGGCCATGGGCAGAGACAAGCCTCTCACTTGCTGCTTTTCTACTTTGAAGTCTGGCTGCCGGATGCCCTTTCCAGTGTTCAGCAAGACCAGGTCCTTTTGTGCTTTCCCTTCTCTTCAATTTTTTTGCTGACTTCCTTAAAAGGTCTTGTAGACACAACGCCCCACTCAGAGCCGCTGAGCTCACTGATCGGCTGCAGCGCTGTCGACGGAACGTCAGCTTCACGGCCATTGCCACAGGCCGGGAGCAGAGGCGAGACTCACTGGTAGACCCGGGTAGGGTGAGTAGAGCGCGGATAGTTGCTTTCTAATAGCCTGCAGCCGGGGATTAACTTTTAATGAAAGGGAACAATCCCTTTGACTGTCTGCAGCGCGCCACACCTAGGTAGCGCACTCTCACACACAAGCCAGCATGCACACGTGCTCGCACGTGACAACACCCCCTATCTGCCCCTACAACCTCTCCGTCACCATGCGTCAGACTCTCCTGCCTGTTTTATGATTTCAGGGCCCTAGCAGGAATCACCCCCCCTCCCCAATTCCTTCCTTGCCTTCATAGAATCATAGAATCATAGAATCATAGAATGGTAGAGTTGGAAGGGACCTCCTGGGTCATCTGGTCCAACCCCCTGCTCAAAGCAGGATTCACTAGATCATCTCAGACAGATGTCTGTCCAGCCTCTGTTTGAAGACGTCCATTGAAGGGGAACTCACCACCTCTCGTGGCAGCCTGTTCCACTCATTAATCACCCTAACTGTCAAAAAGTTTTTTCTAATATCTAATCTGTGTCTCCTCCCATTTAGTTTCATCCCATTGCTTCTAGTCTTTCCTTGTGCAAATGAGAATAAAGATGAACCTTCTACAATGTGACAGCCCTTGACATATTTGTAGACAGCTATTAAGTCTCCTCTCAGTCTTCTTTTTTGCAAGCTAAACATTCCCAAATCCTGCAACCGTTCCTCATAGGACATGGTTTGCAGACCAGTCACCATTCTGGTCGCTCTTCTCTGAACTTGCTTCAGTTTGTCTATGTCTTTTTTAAAATGTGGTGCCCAAAACTGTACACAGTATTCCAGATGAGGTCTGACCAAAGAGGAGTAAAGACCGATAATGACTTCACGTGATCTAGACTGTATGCTTCTGTTAATACATCCCAGAATTGTATTTGCCTTTTTTGCTGCTGCATCACACTGTTGACTCATGTTCAGCCTATGATCTATTAGTATACCTAAGTCTTTTTCACATGTACTGTTGCTTAGCTCTATTCCTTCCATTCTGTATATGCTTTTTTCATTTTTATTGCCCAGATGTAGTACTTTGCATTTTTCCCTGTTAAAAACCATTCTGTTGGTTGCTGCCCACTGCTCCAGTTTATTTAGGTCTTTTTGAATCCTCTCTCTCTCTTCTCTAGTATTAGCTATCCCTCCTAGCTTTGTGTCATCAGCAAATTTAATCAGTTTATCCTCAATTCCTTCATCTAAATCATTGATAAAGATGTTGAACAATACAGGTCCCAGAACGGAGCCCTGTGGTACCCCACTTGAGACATTCATCCATCTGGATGTGAAGCCATTTACAACCACCCTTTGAGTCCGATAACTAAGCCAGTTATGAATCCACCTAACAGTTGCCTGGTCCATTGCATACTTGGTCATTTTTTCAATAAGGATGGTGTGAGATACTTTGTCAAATGCTTTGCTGAAGTCAAGATATACTATATCTACAGCATTTCCCTGATCCACCCAGTCAGTGATTCTGTCATAGAAGGAAATTAAGTTAGTCTGACATGACTTGTTAGTTACAAACCCATGCTGACTCTGGTTAATCACTTCATTCTTATCCATGTACTTACATACATGTTGTTTAATAATTTGTTCAAAGATCTTTCCTGGTATAGAAGTCAGACTCACCGGCCTATAGTTCCCTGGGTCCACCTTCTTCCCCTTTTTGAAGATAGGAACAACATTTGCTCTTCTCCAGTCTTCTGGGACTTCTCCTGTTCTCCAAGAATTTTCAAAGATTATGGAGAGTGGTTCTAAAATTTCTTCTACGATCTCCTTCAGTACTCTGGGGTGTAATTCATCTGGACCTGGAGACTTGAACTCATTTATGTTAGCTAAATATTCCCTCACAATCTTTCTGTTTACAGATAACTTGGATTCCTCTATTCCTTTAAAAGGACAGTGAAGATCAGTTGATGTTACATTTTCTTTCTGAGAGAAAACAGATGCAAAATAGGAATTAAAAAGTTCGGCCTTCTCAACATCCTCTCTTACCATTTCTCCATTTTCATCCTGTAAAAATCCCATAGCATCTTTGACTTTTCTTTTACTTTTGACATACCCCCAAAATCCTTTTTATTGCTTTTGACATCTCTTGCAAGCCTTAATTCATTGTCAGCTTTAGCTAACCTGATACGTGCCCTGCAGGATCTGCAGACTGCATTATAATCTTCTTTAGATATGCCTCTGTAATGCACACGCCCGGACTGACTGGCGTGTGCGTGTTTATGTAGTGATTCCACTGTGCCATGAACCGGAGAGTGCCTGGAGGGGCGTAACTAAGTATCTGCCCGATCCGACCAAGGTCGCACGATGGCATACGACGCCAGTGCACCAGGGAGGAACCGAGCAGAGGAACCAGGGTCTACTCCAGGTCAGACTCCGGACACGGCTGTTGACCCACACCGGGGAATACAGGAACAGGCAGACTAGAGCACAGGCTGGGTAGGGTCCAGTACAGACTGGGAGACAAATTCGAAACCGCAAACGCGGTGGACAGAGCTGAGCAAAGCGAAAACCGCAGACGCGACGGACAGAGCAGAGCAAAGCGAAAACCGCAGACGCGGCAGACAGAGCTGAGCAAAGCGAAAACCGCAGACGTGGCGGACAGAGCAGAGCAAAGTGAAAACCGCAGACGCGGCGGACAGAGCTGAGCAAAGCGAAAACCGCAGACGCGGCGGACAGAGCAGAGCAAAGCGAAAACCGCAGACGCGGCGGACAGAGCTGAGCAAAGCGAAAACCGCAGAGGCGGCGGACAGAGCTGAGCAAAGCAAAAACCGCAGACGCGGCGGACAGAGCTGAGCAAAGCGAAAACCGCAGACGCGGCGGACAGAGCTGAGCAAAGCGAAAACCGCAGACGCGGCGGACAGAGCTGAGCAAAGCGAAAACCGCAGACGCGGCGGAAAGAGCTGAGCAAAGCGAAAACCGCAGACGCGGCGGACAGAGCTGAGCAAAGCGAAAACCGCAGACGCGGCGCACAGAGCTGAGCAAAGCGAAAACCGCAGACGCGGGGCGGACAGAGCAGAGCAAAGCAAAAACCGCAGACGCGGGGCGGACAGAGCAGAGCAAAGCGAAAACCGCAAACGCGGCGGACAGAGCAGAGCAATGCGAAAACCGCAGACGCGGCGGACAGAGCTGAGCAAAGCGAAAACCGGAGACGCGGCGGACAAAGCTGAGCAAAGCGAAAACCGCAGACGAGGCGGACAGAGCTGAGCAAAGCGAAAACCGCAGACGCGGCGGACAGAGCTGAGCAAAGCGAAAACCGCAGACGCGGCGGACAGAGCTGAGCAAAGCGAAAACCGCAGACGCGGGGCGGACAGAGCAGAGCAAAGCGAAAACCGCAGACGCGGCGGACAGAGCAGAGCAAAGCGAAAACCGCAGACGCGACGGACAGAGCTGAGCAAAGCGAAAACCGCAGACGCGGCGGACAGAGCCGAGCAAAGCGAAAACCGCAGACGTGGCGGACAGAGCCGAGAAAAGCGATAACCGCAGACGCGGGGCGGACAGAGCTGAGCAAAGCGAAAACCGCAGACGCGGCGGACAGAGCTGAGCACAGCGAAAACCGCAGACGCGGCGGACAGAGCTGAGCACAGCGAAAACCGCAGATGCGGCGGACAGAGCTGAGCAAAGCGAAAACCGCAGACGCGGCGGACAGAGCTGAGCAAAGCGAAAACCGCAGAGGCAGCGGACAGAGCTGAGCAAAGCGAAAACCGCAGAGGCGGCGGACAGAGCTGAGCAAAGCGAAAACCGCAGACGCGGCGGACAGAGCTGAGTAAAGCGAAAACCGCAGACGCGGCGGACAGAGCTGAGCAAAGCGAAAACCGCAGACGCGGCGGACAGAGCTGAGTAAAGCGAAAACCGCAGACGCGGCGGACAGAGCTGAGCAAAGCGAAAACCGCAGACGCGGCGGACAGAGCTGAGCAAAGCGAAAACCGCAAACGCGGCGGACAGAGCTGAGCAAAGCGAAAACCGCAGACGCGGCGGACAGAGCTGAGCAAAGCGAAAACCGCAGACGCGGCGGACAGAGCTGAGCAAAGCGAAAACCGCAGACGCGGCGCACAGAGCTGAGCAAAGCGAAAACCGCAGACGCGGGGCGGACAGAGCAGAGCAAAGCAAAAACCGCAGACGCGGGGCGGACAGAGCAGAGCAAAGCGAAAACCGCAGACGCGGCGGACAGAGCAGAGCAAAGCGAAAACCGCAGACGCGGCGGACAGAGCAGAGCAAAGCGAAAACCGCAGACGCGACGGACAGAGCTGAGCAAAGCGAAAACCGCAGACGCGGCGGACAGAGCCGAGCAAAGCGAAAACCGCAGACGCGGCGGACAGAGCCGAGCAAAGCGATAACCGCAGACGCGGGGCGGACAGAGTAGAGCAAAGCGAAAACCGCAGACGCGGCGGACAGAGCAGAGCAAAGCGAAAACCGCAGAAGCGGCGGACAGAGCTGAGCAAAGCGAAAACCGCAGACGCGGCGGACAGAGCTGAGCAAAGCGAAAACCGCAGAGGCGGCGGACAGAGCTGAGCAAAGCGAAAACCGCAGAGGCGGCGGACAGAGCTGAGCAAAGCGAAAACCGCAGACGCGGCGGACAGAGCTGAGTAAAGCGAAAACCGCAGACGCGGCGGACAGAGCTGAGCAAAGCGAAAACCGCAGACGCGGCGGACAGAGCTGAGTAAAGCGAAAACCGCAGACGCGGCGGACAGAGCTGAGCAAAGCGAAAACCGCAGACGCGGCGGACAGAGCTGAGCAAAGCGAAAACCGCAGACGCGGCGGACAGAGCTGAGCAAAGCGAAAACCGCAGACGCGGCGGACAGAGCTGAGCAAAGCGAAAACCGCAGACGCGGCGGACAGAGCTAAACAAAGCGAAAACCGCAGACGCGGCGGACAGAGCTGAGCAAAGCGAAAACCGCAGACGCGGCGGACAGAGCTGAGCACAGCGAAAACCGCAGACGCGGCGGACAGAGCTGAGCACAGCGAAAACCGCAGACGCGGCGGACAGAGCTGAGCACAGCGAAAACCGCAGACGCGGCGGACAGAGCTGAGCAAAGCGAAAACCGCAGACGCGGGGCAGACAGAGCAGAGCAAAGCGAAAACCGCAGACGCGGCGGACAGAGCTGTGCAAAGCGAAAACCGCAGACGCGGCGGACAGAGCTGAGCAAAGCGAAAACCGCAGACGCGGGGCAGACAGAGCAGAGCAAAGCGAAAACCGCAAACGCGGCAGACAGAGCTGAGCAAAGCGAAAACCGCAGACGCGGCGGACAGAGCTGAGCAAAGCGAAAACCGCAGACGCGGCGGACAGAGCTGAGCAAAGAGAAAACCGCAGACGCGGCGGACAGAGCTGAGCAAAACGAAAATCGCAGACGCGGAGGACAGAGCTGAGCAAAGCGAAAACCGCAGACGCGGGGCGGACAGAGCAGAGCAAAGCGAAAACCGCAGACGCGGCGGACAGAGCAGAGCAAAGCGAAAACCGCAGACGCGGCGGACAGAGCTGAGCAAAGCGAAAACCGCAGACGCGACGGACAGAGCAGAGCAAAGCGAAAACCGCAGACGCGGCGGACAGAGCTGAGCAAAGCGAAAACCGCAGAGGCGGCGGACAGAGCTGAGCAAAGCGAAAACCGCAGACGCGGCGGACAGAGCTGAGTAAAGCGAAAACCGCAGACGCGGCGGACAGAGCTGAGCAAAGCGAAAACCGCAGACGCGGCGGACAGAGCTGAGTAAAGCGAAAACCGCAGACGCGGCGGACAGAGCTGAGCAAAGCGAAAACCGCAGACGCGGCGGACAGAGCTGAGCAAAGCGAAAACCGCAGACGCGGCGGACAGAGCTGAGCAAAGCGAAAACCGCAGACGCGGCGGACAGAGCTGAGCAAAGCGAAAACCGCAGACGCGGCGGACAGAGCTAAACAAAGCGAAAACCGCAGACGCGGCGGACAGAGCTGAGCAAAGCGAAAACCGCAGACGCGGCGGACAGAGCTGAGCACAGCGAAAACCGCAGACGCGGCGGACAGAGCTGAGCACAGCGAAAACCGCAGACGCGGCGGACAGAGCTGAGCACAGCGAAAACCGCAGACGCGGCGGACAGAGCTGAGCAAAGCGAAAACCGCAGACGCGGGGCAGACAGAGCAGAGCAAAGCGAAAACCGCAGACGCGGCGGACAGAGCTGTGCAAAGCGAAAACCGCAGACGCGGCGGACAGAGCTGAGCAAAGCGAAAACCGCAGACGCGGGGCAGACAGAGCAGAGCAAAGCGAAAACCGCAAACGCGGCAGACAGAGCTGAGCAAAGCGAAAACCGCAGACGCGGCGGACAGAGCTGAGCAAAGCGAAAACCGCAGACGCGGCGGACAGAGCTGAGCAAAGAGAAAACCGCAGACGCGGCGGACAGAGCTGAGCAAAACGAAAATCGCAGACGCGGAGGACAGAGCTGAGCAAAGCGAAAACCGCAGACGCGGGGCGGACAGAGCAGAGCAAAGCGAAAACCGCAGACGCGGCGGACAGAGCAGAGCAAAGCGAAAACCGCAGACGCGGCGGACAGAGCTGAGCAAAGCGAAAACCGCAGACGCGACGGACAGAGCAGAGCAAAGCGAAAACCGCAGACGCGGCGGACAGAGCTGAGCAAAGCGAAAACCGGAGACGCGGCGGACAAAGCTGAGCAAAGCGAAAACCGCAGACGAGGCGGACAGAGCTGAGCAAAGCGAAAACCGCAGACGCGGCGGACAGAGCTGAGCAAAGCGAAAACCGCAGACGCGGCGGACAGAGCTGAGCAAAGCGAAAACCGCAGACGCGGGGCGGACAGAGCAGAGCAAAGCGAAAACCGCAGACGCGGCGGACAGAGCAGAGCAAAGCGAAAACCGCAGACGCGACGGACAGAGCTGAGCAAAGCGAAAACCGCAGACGCGGCGGACAGAGCCGAGCAAAGCGAAAACCGCAGACGCGGCGGACAGAGCCGAGAAAAGCGATAACCGCAGACGCGGGGCGGACAGAGCTGAGCAAAGCGAAAACCGCAGACGCGGCGGACAGAGCTGAGCACAGCGAAAACCGCAGACGCGGCGGACAGAGCTGAGCACAGCGAAAACCGCAGATGCGGCGGACAGAGCTGAGCAAAGCGAAAACCGCAGACGCGGCGGACAGAGCTGAGCAAAGCGAAAACCGCAGAGGCGGCGGACAGAGCTGAGCAAAGCGAAAACCGCAGAGGCGGCGGACAGAGCTGAGCAAAGCGAAAACCGCAGACGCGGCGGACAGAGCTGAGTAAAGCGAAAACCGCAGACGCGGCGGACAGAGCTGAGCAAAGCGAAAACCGCAGACGCGGCGGACAGAGCTGAGTAAAGCGAAAACCGCAGACGCGGCGGACAGAGCTGAGCAAAGCGAAAACCGCAGACGCGGCGGACAGAGCTGAGCAAAGCGAAAACCGCAAACGCGGCGGACAGAGCTGAGCAAAGCGAAAACCGCAGACGCGGCGGACAGAGCTGAGCAAAGCGAAAACCGCAGACGCGGCGGACAGAGCTGAGCAAAGCGAAAACCGCAGACGCGGCGCACAGAGCTGAGCAAAGCGAAAACCGCAGACGCGGGGCGGACAGAGCAGAGCAAAGCAAAAACCGCAGACGCGGGGCGGACAGAGCAGAGCAAAGCGAAAACCGCAGACGCGGCGGACAGAGCAGAGCAAAGCGAAAACCGCAGACGCGGCGGACAGAGCAGAGCAAAGCGAAAACCGCAGACGCGACGGACAGAGCTGAGCAAAGCGAAAACCGCAGACGCGGCGGACAGAGCCGAGCAAAGCGAAAACCGCAGACGCGGCGGACAGAGCCGAGCAAAGCGATAACCGCAGACGCGGGGCGGACAGAGTAGAGCAAAGCGAAAACCACAGACGCGGCGGACAGAGCAGAGCAAAGCGAAAACCGCAGAAGCGGCGGACAGAGCTGAGCAAAGCGAAAACCGCAGACGCGGCGGACAGAGCAGAGCAAAGCAAAAACCGCAGACGCGGGGCGGACAGAGCAGAGCAAAGCGAAAACCGCAAACGCGGCGGACAGAGCAGAGCAATGCGAAAACCGCAGACGCGGCGGACAGAGCTGAGCAAAGCGAAAACCGGAGACGCGGCGGACAAAGCTGAGCAAAGCGAAAACCGCAGACGAGGCGGACAGAGCTGAGCAAAGCGAAAACCGCAGACGCGGCGGACAGAGCTGAGCAAAGCGAAAACCGCAGACGCGGCGGACAGAGCTGAGCAAAGCGAAAACCGCAGACGCGGGGCGGACAGAGCAGAGCAAAGCGAAAACCGCAGACGCGGCGGACAGAGCAGAGCAAAGCGAAAACCGCAGACGCGACGGACGGAGCTGAGCAAAGCGAAAACCGCAGACGCGGCGGACAGAGCCGAGCAAAGCGAAAACCGCAGACGCGGCGGACAGAGCCGAGAAAAGCGATAACCGCAGACGCGGGGCGGACAGAGCTGAGCAAAGCGAAAACCGCAGACGCGGCGGACAGAGCTGAGCACAGCGAAAACCGCAGACGCGGCGGACAGAGCTGAGCACAGCGAAAACCGCAGATGCGGCGGACAGAGCTGAGCAAAGCGAAAACCGCAGACGCGGCGGACAGAGCTGAGCAAAGCGAAAACCGCAGACGCGGCGGACAGAGCTGAGTAAAGCGAAAACCGCAGACGCGGCGGACAGAGCTGAGCAAAGCGAAAACCGCAGACGCGGCGGACAGAGCTGAGCAAAGCGAAAACCGCAAACGCGGCGGACAGAGCTGAGCAAAGCGAAAACCGCAGACGCGGCGGACAGAGCTGAGCAAAGCGAAAACCGCAGACGCGGCGGACAGAGCTGAGCAAAGCGAAAACCGCAGACGCGGCGCACAGAGCTGAGCAAAGCGAAAACCGCAGACGCGGGGCGGACAGAGCAGAGCAAAGCAAAAACCGCAGACGCGGGGCGGACAGAGCAGAGCAAAGCGAAAACCGCAGACGCGGCGGACAGAGCAGAGCAAAGCGAAAACCGCAGACGCGGCGGACAGAGCAGAGCAAAGCGAAAACCGCAGACGCGACGGACAGAGCTGAGCAAAGCGAAAACCGCAGACGCGGCGGACAGAGCCGAGCAAAGCGAAAACCGCAGACGCGGCGGACAGAGCCGAGCAAAGCGATAACCGCAGACGCGGGGCGGACAGAGTAGAGCAAAGCGAAAACCGCAGACGCGGCGGACAGAGCAGAGCAAAGCGAAAACCGCAGAAGCGGCGGACAGAGCTGAGCAAAGCGAAAACCGCAGACGCGGCGGACAGAGCTGAGCAAAGCGAAAACCGCAGAGGCGGCGGACAGAGCTGAGCAAAGCGAAAACCGCAGAGGCGGCGGACAGAGCTGAGCAAAGCGAAAACCGCAGACGCGGCGGACAGAGCTGAGTAAAGCGAAAACCGCAGACGCGGCGGACAGAGCTGAGCAAAGCGAAAACCGCAGACGCGGCGGACAGAGCTGAGTAAAGCGAAAACCGCAGACGCGGCGGACAGAGCTGAGCAAAGCGAAAACCGCAGACGCGGCGGACAGAGCTGAGCAAAGCGAAAACCGCAGACGCGGCGGACAGAGCTGAGCAAAGCGAAAACCGCAGACGCGGCGGACAGAGCTGAGCAAAGCGAAAACCGCAGACGCGGCGGACAGAGCTAAACAAAGCGAAAACCGCAGACGCGGCGGACAGAGCTGAGCAAAGCGAAAACCGCAGACGCGGCGGACAGAGCTGAGCACAGCGAAAACCGCAGACGCGGCGGACAGAGCTGAGCACAGCGAAAACCGCAGACGCGGCGGACAGAGCTGAGCACAGCGAAAACCGCAGACGCGGCAGACAGAGCTGAGCAAAGCGAAAACCGCAGACGCGGGGCAGACAGAGCAGAGCAAAGCGAAAACCGCAGACGCGGCGGACAGAGCTGTGCAAAGCGAAAACCGCAGACGCGGCGGACAGAGCTGAGCAAAGCGAAAACCGCAGACGCGGGGCAGACAGAGCAGAGCAAAGCGAAAACCGCAGACGCGGCGGACAGAGCTGAGCAAAGCGAAAACCGCAGACGCGGCGGACAGAGCTGAGCAAAGAGAAAACCGCAGACGCGGCGGACAGAGCTGAGCAAAACGAAAATCGCAGACGCGGAGGACAGAGCTGAGCAAAGCGAAAACCGCAGACGCGGGGCGGACAGAGCAGAGCAAAGCGAAAACCGCAGACGCGGAGGACAGAGCAGAGCAAAGCGAAAACCGCAGACGCGGCGGACAGAGCTGAGCAAAGCGAAAACCGCAGACGCGACGGACAGAGCAGAGCAAAGCGAAAACCGCAGACGCGGCGGACAGAGCTGAGCAAAGCGAAAACCGCAGACTCGGCGGACAGAGCAGAGCAAAGCGAAAACCGCAGACGCGGCGGACAGAGCTGAGCAAAGCGAAAACCGCAGAGGCGGCGGACAGAGCTGAGCAAAGCGAAAACCGCAGACGCGGCGGACAGAGCTGAGCAAAGCGAAAACCGCAGACGCGGCGGACAGAGCTGAGCAAAGCGAAAACCGCAGACGCGGCGGACAGAGCTGAGCAAAGCGAAAACCGCAGACGCGGCGGACAGAGCTGAGCAAAGCGAAAACCGCAGACGCGGGGCGGACAGAGCAGAGCAAAGCGAAAACCGCAGACGCGGCGGACAGAGCAGAGCAAATCGAAAACCGCAGACGCGGCGGACAGAGCTGAGCAAAGCGAAAACCGCAGACGCGACGGACAGAGCTGAGCAAAGCGAAAACCGCAGACGCGGCGGACAGAGCCGAGCAAAGCGATAACCGCAGACGCGGGGCGGACAGAGTAGAGCAAAGCGAAAACCGCAGACGCGGCGGACAGAGCAGAGCAAAGCGAAAACCGCAGAAGCGGCGGACAGAGCTGAGCAAAGCGAAAACCGCAGACGCGGCGGACAGAGCTGAGCAAAGCGAAAACCGCAGAGGCAGCGGACAGAGCTGAGCAAAGCGAAAACCGCAGAGGCGGCGGACAGAGCTGAGCAAAGCGAAAACTGCAGACGCGGCGGACAGAGCTGAGTAAAGCGAAAACCGCAGACGCGGCGGACAGAGCTGAGCAAAGCGAAAACCGCAGACGCGGGGTGGACAGAGCAGAGCAAAGCGAAAACCGCAAACGCGGCAGACAGAGCAGAGCAAAGCGAAAACCGCAGACGCGGCGGACAGAGCTGAGCAAAGCGAAAACCGCAGACGCGGCGGACAGAGCTGAGCAAAGCGAAAACCGCAGACGCGGCGGACAGAGCTGAGCAAAGCGAAAACCGCAGACGCGGCGGACAGAGCTGAGCAAAGCGAAAACCGCAGACGCGGCGGACAGAGCTGAGCAAAGCGAAAACCGCAGATGCGGCGGACAGAGCTGAGCAAAGCGAAAACCGCAGACGCGGCGGACAGAGCTGAGCACAGCGAAAACCGCAGACGCGGCGGACAGAGCTGAGCACAGCGAAAACCGCAGACGCGGCGGACAGAGCTGAGCAAAGCGAAAACCGCAGACGCGGCGGACAGAGCTGAGCAAAGCGAAAACCGCAGACGCGGCGGACAGAGCTGAGCAAAGCGAAAACCGCAGACGCGGCGGACAGAGCTGAGCAAAGCGAAAACCGCAGACGCGGCGGACAGAGCTGAGCAAAGCGAAAACCGCAGACGCGGGGCAGACAGAGCAGAGCAAAGCGAAAACTGCAAACGCGGCGGTCAGAGCTGTGCAAAGCAAAAACCGCAGACGCGGGGCGGACAGAGCAGAGCAAAGCGAAAACCGCAGACGCGGCGGACAGAGCTGAGCAAAGCGAAAATCGCAGACGCGCCGGACAGAGCTGAGCAAAGCGAAAACCGCAGACGCGGCGGACAGAGCTGAGCAAAGCGAAAACCGCAGACGCGGCGGACAGAGCTGAGCAAAGAGAAAACCGCAGACGCGGCGGACAGAGCTGAGCAAAGCGAAAATCGCAGACGCGGAGGAAAGAGCTGAGCAAAGCGAAAACCGCAGACGCGGGGCGGACAGAGCAGAGCAAAGCGAAAACCGCAGACGCGGCGGACAGAGCAGAGCAAAGCGAAAACCGCAGACGCGGCGGACAGAGCTGAGCAAAGCGAAAACCGCAGACGCGACGGACAGAGCAGAGCAAAGCGAAAACCGCAGACGCGGCGGACAGAGCTGAGCAAAGCGAAAACCGCAGACGCGGCGGACAGAGCAGAACAAAGCGAAAACCGCAGACGCGGCGGACAGTGCTGAGCAAAGCGAAAACCGCAGAGGCGGCGGACAGAGCTGAGCAAAGCGAAAACCGCAGACGCGGCGGACAGAGCTGAGCAAAGCGAAAACCGCAGACGCGGCGGACAGAGCTGAGCAAAGCGAAAACCGCAGACGCGGCGGACAGAGCTGAGCAAAGCGAAAACCGCAGACGCAACGGACAGAGCTGAGCAAAGCGAAAACCGCAGACGCGGCGGACAGAGCCGAGCAAAGCGATAACCGCAGACGCGGGGCGGACAGAGTAGAGCAAAGCGAAAACCGCACACGCGGCGGACAGAGCAGAGCAAAGCGAAAACCGCAGAAGCGGCGGACAGAGCTGAGCAAAGCGAAAACCGCAGACGCGGCGGACAGAGCTGAGCAAAGCGAAAACCGCAGAGGCGGCGGACAGAGCTGAGCAAAGCGAAAACCGCAGACGCGGCGGACAGAGCTGAGCAAAGCGAAAACCGCAGACGCGGCGGACAGAGCTGAGCAAAGCGAAAACCGCAGACGCGGCGGACAGAGCTGAGCAAAGTGAAAACCGCAGACGCGGCGGACAGAGCTGAGCAAAGCGAAAACCGCAGACGCGGCGGACAGAGCTGAGCAAAGCGAAAACCGCAGACGCGGCGGACAGAGCTGAGCAAAGCGAAAACCGCAGACGCGGCGGACAGAGATGAGCAAAGCAAAAAACGCAGACGCGGGGCGGACAGAGCAGAGCAAAGCGAAAACCGCAGACGCGGCGGACAGAGCAGAGCAAAGCGAAAACCGCAGACGCGGCGGACAGAGCTGAGCAAAGCGAAAACCGCAGACGCGGCGGACAGAGCTGAGCAAAACGAAAACCGCAGACGCGGCGGACAGAGCTGAGCAAAGCGAAAACCGCAGACGAGGCGGACAGAGCTGAGCAAAGCGAAAACCGCAGACGCGGCGGACAGAGCTGAGCAAAGCGAAAACCGCAGACGCGGCGGACAGAGCTGAGCAAAGCGAAAACCGCAGACGCGGCGGACAGAGCTGAGCAAAGCGAAAACCGCAGACGCGGCGGACAGAGCTGAGCAAAGCGAAAACCGCAGACGCGGCGGACAGAGCTGAGCAAAGCGAAAACCGCAGACGCGGGGCAGACAGAGCAGAGCAAAGCGAAAACTGCAAACGCGGCGGTCAGAGCTGTGCAAAGCAAAAACCGCAGACGCGGGGCGGACAGAGCAGAGCAAAGCGAAAACCGCAGACGCGGCGGACAGAGCTGAGCAAAGCGAAAATCGCAGACGCGGCGGACAGAGCTTTGCAAAGCGAAAACCGCAGACGCGGCGGGCAGAGCTGAGCAAAGCGAAAACCGCAGACGCGGCGGACAGAGCTGAGCAAAGCGAAAACCGCAGACGCGGCGGACAGAGCTGAGCAATGCGAAAACCGCAGACGCGGCGGACAGAGCTGAGCAAAGCGAAAACCACAGACGCGGCGGACAGAGCTGAGCAAAGCGAAAAGCGCAGACGCGGCGGACAGAGATTAGCAAAGCGAAAACCGCAGACGCGGCGGACAGAGCTGAGCAAAGCGAAAACCGCAGACGAGGCGGACAGAGCTGAGCAAAGCGAAAACCGCAGACGCGGCAGACAGAGCTGAGCAAAGCGAAAACCGCAGACGCGGCGGACAGAGCTGAGCAATGCGAAAACCGCAGACGCGGCGGACAGAGCTGAGCAAAGCGAAAACCGCAGACGCGGCGGACAGAGCTGAGCAAAGCGAAAACCGCAGACGCGGCGGACAGAGCTGAGCAAAGCGAAAACCGCAGACGCGGCGGACAGAGCTGAGCAAAGCGAAAACCGCAGACGCGGCGGACAGAGCTGAGCAAAGCGAAAACCGCAGACGAGGCGGACAGAGCTGAGCAAAGCAAAAATCGCAGACGCGGCGGACAGAGCTGAGCAAAGCGAAAACCGCAGACGCGGCGGACAGAGCTGAGCAAAGCGAAAACCGCAGACGCGGCGGACAGAGATGAGCAAAGCAAAAAACGCAGACGCAGGGCGGACAGAGCAGAGCAAAGCGAAAACCGCAGACGCGGCGGACAGAGCAGAGCAAAGCGAAAACCGCAGACGCGGCGGACAGAGCTGAGCAAAGCGAAAACCGCAGACGCGGCGGACAGAGCTGAGCAAAACGAAAACCGCAGACGCGGCGGACAGAGCTGAGCAAAGCGAAAACCGCAGACGAGGCGGACAGAGCTGAGCAAAGCGAAAACCGCAGACGCGGCGGACAGAGCTGAGCAAAGCGAAAACCGCAGACGCGGCGGACAGAGCTGAGCAAAGCGAAAACCGCAGACGCGGCGGACAGAGCTGAGCAAAGCGAAAACCGCAGACGCGGCGGACAGAGCTGAGCAAAGCGAAAACCGCAGACGCGGCGGACAGAGCTGAGCAAAGCGAAAACCGCAGACGAGGCGGACAGAGCTGAGCAAAGCGAAAACCGCAGACGCGGCGGACAGAGCTGAGCAAAGCGAAAACCGCAGACGCGGCGGACAGAGCTGAGCAAAGCGAAAACCGCAGACGCGGCGGACAGAGCTGAGCAAAGCGAAAACCGCAGACGCGGCGGACAGAGCTGAGCAAAGCGAAAACCGCAGACGCGGCGGACAGAGCTGAGCAAAGCGAAAACCGCAGACGCGGGGCAGACAGAGCAGAGCAAAGCAAAAACTGCAAACGCGGCGGTCAGAGCTGTGCAAAGCAAAAACCGCAGACGCGGGGCGGACAGAGCAGAGCAAAGCGAAAACCGCAGACGCGGCGGACAGAGCTGAGCAAAGCGAAAATCGCAGACGCGGCGGACAGAGCTGAGCAAAGCGAAAACCGCAGACGCGGCGGACAGAGCTGAGCAAAGCGAAAACCGCAGACGCGGCGGACAGAGCTGAGCAAAGCGAAAACCGCAGACGCGGCGGACAGAGCTGAGCAATGCGAAAACCGCAGACGCGGCGGACAGAGCTGAGCAAAGCGAAAACCACAGACGCGGCGGACAGAGCTGAGCAAAGCGAAAAGCGCAGACGCGGCGGACAGAGATTAGCAAAGCGAAAACCGCAGACGCGGCGGACAGAGCTGAGCAAAGCGAAAACCGCAGACGAGGCGGACAGAGCTGAGCAAAGCGAAAACCGCAGACGCGGCAGACAGAGCTGAGCAAAGCGAAAACCGCAGACGCGGCGGACAGAGCTGAGCAATGCGAAAACCGCAGACGCGGCGGACAGAGCTGAGCAAAGCGAAAACCGCAGACGCGGCGGACAGAGCTGAGCAAAGCGAAAACCGCAGACGCGGCGGACAGAGCTGAGCAAAGCGAAAACCGCAGACGCGGCGGACAGAGCTGAGCAAAGCGAAAACCGCAGACGCGGCGGACAGAGCTGAGCAAAGCGAAAACCGCAGACGAGGCGGACAGAGCTGAGCAAAGCGAAAATCGCAGACGCGGCGGACAGAGCTGAGCAAAGCGAAAATCGCAGACGCGGCGGACAGAGCTGAGCAAAGCGAAAACCGCAGACGCGGCGGACAGACCTGAGCAAAGCGAAAACCGCAGACGCGGCGGACAGAGCTGAGCAAAGCGAAAACCACAGACGCGGCGGACAGAGCTGAGCAAAGCGAAAAGCGCAGACGCGGCGGACAGAGATTAGCAAAGCGAAAACCGCAGACGCGGCGGACAGAGCTGAGCAAAGCGAAAACCGCAGACGAGGCGGACAGAGCTGAGCAATGCGAAAACCGCAGACGCGGCGGACAGAGCTGAGCAAAGCGAAAAGCGCAGACGCGGCGGACAGAGATTAGCAAAGCGAAAACCGCAGACGCGGCGGACAGAGCTGAGCAAAGCGAAAACCGCAGACGAGGCGGACAGAGCTGAGCAATGCGAAAACCGCAGACGCGGCGGACAGAGCTGAGCAAAGCGAAAAGCGCAGACGCGGCGGACAGAAATTAGCAAAGCGAAAACCGCAGACGCGGCGGACAGAGCTGAGCAAAGCGAAAACCGCAGACGCGGCAGACAGAGCTGAGCAAAGCGAAAACCGCAGACGCGGCGGACAGAGCTGAGCAAAGCGAAAACCGCAGACGCGGCGGACAGAGCTGAGCAAAGCGAAAATCGCAGACGCGGCGGACAGAGCTGAGCAAAGCGAAAACCGCAGACGCGGCGGACAGAGCTGAGCAAAGCGAAAACCGCAGACGCGGCGGACAGAGCTGAGCAAAGCGAAAACCGCAGACGCGGCGGACAGAGCTGAGCAATGCGAAAACCGCAGACGCGGCGGACAGAGCTGAGCAAAGCGAAAACCACAGACGCGGCGGACAGAGCTGAGCAAAGCGAAAAGCGCAGACGCGGCGGACAGAGATTAGCAAAGCGAAAACCGCAGACGCGGCGGACAGAGCTGAGCAAAGCGAAAACCGCAGACGAGGCGGACAGAGCTGAGCAAAGCGAAAACCGCAGACGCGGCAGACAGAGCTGAGCAAAGCGAAAACCGCAGACGCGGCGGACAGAGCTGAGCAATGCGAAAACCGCAGACGCGGCGGACAGAGCTGAGCAAAGCGAAAACCGCAGACGCGGCGGACAGAGCTGAGCAAAGCGAAAACCGCAGACGCGGCGGACAGAGCTGAGCAAAGCGAAAACCGCAGACGCGGCGGACAGAGCTGAGCAATGCGAAAACCGCAGACGCGGCGGACAGAGCTGAGCAAAGCGAAAACCACAGACGCGGCGGACAGAGCTGAGCAAAGCGAAAAGCGCAGACGCGGCGGACAGAGCTGAGCAAAGCGAAAAGCGCAGACGCGGCGGACAGAGCTGAGCAAAGAGAAAACCGCAGACGCGGCGGACAGAGCTGAGCAAAGCGAAAATCGCAGACGCGGAGGAAAGAGCTGAGCAAAGCGAAAACCGCAGACGCGGGGCGGACAGAGCAGAGCAAAGCGAAAACCGCAGACGCGGCGGACAGAGCAGAGCAAAGCGAAAACCGCAGACGCGGCGGACAGAGCTGAGCAAAGCGAAAACCGCAGACGCGACGGACAGAGCAGAGCAAAGCGAAAACCGCAGACGCGGCGGACAGAGCTGAGCAAAGCGAAAACCGCAGACGCGGCGGACAGAGCAGAACAAAGCGAAAACCGCAGACGCGGCGGACAGTGCTGAGCAAAGCGAAAACCGCAGAGGCGGCGGACAGAGCTGAGCAAAGCGAAAACCGCAGACGCGGCGGACAGAGCTGAGCAAAGCGAAAACCGCAGACGCGGCGGACAGAGCTGAGCAAAGCGAAAACCGCAGACGCGGCGGACAGAGCTGAGCAAAGCGAAAACCGCAGACGCAACGGACAGAGCTGAGCAAAGCGAAAACCGCAGACGCGGCGGACAGAGCCGAGCAAAGCGATAACCGCAGACGCGGGGCGGACAGAGTAGAGCAAAGCGAAAACCGCACACGCGGCGGACAGAGCAGAGCAAAGCGAAAACCGCAGAAGCGGCGGACAGAGCTGAGCAAAGCGAAAACCGCAGACGCGGCGGACAGAGCTGAGCAAAGCGAAAACCGCAGAGGCGGCGGACAGAGCTGAGCAAAGCGAAAACCGCAGACGCGGCGGACAGAGCTGAGCAAAGCGAAAACCGCAGACGCGGCGGACAGAGCTGAGCAAAGCGAAAACCGCAGACGCGGCGGACAGAGCTGAGCAAAGTGAAAACCGCAGACGCGGCGGACAGAGCTGAGCAAAGCGAAAACCGCAGACGCGGCGGACAGAGCTGAGCAAAGCGAAAACCGCAGACGCGGCGGACAGAGCTGAGCAAAGCGAAAACCGCAGACGCGGCGGACAGAGATGAGCAAAGCAAAAAACGCAGACGCGGGGCGGACAGAGCAGAGCAAAGCGAAAACCGCAGACGCGGCGGACAGAGCAGAGCAAAGCGAAAACCGCAGACGCGGCGGACAGAGCTGAGCAAAGCGAAAACCGCAGACGCGGCGGACAGAGCTGAGCAAAACGAAAACCGCAGACGCGGCGGACAGAGCTGAGCAAAGCGAAAACCGCAGACGAGGCGGACAGAGCTGAGCAAAGCGAAAACCGCAGACGCGGCGGACAGAGCTGAGCAAAGCGAAAACCGCAGACGCGGCGGACAGAGCTGAGCAAAGCGAAAACCGCAGACGCGGCGGACAGAGCTGAGCAAAGCGAAAACCGCAGACGCGGCGGACAGAGCTGAGCAAAGCGAAAACCGCAGACGCGGCGGACAGAGCTGAGCAAAGCGAAAACCGCAGACGCGGGGCAGACAGAGCAGAGCAAAGCGAAAACTGCAAACGCGGCGGTCAGAGCTGTGCAAAGCAAAAACCGCAGACGCGGGGCGGACAGAGCAGAGCAAAGCGAAAACCGCAGACGCGGCGGACAGAGCTGAGCAAAGCGAAAATCGCAGACGCGGCGGACAGAGCTTTGCAAAGCGAAAACCGCAGACGCGGCGGGCAGAGCTGAGCAAAGCGAAAACCGCAGACGCGGCGGACAGAGCTGAGCAAAGCGAAAACCGCAGACGCGGCGGACAGAGCTGAGCAATGCGAAAACCGCAGACGCGGCGGACAGAGCTGAGCAAAGCGAAAACCACAGACGCGGCGGACAGAGCTGAGCAAAGCGAAAAGCGCAGACGCGGCGGACAGAGATTAGCAAAGCGAAAACCGCAGACGCGGCGGACAGAGCTGAGCAAAGCGAAAACCGCAGACGAGGCGGACAGAGCTGAGCAAAGCGAAAACCGCAGACGCGGCAGACAGAGCTGAGCAAAGCGAAAACCGCAGACGCGGCGGACAGAGCTGAGCAATGCGAAAACCGCAGACGCGGCGGACAGAGCTGAGCAAAGCGAAAACCGCAGACGCGGCGGACAGAGCTGAGCAAAGCGAAAACCGCAGACGCGGCGGACAGAGCTGAGCAAAGCGAAAACCGCAGACGCGGCGGACAGAGCTGAGCAAAGCGAAAACCGCAGACGCGGCGGACAGAGCTGAGCAAAGCGAAAACCGCAGACGAGGCGGACAGAGCTGAGCAAAGCAAAAATCGCAGACGCGGCGGACAGAGCTGAGCAAAGCGAAAACCGCAGACGCGGCGGACAGAGCTGAGCAAAGCGAAAACCGCAGACGCGGCGGACAGAGATGAGCAAAGCAAAAAACGCAGACGCAGGGCGGACAGAGCAGAGCAAAGCGAAAACCGCAGACGCGGCGGACAGAGCAGAGCAAAGCGAAAACCGCAGACGCGGCGGACAGAGCTGAGCAAAGCGAAAACCGCAGACGCGGCGGACAGAGCTGAGCAAAACGAAAACCGCAGACGCGGCGGACAGAGCTGAGCAAAGCGAAAACCGCAGACGAGGCGGACAGAGCTGAGCAAAGCGAAAACCGCAGACGCGGCGGACAGAGCTGAGCAAAGCGAAAACCGCAGACGCGGCGGACAGAGCTGAGCAAAGCGAAAACCGCAGACGCGGCGGACAGAGCTGAGCAAAGCGAAAACCGCAGACGCGGCGGACAGAGCTGAGCAAAGCGAAAACCGCAGACGCGGCGGACAGAGCTGAGCAAAGCGAAAACCGCAGACGAGGCGGACAGAGCTGAGCAAAGCGAAAACCGCAGACGCGGCGGACAGAGCTGAGCAAAGCGAAAACCGCAGACGCGGCGGACAGAGCTGAGCAAAGCGAAAACCGCAGACGCGGCGGACAGAGCTGAGCAAAGCGAAAACCGCAGACGCGGCGGACAGAGCTGAGCAAAGCGAAAACCGCAGACGCGGCGGACAGAGCTGAGCAAAGCGAAAACCGCAGACGCGGGGCAGACAGAGCAGAGCAAAGCAAAAACTGCAAACGCGGCGGTCAGAGCTGTGCAAAGCAAAAACCGCAGACGCGGGGCGGACAGAGCAGAGCAAAGCGAAAACCGCAGACGCGGCGGACAGAGCTGAGCAAAGCGAAAATCGCAGACGCGGCGGACAGAGCTGAGCAAAGCGAAAACCGCAGACGCGGCGGACAGAGCTGAGCAAAGCGAAAACCGCAGACGCGGCGGACAGAGCTGAGCAAAGCGAAAACCGCAGACGCGGCGGACAGAGCTGAGCAATGCGAAAACCGCAGACGCGGCGGACAGAGCTGAGCAAAGCGAAAACCACAGACGCGGCGGACAGAGCTGAGCAAAGCGAAAAGCGCAGACGCGGCGGACAGAGATTAGCAAAGCGAAAACCGCAGACGCGGCGGACAGAGCTGAGCAAAGCGAAAACCGCAGACGAGGCGGACAGAGTGAGCAAAGCGAAAACCGCAGACGCGGCAGACAGAGCTGAGCAAAGCGAAAACCGCAGACGCGGCGGACAGAGCTGAGCAATGCGAAAACCGCAGACGCGGCGGACAGAGCTGAGCAAAGCGAAAACCGCAGACGCGGCGGACAGAGCTGAGCAAAGCGAAAACCGCAGACGCGGCGGACAGAGCTGAGCAAAGCGAAAACCGCAGACGCGGCGGACAGAGCTGAGCAAAGCGAAAACCGCAGACGCGGCGGACAGAGCTGAGCAAAGCGAAAACCGCAGACGAGGCGGACAGAGCTGAGCAAAGCGAAAATCGCAGACGCGGCGGACAGAGCTGAGCAAAGCGAAAATCGCAGACGCGGCGGACAGAGCTGAGCAAAGCGAAAACCGCAGACGCGGCGGACAGACCTGAGCAAAGCGAAAACCGCAGACGCGGCGGACAGAGCTGAGCAAAGCGAAAACCACAGACGCGGCGGACAGAGCTGAGCAAAGCGAAAGCGCAGACGCGGCGGACAGAGATTAGCAAAGCGAAAACCGCAGACGCGGCGGACAGAGCTGAGCAAAGCGAAAACGCAGACGAGGCGGACAGAGCTGAGCAATGCGAAAACCGCAGACGCGGCGGACAGAGCTGAGCAAAGCGAAAAGCGCAGACGCGGCGGACAGAGATTAGCAAAGCGAAAACCGCAGACGCGGCGGACAGAGCTGAGCAAAGCGAAAACCGCAGACGAGGCGGACAGAGCTGAGCAATGCGAAAACCGCAGACGCGGCGGACAGAGCTGAGCAAAGCGAAAAAGCGCAGACGCGGCGGACAGAAATTAGCAAAGCGAAAACCGCAGACGCGGCGGACAGAGCTGAGCAAAGCGAAAACCGCAGACGCGGCAGACAGAGCTGAGCAAAGCGAAAACCGCAGACGCGGCGGACAGAGCTGAGCAAAGCGAAAACCGCAGACGCGGCGGACAGAGCCTGAGCAAAGCGAAAATCGCAGACGCGGCGGACAGAGCTGAGCAAAGCGAAAACCGCAGACGCGGCGGACAGAGCTGAGCAAAGCGAAAACCGCAGACGCGGCGGACAGAGCTGAGCAAGCGAAAACCGCAGACGCGGCGGACAGAGCTGAGCAATGCGAAAACCGCAGACGCGGCGGACAGAGCTGAGCAAAGCGAAAACCACAGACGCGGCGGACAGAGCTGAGCAAAGCGAAAAGCGCAGACGCGGCGGACAGAGATTAGCAAAGCGAAAACCGCAGACGCGGCGGACAGAGCTGAGCAAAGCGAAAACCCGCAGACGAGGCGGACAGAGCTGAGCAAAGCGAAAACCGCAGACGCGGCAGACAGAGCTGAGCAAAGCGAAAACCGCAGACGCGGCGGACAGAGCTGAGCAATGCGAAAACCGCAGACGCGGCGGACAGAGCTGAGCAAAGCGAAAACCGCAGACGCGGCGGACAGAGCTGAGCAAAGCGAAAACCGCAGACGCGGCGGACAGAGCTGAGCAAAGCGAAAACCGCAGACGCGGCGGACAGAGCTGAGCAATGCGAAACCGCAGACGCGGCGGACAGAGCTGAGCAAAGCGAAAACCACAGACGCGGCGGACAGAGCTGAGCAAAGCGAAAAGCGCAGACGCGGCGGACAGAGCTGAGCAATGCGAAAACCGCAGACGCGGCGGACAGAGCTGAGCAAAGCGAAAACGCAGACGCGGCGGACAGAACTGAGCAAAGCGAAAACCGCAGACGCGGCGGACAGAGCTGAGCAAAGCGAAAACCGCAGACGCGGCGGACAGAGCTGAGCAAAGCGAAAACCGCAGACGCGGCGGACAGAGCTGAGCAAAGCGAAAACCGCAGACGAGGCGGACAGAGCTGAGCAAAGCGAAAATCGCAGACGCGGCGGACAGAGCTGAGCAAAGCGAAAACCGCAGACGCGGCGGACAGACCTGAGCAAAGCGAAAACCGCAGACGCGGCGGACAGAGCTGAGCAAAGCGAAAACCACAGACGCGGCGGACAGAGCTGAGCAAAGCGAAAACCACAGACGCGGCGGACAGAGCTGAGCAAAGCGAAAAGCGCAGACGCGGCGGACAGAGATTAGCAAAGCGAAAACCGCAGACGCGGCGGACAGAGCTGAGCAAGCGAAAACCGCAGACGAGGCGGACAGAGCTGAAGCAATGCGAAAACCGCAGACGCGGCGGACAGAGCTGAGCAAAGCGAAAACCACAGACCGGCGGACAGAGCTGAGCCAAAGCGAAAAGCGCAGACGCGGCGGACAGAGATTAGCAAAGCGAAAACCGCAGACGCGGCGGACAGAGCTGAGCAAAGCGAAAACCGCAGACGCGGCAGACAGAGCTGAGCAAAGCGAAAACCGCAGACGCGGCGGACAGAGCTGAGCAAAGCGAAAACCGCAGACGCGGCGGACAGAGCTGAGCAAAGCGAAAATCGCAGACGCGGCGGACAGAGCTGAGCAAAGCGAAAACCGCAGACGCGGCGGACAGAGCTGAGCAAAGCGAAAACCGCAGACGCGGCGGACAGAGCTGAGCAAAGCGAAAACCGCAGACGCGGCGGACAGAGCTGAGCAATGCGAAAACCGCAGACGCGGCGGACAGAGCTGAGCAAAGCGAAAACCGCAGACGCGGCGGACAGAGCTGAGCAAAGCGAAAAGCGCAGACGCGGCGGACAGAGATTAGCAAAGCGAAAACCGCAGACGCGGCGGACAGAGCTGAGCAAAGCGAAAACCGCAGACGAGGCGGACAGAGCTGAGCAAAGCGAAAACCGCAGACGCGGCAGACAGAGCTGAGCAAAGCGAAAACCGCAGACGCGGCGGACAGAGCTGAGCAATGCGAAAACCGCAGACGCGGCGGACAGAGCTGAGCAAAGCGAAAACCGCAGACGCGGCGGACAGAGCTGAGCAAAGCGAAAACCGCAGACGCGGCGGACAGAGCTGAGCAAAGCGAAAACCGCAGACGCGGCGGACAGAGCTGAGCAATGCGAAAACCGCAGACGCGGCGGACAGAGCTGAGCAAAGCGAAAACCACAGACGCGGCGGACAGAGCTGAGCAAAGCGAAAAGCGCAGACGCGGCGGACAGAGATTAGCAAAGCGAAAACCGCAGACGCGGCGGACAGAGCTGAGCAAAGCGAAAACCGCAGACGAGGCGGACAGAGCTGAGCAAAGCGAAAACCGCAGACGCGGCAGACAGAGCTGAGCAAAGCGAAAACCGCAGACGCGGCAGACAGAGCTGAGCAAAGCGAAAACCGCAGACGCGGCGGACAGAGCTGAGCAATGCGAAAACCGCAGACGCGGCGGACAGAGCTGAGCAAAGCGAAAACCGCAGACGCGGCGGACAGAGCTGAGCAAAGCGAAAACCGCAGACGCGGCGGACAGAGCTGAGCAAAGCGAAAACCGCAGACGCGGCGGACAGAGCTGAGCAAAGCGAAAACCGCAGACGCGGCGGACAGAGCTGAGCAAAGCGAAAACCGCAGACGAGGCGGACAGAGCTGAGCAAAGCGAAAACCGCAGACGCGGCAGACAGAGCTGAGCAAAGCGAAAACCGCAGACGCGGCGGACAGAGCTGAGCAAAGCGAAAACCGCAGACGCGGCGGACAGAGCTGAGCAATGCGAAAACCGCAGACGCGGCGGACAGAGCTGAGCAAAGCGAAAACCGCAGACGCGGCGGACAGAGCTGAGCAAAGCTAAAACCGCAGACGCGGCGGACAGAGCTGAGCAAAGCGAAAACCGCAGACGCGGGGCGGACAGAGCAGAGCAAGCGAAAACCGCAGACGCGGCGGACAGAGCAGAGCAAAGCGAAAACCGCAGACGCGGCGGACAGAGCTGAGCAAAGCGAAAACCGCAGACGCGGCGGACAGAGCTGAGCAAAGCGAAAACCGCAGACGAGGCGGACAGAGCTGAGCAAAGCGAAAACCGCAGACGCGGCAGACAGAGCTGAGCAAAGCGAAAACCGCAGACGCGGCGGACAGAGCTGAGCAATGCGAAACCGCAGACGCGGCGGACAGAGCTGAGCAAAGCGAAAACCGCAGACGCGGCGGACAGAGCTGAGCAAAGCGAAAACCGCAGACGCGGCGGACAGAGCTGAGCAAAGCGAAAAGCGCAGACGCGGCGGACAGAGATTAGCAAAGCGAAAACGCAGACGCGGCGGACAGAGCTGAGCAAAGCGAAAACCGCAGACGCGGCAGACAGCTGAGCAAAGCGAAAACCGCAGACGCGGCGGACAGAGCTGAGCAAAGCGAAAACCGCAGACGCGGCGGACAGAGCTGAGCAAAGCGAAAATCGCAGACGCGGCGGACAGAGCTGAGCAAAGCGAAAACCGCAGACGCGGCGGACAGAGCTGAGCAAAGCGAAAAGCGCAGACGCGGCGGACAGAGATTAGCAAAGCGAAACCGCAGACGCGGCGGACAGAGCTGAGCAAAGCGAAAACCGCAGACGCGGCAGACAGAGCTGAGCAAAGCGAAAACCGCAGACGGCGGCGGACAGAGCTGAGCAAAGCGAAAACCGCAGACGCGGCGGACAGAGCTGAGCAAAGCGAAAATCGCAGACGCGGCGGACAGAGCTGAGCAAAGCGAAAACCGCAGAACGCGGCGGACAGAGCTGAGCAAAGCGAAAACCGCAGACGCGGCGGACAGAGCTGAGCAAAGCGAAAACCGCAGACGCGGCGGACAGAGCTGAGCAATGCGAAAACCGCAGACGCGGCGGACAGAGCTGAGCAAAGCGAAAACCACAGACGCGGCGGACAGAGCTGAGCAAAGCGAAAAGCGCAGACGCGGCGGACAGAGATTAGCAAAGCGAAAACCGCAGACGCGGCGGACAGAGCTGAGCAAAGCGAAAACCGCAGACGAGGCGGACAGAGCTGAGCAAAGCGAAAACCGCAGACGCGGCAGACAGAGCTGAGCAAAGCGAAACCGCAGACGCGGCGGACAGAGCTGAGCAATGCGAAAACCGCAGACGCGGCGGACAGAGCTGAGCAAAGCGAAAACCGCAGACGCGGCGGACAGAGCTGAGCAAAGCGAAAACCGCAGACGCGGCGGACAGAGCTGAGCAAAGCGAAAACCGCAGACGCGGCGGACAGAGCTGAGCAATGCGAAAACCGCAGACGCGGCGGACAGAGCTGAGCAAAGCGAAAACCACAGACGCGGCGGACAGAGCTGAGCAAAGCGAAAAGCGCAGACGCGGCGGACAGAGCTGAGCAATGCGAAAACCGCAGACGCGGCGGACAGAGCTGAGCAAAGCGAAAACCGCAGACGCGGCGGACAGAGCTGAGCAAAGCGAAAACCGCAGACGCGGCGGACAGAGCTGAGCAAAGCGAAAACCGCAGACGCGGCGGACAGAGCTGAGCAAAGCGAAAACCGCAGACGCGGCGGACAGAGCTGAGCAAAGCGAAAACCGCAGACGAGGCGGACAGAGCTGAGCAAAGCGAAATCGCAGACGCGGCGGACAGAGCTGAGCAAAGCGAAAATCGCAGACGCGGCGGACAGAGCTGAGCAAAGCGAAAACCGCAGACGCGGCGGACAGACCTGAGCAAAGCGAAAACCGCAGACGCGGCGGACAGAGCTGAGCAAAGCGAAAACCACAGACGCGGCGGACAGAGCTGAGCAAAGCGAAAACCACAGACGCGGCGGACAGAGCTGAGCAAAGCGAAAAGCGCAGACGCGGCGGACAGAGATTAGCAAAGCGAAAACCGCAGACGCGGCGGACAGAGCTGAGCAAAGCGAAACCGCAGACGAGGCGGACAGAGCTGAGCAAAGCGAAAACCGCAGACGCGGCGGACAGAGCTGAGCAAAGCGAAAACCGCAGACGCGGCGGACAGAGCTGAGCAAAGCGAAAACCGCAGACGCGGCGGACAGAGCTGAGCAAAGCGAAAACCGCAGACGCAACGGACAGAGCTGAGCAAAGCGAAAACCGCAGACGCGGCGGACAGAGCCGAGCAACGCGATAACCGCAGACGCGGGGCGGACAGAGTAGAGCAAAGCGAAAACCGCACACGCGGCGGACAGAGCAGAGCAAAGCGAAACCGCAGAAGCGGCGGACAGAGCTGAGCAAAGCGAAAACCGCAGACGCGGCGGACAGAGCTGAGCAAAGCGAAAACCGCAGAGGCGGCGGACAGAGCTGAGCAAAGCGAAAACCTGCAGACGCGGCGGACAGAGCTGAGCAAAGCGAAAACCGCAGACGCGGCGGACAGAGCTGAGCAAAGCGAAAACCGCAGACGCGGCGGACAGAGCAGAGCAAAGCGAAAACCGCAGACGCGGCGGACAGAGCTGAGCAAAGCGAAACCGCAGACGCTGCGGACAGAGCTGAGCAAAGCGAAAACCGCAGAGGCGGCGGACAGAGCTGAGCAAAGCGAAAACTGCAGACGCGGCGGACAGAGCTGAGTAAAGCGAAAAGCGCAGACGCGGCGGACAGAGCTGAGCAAAGCGAAAACCGCAGACGCGGGGTGGACAGAGCAGAGCAAAGCGAAAACCGCAAACGCGGCAGACAGAGCAGAGAAAAGCGAAAACCGCAGACGCGGCGGACAGAGCTGAGCAAAGCGAAAACCGCAGACGCGGCGGACAGAGCTGAGCAAAGCGAAAACCGCAGACGCGGCGGACAGAGCTGAGCAAAGCGAAAACCGCAGACGCGGCGGACAGAGCTGAGCAAAGCGAAAACCGCAGACGCGGCGGACAGAGCTGAGCAAAGCGAAAACCGCAGACGCGGCGGACAGAGCTGAGCAAAGCGAAAACCCGCAGACGCGGCGGACAGAGCTGAGCTCAGCGAAAACCGCAGACGCGGCGGACAGAGCTGAGCACAGCGAAAACCGCAGACGCGGCGGACAGAGCTGAGCAAAGTGAAAAACCGCAGACGCGGCGGACAGAGCTGAGCAAAGCGAAAACCGCAGACGCGGCGGACAGAGCTGAGCAAAGCGAAAACCGCAGACGCGGCGGACAGAGCTGAGCAAAGCGAAAACCGCAGACGCGGCGGACAGAGATGAGCAAAGCAAAAACGCAGACGCGGGGCGGACAGAGCAGAGCAAAGCGAAAACCGCAGACGCGGCGGACAGAGCTGAGCAAAGCGAAAACCGCAGACGCGGCGGACAGAGCTGAGCAAAGCGAAAACCGCAGACGCGGCGGACAGAGCTGAGCAAAACGAAAACCGCAGACGCGGCGGACAGAGCTGAGCAAAGCGAAAACCGCAGACGAGGCGGACAGAGCTGAGCAAAGCGAAAACCGCAGACGCGGCGGACAGAGCTGAGCAAAGCGAAAACCGCAGACGCGGCGGACAGAGCTGAGCAAAGCGAAAACCGCAGACGCGGCGGACAGAGCTGAGCAAAGCGAAAACGCAGACGCGGCGGACAGAGCTGAGCAAAGCGAAAACCGCAGACGCGGCGGACAGAGCTGAGCAAAGCGAAAACCGCAGACGCGGGGCAGACAGAGCAGAGCAAAGCGAAACTGCAAACGCGGCGGTCAGAGCTGTGCAAAGCAAAAACCGCAGACGCGGGGCGGACAGAGCAGAGCAAAGCGAAAAACCGCAGACGCGGCGGACAGAGCTGAGCAAAGCGAAAATCGCAGACGCGGCGGACAGAGCTTTGCAAAGCGAAAACCGCAGACGCGGCGGGCAGAGCTGAGCAAAGCGAAAACCGCAGACGCGGCGGACAGAGCTGAGCAAAGCGAAAACCGCAGACGCGGCGGACAGAGCTGAGCAATGCGAAAACCGCAGACGCGGCGGACAGAGCTGAGCAAAGCGAAAACCACAGACGCGGCGGACAGAGCTGAGCAAAGCGAAAAGCGCAGACGCGGCGGACAGAGATTAGCAAAGCGAAAACCGCAGAGGCGGCGGACAGAGCTGAGCAAAGCGAAAACCGCAGACGCGGCGGACAGAGCTGAGCAAAGC